>NC_092509.1:12684690-12987720 GCF_047511675.1 Marmota flaviventris | reverse complement strand
CCTGTGGGGGGGGGGGGGGGTTAGGTACTCCTTACTGGGAGAATGTAGAGCCCTGGGATATTCATAACCATGGTGTTTACCAAGATCTACTGTAATCTGGTGGCTTCCATATTTCCTACTAGATCTTTCTTGTAAACAGTCATGTATCTTACTGATTATTGGTCTCCCCAGCATAAAGCATTGGTAACTGGTCTAAATAATGAGTGGAAATCCACATGGGCAAAAATAGGTTGGGAATTTTTCACAGTGAAATGTGAAAGATAATGCGGATGACCCAAGGCAAGTGGAAAGAAAAAAGTAAGTTTTGTGAGTAGAAGGGAACAAACCTGTTTACCTTACTTCATAACTGATGGTCAACTCTCCTAGCTTAGTAGGATGCCAAAAAAAATAAAAACAAACTCAACAGCCATTGAAGTAGCATTTGTAGTTTGTTTGGTTTCTATTTTAATAAAAAAAGTATAATTTACTCTAGGCCACTGTTTCCATGGAAACCTGCCAAATGGAGGAAAGAGTTAAGTGCAGTTCATCATGGAAAGCTCCCCTTCTGTGGACCAATCTCTGCTCTGCTCTCCCTGGTCCTGTCCTCAGGAAGTTTGTGGCTTCCCTTGACTGAAGGAGCTGGAGACAGTAGTCCAGAGAGCTACCTCCTGTTCACTATGGAGACTCAGTTTAACCTGCTGGTTCTTAAAGTCATTTTTACATTGAGAGAAATTCTAGCTAAAGGAACCCTGCCTCCATTAGATGCTGGCTGATAGAAGACTTGCCAGGCCTTCCCTTACGGTATTGCATTGGACATCCGGTAAGTTCTGTTTAAATGCTGCCCACCAGAACAGTACAGGACAGACTGTAGTCTAATAATAGCTCCCGTGCTTGGAATTCTGGCTCTGGCTTTCTAACCTTGGGTGACTAATTACTTGGGTACTTAATTACTTAGAAATATTGTCTGAACTTTGGTTCCACAAAAAGTAAAACACAGTCATTTGCTTAGTTGCTTCTTCCCTATTAGACTGTGAGTTTCTTGACAAGAACTCGCTCTTTTCTTTGTATCCTGAGATTCTGCTCTGATGTGTCAACAGGCAGATGTAAATATGTGTTGAGTGGACACAGGTGGGCCGGTGGCCTGAATTAAAATATTCTAAGACATGAGATAATTAGAGATGACTTTCCTTTCTAGGCTAGGCCACATACTGATTTTTCTTTTTCTTTTTTTTCTTTCTTTTTTTTTTTTTTTGTATTGAGGAAGGAACCCAGGGATGCTTAACCACTAAGTCACATTCCAGCTTTAAAATATATATATATATATATTTAGAGAGTTTACATTCTTTTTGCCATATGTAACTTCTGCAAAAGGCCACATAGGTAACTGGTGCAATTGCATAAGAAAACTAGTGTGAATTCCATGCAAAAGAATAAAGCATTCCTTGTGAAGCCTCTGGTGAGGGGATTAATTAACTGTTGGGTACCTGGGGAGATTGGAGTGGGGGTTGGAAACAGAAAGTCCTCATCAAGTCCATTAGGCAGCTGTCAATTGCTCAGCTTGTTGACTGGATGTGCTGTAGTCCTCAGGCCACCTGGACAGCAGCACCCATCCTTAAAGATCCAAGATTCTGCTGTCTTCACGTTCACCATGCCTCGTAGGAAAGGCTCTGGATTGCTGCATTGGACAGAGATGCACATAAACACCTTCAAAGGCTGGGCCTCTTGTGTCACCCCGTCCATGGTGGCTTTGAGCTTGCAGGACTATTCTTCATTCCATGAGCTAGGCAAGCTGGACCTTTGATGCAGAGTGATCTGCCTAAGGCTCCAAGGGAGTTTCTGCTAGGAAGACACTCAAAACTCATATTCCTTTCCAGGGCTGAGATAGTGCTGTAACTTAAATATAAGCTGACAATTGTGTAATGTTTTTACAGCTCTATATGATTTTCCTTGAGTTCCCAAAGCTGCGATGAAGGAAGGTGGGATATTAATAAAGGACACCAAGGCACAGAGCCAGGAGGTGACTGGTTCGCAATCATCAAATAGGCAGCTAAAATGGGTCAAGCTCATCTAGGCTAGGCACACCACCCCAAGATGCTTTAAGGACAAGGTGATAAACATCATCTTCTGTGTGTGTGTGATAATCTGCATACATTCATTTAAATATAAAATTTTCTGGACCAAATTTATTCAACACAAAATAACCCCCTCTGACTCTGCTGAGGTGGCTGACAAACCTGCCTCAAAAGAATTCAGTGCCTGATGAGCCTGCTTTCTTGGTAGCACAGGGTACAGTTCCCGTCTGCAGGTGCTATCTTCTCCCCTGTGTGAGCTGCAGGCCACTCACCCTCAGGCTCAGGATGGCTGATGTGAGAGTGTGGTCCAGTCTCCAGAAGCAGGAGCAATGATCTCAAGAGACACTGGGGGCCCAAGTTGGCGGGGTAGACGTAGAAACCTCTCCAGGCCAACTCCCTGCATGTAATCTTAAGGCAGAGAGACGTGACATGAAGATCAGGCACACTCTTGTCCCTCTTGGAGAAGTTCATAAGGGGAAATCACGTTCTTCCTGGGCGTCAGCATCATGGCTGCTGGGGTTGAGGCTGGACAGACCGCATGTGTGTTTTAAGGCCTGTCGGCCAGCTCTGGGTAATCCCGAGACCAGGTTACTATGTTTGTTCCCTGTGGCGTCCCCAGTGTGGTTTCTGGCAGGAGATGATGGATAGAAGCACCCCAAGTCTACAAGTTGGCAGACTGCACCTCCACAAGACAGCCACAGCTGGTTGCAGCTCACCCTAAGTACAGCCTCATCTCTCAAAGCCAAGAGCAACTGTAGAGCAGACTGACATCTTCCTGGATACAGGGGTTAGTATCTCTAGCCCTAGGGTGATGTAAATAATATTAATGCTGGCCAGTTCAAAATAATTTATGATGCAGGATATGGTGGTGCATGGCTGGAATTCCAGTGGCTCTTGAGGCTGAGATGAGGATCACAAGTTCAAGGCCAGCCTCAGCAACTTAAGGAGGCCATAAGCAACTTTGTGAGACCCTGTCTCAAAATAAAAAATAGATATGGCTGGGGATGTGGCTCAGTAGCAAAGTGCCCCAGGGTTCAATCTCCAGTACAAAAAAATAAAACAATTTATGATGACCCTGGATGTGACTCTGGTGGAGCACATGCTTGGCATGTGTGAGGCCCTTGGTTCCATCCTCAGCCCCCAAACTAATAATAAATGAAATAGCTCACGATTTTAAATTTTTAGTTCATTCCCTGCTGAAAAGCAGAGGCATTTGCAGGAAGCATGTCATCTGGCTACCTTTCCAGCCTGGTGGGTAGTATATTTCACATACTCATCATGTAATGAGCTTGTCGCCCGTCTTGGGCACACTCCCTCCCCCTTGAGTTCTTCCTCCAAGTCCCTGTGAGCTTGCCAGCCTTGTGCCCTTGGGGTGTTACTATGACAGGAGGGAAGTAACAGGTGAGCAGCTGTGCATAGGCCTTCCAGAAGATGAGTTTGACTAGGCTGTATGGAACCTAGTCCCCATAACAGAGGGCTCTGGGCAGCAGAGGTTTTCGACTTGGAGACCAGTTTTTTTTTGAGAAACTACAATCGGCCAAGTATGTGTCATATTAGAACATATATAATGTGTCTATGTATTATGTGTATACACACACTTCTCTCTTCTCCCGACGTCCCATCCGCTTTTCTCTGCAGGGGCATGGTGATCCCTCACTGCCCTGCAGCTGGCTGCTTTCGCGGTTCCCACGCTGGGCATGGGGAAGGGTCACGGGGCGGAGGGGTGGCGAGCGCCCTCTAGCGGCGGCGGCGCACTATGCTGACCCCCGTCCCACGCGGAACCGTGTCCTGTGAGGTTTGGGGAAGGTGACAGCCAGAGAATGAAGCAACTACGTTTAGGGAAAACCAGGCTCACCTGGAAATGTTGCCAAAAAGTTTTGTTTCAGTTCTTCGTGAATTAAAATTATGTATGGGGACACGCTGAATGACCCATGTGATTCAGAGTGGCTGGAAGGACTGCTGCCTTGACCCAGAGATAACCCAGCTTCATTCTCAGAGGAATCCAAAGCAGCTCATGTGATCTTTGTTATTAAAGGCAAAGAATAAAACGCACCAGTGACTCCTTAACTTACTGATGCTGTGTAATCATCTTGCAAGAACAGAGGCCCAGGGCTGTGGCTCAGTGGTGGAGTGAAGCAGTGGGTTTGATTCTCAGCACCGCATATAAATAAATGAATAAAATAAAGGTCCATCAACAATTTTAAAAATTTTAAAAAAGAACCCTGTGGTTAAAAAAAGAAGAATAGAGACACCTAGGGCAGGCAGGGGTGGAGCACACACAACACTTGGATGAGGAAGCCCAGGCCCCAGAACTGCCACTGACTCTCAAACTCACCTTTGAGTCTCAGCTGCCTGGTTTCCAGGTGAGTGGCAGTGTCACCTCATAAGGAGAGTTGTCACCTTGTGCATCCATTCCCACAGCAGTGGCCTTCCCCAAGATGGGTTCAAGAGATACTTTTGTGATGTTTTGGGGAGATCTGAATATTAACTGGGTATTAGATGTTGAAAATTCTATTAATTGTGTTAGCTATTTCAATATATAATTTTGATTGTGTATTAAAATAACCATTTTATTTGCATATAATTATGTCTATGAAGTTTAATGATTAGGGGTAAAATGTCATAATGTGTGCAACTTAAAATTCTTTAGCACATGAAGGGATGCCCGAGTCAAGTTGGCAGCATAGTCAGTGTGGGAGTGGGTTACTGTTGAGAGCCACGTCCAGGTCAAGATGGTGCCTGGCATTTTGCCAGAAGGGGCGGCTCCTGCTGCCTCTAGTGCCCACTATTTTTGAGTTCTCGCGGAGTTCCCGTTGAGTTCCGGTTGAGTTCTCGCGGAGTTCCCGTGGAGTTTGCGTGGGTTCTGGAATAAAGTTCATTCCTGCTTGAATCTACAAGTGGCTCGTGACCTCCCGGTTATTTGTGCCAGCCAGACTGCAGCATTTGGTGGCCCGTACGGGGAACGCCTGAAGCTTGTGGGTAAGTGAAACTGGTCGCCCCTGAGGGCAGGGTGAGAGATGGGTGACCATTTCAAAAAACAATGTGTTCTTGTTTTGATTTGTTTTGTTTTTGTTTCAAGCTGCCTGTCCCTAGAACTTTCTCAGGCAAACTGGGGAAAGTGGTTGGCTCAAGGTTTGAAGTTGTTCGGCCCTGAGGAAGAGATAGAGATAGACCACGGATACACATGTCAAGAAAATAGAAAAACTGATACAACAAATTTTTGTTCTGTTTTGTTTCGGTTTTGTTTTGTGTTATCTTGTTGGGTTGCGTTATCTTTATAGCAGAAATATGGATTTAAAAATTAGTAAAAACCAAACCGAAAGGGTGTTAAGTAAATTACTAGAGGAAGGAGTCATCTCAGTAAAATCAAGAACAGTTAGGGCATACGTTAAGACAATACAAAGGTGTAGCCCATGGTTCATTAAAGAGGGGTTGTTAAATATATCACAATGGAACCATCATGGTGAAGATTTAAAAAGGATAGAAAAGGAAAGCCCAGGAACTCTGCCAGTTGGCACATTACCATTATGGACGGTGGTACAATCTTGTTTGCTTAGTCAAGGAGAAGACATTTTAGATCAAGTAAAAGAGGAAGTCTCTCGAGTTAGTCAGACGGGGGAAGAAAGTTTAGAGAAGGAAAGGCTATCAGGGGACAAGTTACAACGGGAGGTTGCTACTAACACCTTTCTATCACCAGAAGGCATGGGTGTCCAACCAATAGCTCCATCTATGGAGACAACATATGCTGAGTGGCCCTCAACCCCCGTAGTTGATAGATGGGATCCTGAAACAGGACCTCAAAGATTAGCATGCCCTGTGTTTGAGGAGGCAAGAGGGCAGCGAATTCACCATGCTTTAGATTTCAAAACAGTGAAGCAGCTGAAAGAGGCTGTAACAACCTATGGTCCTCAACCACCCTTCACTGTAAGTATGGTCAAATCCATTGCCAACTTGAACATGACACCAGCAGATTGGACTAGTATGTGCAAAGCTGTGCTAAATGGAGGACAATATCTGTTATGGAAGGTTGCCAATCAGGAATTTTGCACGGAGACGGCTAGGCGAAATGCAGCAGCCGGTTATCCTCAGAGAAATCTAGATATGTTGTTAGAAGAGGGACCTTATGAGGGTCAGATGCAACAAATTAGATATGATCCTGCCATATACTCACAAATCGCTTCAGCTGCGGTTAGGGCATGGAAAACTTTACAGGGGCATGGAGATTTACAAGATCAGTTATCTAAGGTAATACAAGGAGCTAATGAACCTTACCCTGAATTTGTAGATACGCTTATACAAACAGCTACTAGAATCTTTGGGGATGTAGAACAAGCGATGCCATTAATAAAACAACTAGCCTACGAACAAGCAAATAGATGGTGCAGGGAGGCCATTAGACCATGGAAACATGGAGATTTAAACACATATATTAAATTATGTAGAGACATTAATGAACAGGGGCAAGCCTTGGCAGCTGCAGTACGACAGGCTTTAGGTACCAGGCCAAAAACAATTGTGAACAAACAGGACATTTTAAAAGGAGTTGCCCCATAGGAGGAGGGTGTAACAAAACTAAGTATCAAAGGGATAGAATACCAGGTATTTGCCCACTATGCCATAGAGGGAGACATTGGGCTAATGAATGCCGCAGTCTGGCTGGGCACAAATAACTGGGATGTCATGAGCCACTTGTAGATTCAAGCAGGAACGAACTTTATTCCAGAATCCACGCGAACTCCACGGGAACTCCGCGAGAACTCAACTGGAACTCAACAGGAACTCTGCGAGAACTCAAAAATAGTGGGCACTAGAGGCAGCAGGACCGCCCCTTCTGGCAAAATGCCAGGCACCATCTTGACCTGGCCGTGGCTCTCAACAGGTTACATGGGGACAAGTGTTAGTTACAGTAATTGTTAGTTACAGTAAGCGTTGGAGGGCATGCTGTGGACAGCCACTTGCCACTGAGGAGGCACTCTGCCCCACCGCATCCGGACAGGAGACTGGCCTCGTGGCCAGCATATCCAGTAGGTGGAATTCACTTCTGCAGGCCCCAGGTAGGAAAGCACTGCCCGCCTCGTCGGGAGAAAGGTACTGGCTCCGCGCAGCTCCTGTGGGGCCTGAGGACAACAAGGGGTGAAGGGCACACCTGAAATGCCTGCCAATCTCAGGCACCAGCTCTCCTGGCCAACTCTTTGGTCCTAGCATAAGGGCGTCCTGTGCCTCCAGAGCCCACACCAGGCCTCTGGCTCTCAGTTGCATAGATTCATGGCTTTGGAAGGAGAAAAAGTACCCTAGAAGCAAAGTAAAAAAAACTGCTAAGACTCTTCTTTCCAGCTAGCAGAAGACAGAGGTCAGTCACTCCTGGCCGGCATCTAAGGGGACACTCTGGAGGGCACCTGATGGGCCGGCTCTAAGGTGCTTCCGAATGGCATGTTTTCCAGTCTCCAGCATCAATTTTGGGAACTGAGGGTGTGATAACCACTGTCTTGCGGTCATGAGATTACAGCTCCAGCTTCAACTATGATTTGTAATACAGGGAGAAGAAAAGGTACGCTAAGGAAAACTGCTCTAATTGAACCCAGAATCTAGCCCTGAGCACCCTGGCAGCTAAGGCAACAGGGAAGGGCTTGTTCACAGAGCATTAAACCATCAGGCTAAACAGTAAGGAAGAGCTGATGCTCTGAGAGCTTCCTGTTCACCAGGTGCCTCTTCTCTCCATCTCCAGAACCTCTCACTGTACTCACTTTTCTCAATTCTTGAAGGCTCTTTACCCTTTTTTCTCATGCCCTGAGCTGAGTCCTTGTCCTGTCTCTACCTAGAGCTGCTTTGTGGCCTGCTCACCTTCCTTGGTGATTAGATGGAAAACTCGCACAACGCCTGGGCTGGCAGTGCCAGCCTCGTACAGCATGGTGAGGTCCTGGAGGGACGTGGGCAAACACAGAGCTCAGATGAAAGAAAGTTCACTGCTACCGGACGTTAGCCAGAAACCAAGGGCCAGAGACCCGGAGTTCTGTCCAGTTTCTCCCAGATGATCACCCTCCTGGGCTCCCGGTGGAAACAGAATGAACTGGATCAGCTGGTCACACCAACATTCTCAACTGACTGAGGCTCCCATTACCCAGGGATAGTGGGACTCTCACAAAAGCCCATTTCACAGCATCTTTTGCCCCAGGGGGCTTGCCGAGGATCTTTCCAGACCACCTAGTCTGTCATAGAGCAGGTTTTACACTGGACTTTTTCCTGTGTTGACAACTGGAGGAAGCTCACGTGTCTGGGTGGCCGGCCACCACCCCCCTTCCTGGGGCTCATCGCCTTGTGGCACTTCTTTGGGAGTAGAAGTCTGGCAGCTGCTCACATGCCCTGCAGGGAACCCACTGGCAAGTGGCCCCTGCTGCTTGGGCATCTGAGTGGCGGCCCCTTCTCACACACCGTGGGCAAAGAACAATCATTCTCAGAAGCAGGGGCAAGGAGGGCACCCTTTGGCCTCACTTCCTGCTTGGGATATTTTCTCCTAGATTTGTCTTATGTACAACTTCTTAGTGGCCAGCCATTTTCTGGAAAGGTACGATAGAATAGTTTACTTGTGGAAAGACGAGGATTTGTAAACTTTCCTGTGAAGTCTGTTTAGCCTCTCTCTCGTGTTATTCCTAGAGTGTAGTTTTGTATTCTAACTTGCAGGAACACACCTGTGTGGGTGACAGAATTTACTGGGCAGGGCTGGTTAGAGTCCTGACTCCCAGGAAAAGGCAGAGGTGGGCCCAGAAATCTCCATTTTAATAAAGAGAAAGTAATCTGCTTTCCTTGAATGATGTTAAGAAATAGGAATGCACTTTCAATACTTTAATACTGTTCCTGAATGTAGTAAGAGTCACTATTTGTGGAGTCTCTATCATGTGTGGGCGCAATGTCGTATTTAAATCTCACCAACTTTGACAACAGGTAGTATTTGTCTCCCTTGTACTTTTGAGGACACTGAGGCTGAGGAAAGGATGATGACTTAAAGGTCTGTGAGGATCATGATTTTCAATGAGACCCTAGACTGTCAGAAAACAGGACAGAACCAAACCTCCTGGCTCCAGGGGCCTTCCCCAACTTGGGACAATTCTCCTATTGAGTATAGGATAACCAGTCCCCACTGCACCCAGAGGGCTTCCACCCACACAGGCCAATCTGTGTCTCAGAAATCTCTTCTCTTCCTCTCCCTAAAGTTTGTGGTCAGCCTGATCCAGCAGGTGCCTGGTTCATGTTGCCCAGGCCTCACGGAAGGGGTCTCTCTTGCCCAAGCCGAGGCCTTTGCTCGGATTCCGGCTTGATTACTGGAGTCCCGTTGGAGAACAGAGCCCGACTAAGAGGAGGAACTCCAGTGGCCAACCTGGCAGAAGGGCACAAGTCCACTTGGAGGAACAAACTTTCAGTCCCTCTGTCCCTCTGTTCTCTCTTGGGTGGACAAGGGGACAGGCTGCAATGTTTTTCTTCCAAGATAGAAAGCCTATAAGGTTACTATTCATGTCAAGTATTTAGAAGATTTATTTTAAAAACTGGATTGCCAAGTGGAGTCCAGGGTGTCTGAATGTGTCCCCCAAAACCTCATGTGGAAAACCTCATTCCCAAATTCACCCTAATGGTATTTGGAGGTGAGAACTTCAGGAAGTAGTTGGGACAAGAGGAGGTCATAAAGGTAGGGTGAGAAGGATTGAACCCAGGGTGCTTAACCACTGAACCACATCCTCAGCCCTTTTTTATATTTTATTAGAGACAGGGACTCACTGAGTCGTTTAGTGCCTCACTAAGATGTTGAATCTGGCTTTGAACTCACGATCCTCCTGCCTCAGCTTCCTGAGCTGCTGAGATTACACCTCCATGCCTGGCTCACATTCGTGGCTTTTTAAGGAGAGGCGAGGAGCTGAGCTGGCAGGCCGGCTAGCAGGTCCTGGGATGCAGGACCAGGCCCTCCCCAGGTGCCGAGGAGACCCTGGTCCGTGCTCTTGGACTTCCAGAACCACAAGCAGAGTAAACAGCTCTTCTTTAGTAATCACCTCGCCTGTGGGATTCAGGTATAGCCATAGAAGACACGTCGAGACAGCAACTCAGATGATAGAAAGTCATTTTTTTCCCCCAATAGTTTTTGTAAGTCTATTACAAACGGCCTCATTTTGCTTTAAGCAAAAGGTTTCATCATGTTGACAATGTATATACACAAATTAAAGTAGTTCCTTACAAAGCTGCAAATGAAAGAATAATGAGTAATTTTGCTGATAGTGGTGCTGTTTGTAGTTTTATGACAAAAGAGAACTATGTGGCAAGCCTGGCCCTCACCTTAGCACAAGGTCATTTATGGACCTGCTGAGTATGGCCCACACTGGAGCTGTCCCTCAGGAGGAAGTGACACAGTCCCACTAAACTCAGGAGCTGCTTTTAAACCCAGAGATTCTGCCAGTGGACAATGGGGATGTAAACAGGGCTCCAATTAGTGAATTTGCTAATGGCTGCTTGCTGTCTGTGTTTTCAGCTGTGTTCTGCTAAAAGAGTAAAATGTCTTCCCTCGTCTCCCCACGTACTCATCTCCAGTTAAGTTACTTATAATCAATCTGCAGACCTTCAGGGATCTTCGGCTATTTTTTTAAAATATTATTTTAGTTGTAGATGGACACAGTACCTTCATTTTACTTATTTATTTTTATGTGGTGCCAGAGATTGAACCCAGTGCCTCATGCATGCTAGGCAAGCGCTTTACCACTGAGCCCCAACCCCGGCCCCCATCGGCTGTTTTTAATCATTGACTAAAAGTCCACCCTTAGAGTGCTCAGCACCACAGGTCAGGGCAGGGCCCTCAGAGGTTCTGCTGAGAGGCACTCTTGTAGGCCTTGCTCCCCATGTGGCCTTCTGGGGTGCATGTGGGAAACAGAGTGATGAGTGAGCCTCAAGTTCTCTGGAAGGAAGCAGAACTCTGGCCCCGCACTCCACTGTTGCACACAGGGCTGTTGGGAGCAGGCGGGCAGAGGGTTCTTGTCCTCATGAGGGACTGTGGCTTCTCTGCACTGACAGCTCACGGTGTGAGTGATTCCAATTTTAAGTGTCACTGGGTGGGTGTTTGGAGGAAATTGACTTGTACTGTTGACTCTGAGGAAAGTGGAAACCCCTCCTCATGGGGGTGGGTCTCTTCAGTGGAAGGCTGCCTCTGTGTGGCGGGAGCCCTGGCACATTCATGATGAAACTTAGGACGAAGCTCTTCCCGTGAGTGCATTCACACTGTTGCTTCCGCGTCTTGGAGAACCCTGACAATACAGCGTGTCCTGCTGACACCAGCTCATCTGAGTAGGATCATAGGCCTTCAGTCCAGGGGATCTTATGGATCACTGACACCTCCCTGGAGCCTGGGTGGCCCTGGCCCCAGCCGCAGCCGGGCTGCCTGGCCGAGTAACAGCACCTTCTGGCATGCTTGGTTGCCACCTAGTGCCGTGTGCAGGTACTGCAGCCCTCAGCCTCTTTCACTACCCCCAACTGTGCTTCATTCTCTAAACATGTAGCTCATGCACACTGCGGGCAGCAGTTGGTCTCTCCCCACCATGGAGCTGGAGACGGAACCTGGGCCAGGAGAGAAACCTGACAAGGATCCCAGGAGCTAAGGGTCGAGCCAGGGTGACCGGAGGGTGGGCCACTGTTGGCACATGTTCACTGTTTTAGCACTGTGGGTTTTGGGTTTTGAGGGCCATAGCCCCTCCTGTCCAGCACCCCAGGTGAGTTACTGGGCATGCTCCCCTTCCCTGCTGCTCTGGATCTGGTCTCTTGGGCACAGGATGTTTCACTCTGGTCAGGCCCTGGGAACAAGTTCCCTGCACTGGCTGGAGTGTGGCAGCAGCTCTGTGAAGAGAGACTCTGCCCTAGTGAGCTGCAGGACCCACCTATGGGAGAAGCTGCAGAGGGCTGCGGGCTGGGAAGAGTACGGTGAGGGTGGGCGCTGCCCAGGACTGCCCCTCTGCTCTGTCATTCACTCTGGCATAATTGGCCAAGAGGAAGCAAGGGAAGCCTTGGGTCTTGCTGGTGTCTTGACGTGCAACAGGGGAGAGCCCCCACGAGTCTGTTGCCCGCCTTCTTCCACCTCTGTAGTCAGTAAGGTGGGCACCTGAGCTCATGGCTAGATGGCACTGGCCTGTCTGGGAGGCTGTCACTGGTGTGGGGCTGGTGTCTAAAGCAGTGGTGAAGCTGTCCAGGAGCTCTGGGCCCCTGGGATGCTAAGCTTGGGTAGGGCAGGATCCATGCATAGGGGACAGACAGGTGCAAATGGTGGAAACCCGGGTTAAGAGAATGATTTTATAAAATGGGCCCCCTGTGCTGACCCCCACATGCTTTCTTTTCCTGCAGCCCCGCCTAGCCCAAGTGGAAAAGCTATATCTCGTTCCTCAGCAAAAGAAGCACATGCCTGAAATAGCATTAGTAAGGGGAACCCAAGCCACCCTGAAGGTGGAGAGCTTTGTGACCCTTTTCATAGACCAGATTCCCAAACTCAGAGAGATAAGGATAATTGGTAAGAATGTATGGTTAAGGATCCAATTAGAACCGAAGCATAGGCCAAGTTGACCTTATAGTTGCCATGGCAGTGGGACCTGAAAGTCTGATGTCAGCCTGCTATTAGTCAGAAGTCAAGAGGTGGACCTGGGTGGGACTCCCTGACTTTTCTGTGATCCCCAATAAAACTGGGGTGCAGGAAAGGCACGTTGTCCCTTTCCCCCTGAGAGAACTCAATCTCTCCCTTGAATGTGTCCCTTTCCCTTCTCCCACCCTTTCAATAAACGCATGCCTGTTACTCTGAGCGACATGCATGAAACTTTTCTGACTTGATGGCAAAAATCGGGGTTTGAAGGGAGGGGGGGGGGTCTTCATGCTGCCTTAGTTTTCTTGCAGGCCTCCCTGGAGCAATGGGAATGGCAGGAATGGAGAAAGGAGCACAAGGGAAAGGTCAGGCTTGCAGTGTTGGGTAGGAGGTGCAGCAAGCTGGATCTCACCTGCAGCCTAGGTGACAAGCACTGGCACACTCTTGAGGAGACAGCCGCTTCCTTCCCCTTTAAGACCCTAGAACTGGAGACATCCCCAGAGCCACAGGCCACTGCTGCTGAGCTTTGGACAGGAGCAGAGCTGAGCAGGGTGGTGGAGGTGCAGGGAGCAGAGGGCCTCAGTGGGGCCACTCTTGTCACTCTTGCCAGAAAGTGCCTCCACTCTGGGTGGCAGGTGCCTCCTGCAGGCTGCTGCTGCTCTGGCTCCCTCTGAAGACTGTACTCTGTGTCACCCATCCAGACCTCTTTTGGTCCATTTACTCCTCCACACATGGGCCTTCTGGATTTGCAGGACTATTAGGAGGCTTGGATAATGGGTGTGGAAGTGACTGGGGGCTTGGAACACACTGGGGGATAGCAGGGCTTAGTCCCTGGGCAGGCAGCCGGTTAGACCTTAGGATTCTTTTTTCCCAGAGTTATAAAATATTACCATCCCAGAGTCAGCACCATCACTGGCCCAGCTTACAGGTGAGAAGGCTGAGGTCAGGGTGGGGCTGGGCTGGGCCCAGGCTTCCCGCCTCCAGGTGCAGGGTGAGGAGGGGTTTGGGTGTCCCTTATCCTCTGGAGGGGCCAGTGTAGACCCTGCACATTAGACATCAGTTCTGGCCTTCTGTGTGGGGGCTTCCTGGTGTCCAGGGGCCTCCTGCTCTTAGCAGATACAGAGCTTGGGTCCAGCATGGCTGGATGGTGTCACAGTGCCTCTTGCCGCCTGCTACATCCTCTAGCTAAGTGGACACTAGATCCTGGGTAAAATCAATAGCCTGGGCCCAGCTCTCCCCACAGGGACTGCATTAATCTGCACGTTTTTGCCACACCACTGCTTCTCGTGACAGCTCAAGATGTTTTTCTGCTCCAGAGTATCCCTTTCTTAAAGAGTCCGGCACCCCGGCCTCAGGGAGCAGCCGCCCCTCTGGCGCCCCCTGCCTCCCCAGGTTCCCAGCTCAGCTTCTGCCTCCGAGTCTCCCACAAGTCTTTCCACATCATTCATGTTGACATTTAAAAGTTTCCAAGCTTGTTCTGAAATGCCACAAATGCTGCCATTGTTGTTTGCTGGCTTTGGAATGCTGAGAATCCCAGGACACCGGGAAGGGCCTTCACAGGGAGCTGGCGTCTGGACAGGGCTGGGAGAACGTGGCCAGACAGGCCCAGAGGCTGCGGCTCTGGCCTTCTTCCATTCCCACAGCGCCAGGCCCTAGTTTTGTTCTTCCCAGAGCATCACAGAATTGCTGCAAGCACGCTAGCTATTTAGGAAACTCATTCCTCTTCACCGCACTCTGTAATTTTTTTTTCACCTTCTGCTTGGTTCTTGCTTATAACAGGCCCTTGGGGTGTCAGGAGAGGAGGTCAGAGAAAACAAGCCCCATCACACGTGTGGATCCCCAGCCATGAAGCTGCTTTCTCACAGTTCTTATGCTGCCTGAGAGGCTGGGGCCCTCTCCATGAGACTGCATGTCCAGCTTGCTTTGGCTGTAGGTGCTATTTTTTCACACGGCACGCTCACAGCTCTCTGTGGTTGATGGATGTGCAGGGCAGCCGGAGGCACAGGGGCGGGCAGGCCTGGACTTGCAGTGAGCTGCTGGGACCTGGATGGGCTCCTCAGAGCTGTTGTAGCGCCTCCTGACGCCTATTTCTGAGCTCACAAATGCTCCTCTCAGAAAGGGGACCCCGGGGGTTTCCAAAAGGATGAACGATGGCTTAAACAAGGCTGTGCCTCAGATCCCAGCACAGGGCATCGCATTCCTTAGCAAGACCTGCCGCTGGCTTTGCATTTCACTAGCTGCTCCCAGATGGGTGGGTTCAGGGGCTAGAACGTGATAATAACAGTAGACGTAGCTGACTAGTTTCATTTGCCCAGCAAAGGTATAAAACACAGCAAAACGACCCCATGATCACAGCCACTCTCATTTCCTAACACAAAGCATATTTTAATGCCAGAGCAGGGGTAGGGAATAAAATTGGTGACAAGCAGCACTTGCCGACAGGGACAGACCTGCTGCAGTTTTGCTGTAGACCAATGGTGAAGCCACTGCCACCCAGCTTCTAGGAAGGTGATCCCAATCTGCTTCCCTGCTGCTCGTCCCTCGGAGCGTGTGCCAGTCGGCCAGGGAATCTTCACGAGGTCCTGGCTGCCCTGAGAGTCTGCTTTTCAACCGGCTGCAGGTGAGCTGGGGATTGCTGCTCCCTGCTGGCCACTTGTGGGGCAAGGCCCACTCTATACCATGCAGAAAGGATACTGAGGTTTGGTCAGCTCAGTAAAGAAAACAAAGTTTGGTGAAATGGTTATTTTGAGTCATGTAAACAAACAACAACATCACTCTTCAGGTGAATTCTCTGCTATTGCATAGATGTGGCTGGAGCTGGCAGAGGCCCTCACTGTCCTGCCAGAGTCTACATGTAATGACGTGTGGTGACCCCTTGCACCCATGGGAATAATGGTACAGGACAGCTGCCATCCTCCAGTGTAACCAGAAGTGGCCAGGGATTTCAATCCTGCTTCTCATATTCTGCTGATTTTGTGAGCGCCCTGAACCTTCTTCTCTGTCCCAGCAAAACCAAACGCCAGTGTATCAGTGAGAGCCAAGCGGGTCTATGTGGGAATCCAATGGGGCAGGGCCAGCCAATGGCAGGGGCAGCGCTCAGGAAAGACCAAGCCCTGCCCGGGTTAGTGGTGGAAAGCCCCGAAGTCCGGCAGTATCTAGCCTGTGTCTGAAATCTTGGTGCTTTAGTTGGGATCTTGAATGTCTAAAAGCCAACTGACAGTGGCTTGGTCCCCAGAGAGGTGCTGTTGGGAGGAGGAGAACCTTTAAGAGGTGAGGTTTTGGGGAGGTCTTTATGTGGCTGGGGTGGGCTGTTCCTCTTCCACGTGAGCCTGAGAGGTTCTGCTTCCACACTGTCCCGCCACCACAAGCCCCAAAGCAACTGGGCCGAATGATGGTGGCCTGAAATCTCCAAAGCTGTGAGCCCTACAACCTTTTTTCTCTGTAAGTTGACTATCTCAGAGGTCAGGCAGGGCCCGTGGAACGAGTGAAGGTGCTCGCGCTTGCCCACAGGCACATGAGCCCTTTTGTGTTGTGTGGAGAGACGAAGGAGAGGGCCATGGTAGGTGAGCTGCTCTGCCCGAGGCCCGCCAGGAGTGGCACCTCCATATCTTTACCTGGTACTCAAGCCTTCATGGAGCTGACTCTGGTTTCTACAAAATAACACTTGTGACACACTGGTGTGAAAAAATGTTCAAGTGCTTGTTATGACCCACTATGTTGATTGGGCCTCTCTACTGGTCGCCCAAAGTGTGACACATACCAGGAAGTCTCCTCTTAAATCAGAATGTACAACTGATCCATCCTGGGTGAGAAAACCTAATCTAGGAAACACACCCTTAAAACAAAGATGCCTTCACATGCTCCCCTGGATGCTCTTACTGAAGGGATTTGAGGCATCCATTTCTTTGGTAAATCTCAGGGCACCTAAGAAATGGAGAAGTGGACGACCGGTGAATGACATACCATTTACAGATAATCATGTCCGTGGGAAGTTTCAGGATGAACGAACTCAAAGAAAAGTGTTAGGTGTTACTGGTAGGGGTAGCCCAAGTGGATATGAACAATAAAAAGCTTTTGAAATTAAAATTTATAGCAATAATGTGTTAATATCAGCTTTCTGTCATTGTGACCAAAACACCTGACGTGAACAACTTAGAGAAAGTTTATTTTGGCTCATGGTCTCAGGGTTCTCAGTCTGTGGTCAGCTGCCTCCATTGCTCTGGGACCAAGGTGAGGTGGAACATCATGGGAGAAGGATGTGGTGGAGGAGAGCAGCTCAGAACATGGCAGCCAGGAAGGACAGGGCAAGAGAGAGAGAGATGAGTGCTGGGGGCAAAATATAATCCCAAAGTCACACCCCCAGGGACCTGCTTCCTCCATCTACAGCCTACCTGCCAATAGTTACCACCTTTCAAATGATCAATCCGTCAAGTGGATTAATCCACTTATTAGGTTACAGCCATCACAATTTGAGCATTTCATCTCTGATCATTGCTACATTGTCTCCTGAGCTTTTGGGGACACACCATATTCAAAGCATACTAAATAGGAAAAATGACAGATTTTTAAACGACTTTTGAACATGTCAATGATCATGACAGCATCAGTGATGGCTGGGTCATTATGTGCCATGTTATAAAGCATTTTAATTCCCAGTGTGACCGTCTATTTAGAAATCACACTTTATTTTCAAAAACAGGATGTGGTCATGGGGAGACCGTGTGTGGCACTGGGCTGAGCTGATCTTAATTCTTAGAGCTGGGAAGACTTTTTAGATGATCTCATCTAGCATTTTAAAGCTTTTAACAGAGGTTCCTGGGAACAGCCTAAGAACAATGGTGGACATTTTTTGTAGGAGAACATGGTACCCATATTGGGGTGCAGTGGGATGGGGAGCTAGGCGCATGCTCTGGGCAGCTCCATTGTAGTTGAAGATTGATGCTCCATGTCACCTCAGCCCCTGGGTTGATGTGAAGAGACAGACTTTGACTAAGTTTGACTCAGTTTCAAATTCGGGCAGGGGAAATCAGATGGGTAGGTGTCCGTCTTTTGAAAAATCAGTAATAGTTTGGGTCGGGGATCATGGAGGAGAAATAGGATGTGAGGATTGTGACTTTGCTGACATGATGGGCAGTTCTGAGAGTCAGGGACAGGGCTGCTTCCTCCACAAGTGGCCACAATGCCACCATGGAACCCTCTGTTCAGATGAAATCTTACCTAAAACCAGACGTGGAAGATGGAGGAGGGCAGAGCTGTTCTTTCTGGTAGAGGGCCTGAGGGTCCAGGTCCCACTGCACCCTGGGGCTGGGGAGAAAGGCTCAGAACCTCATCTCGCCCCATCCCATTTGCACAAGAGAGGAAGCCACCCCCTGAGAGGGACAGTCCTCCCTCCTCTCAGACCACCTTCTCCTCATTCCCAGCTGAGAACATCTTTTGTTTCTTTTAAGTCTTAGAAATGAAAACCACTTTTGTATTTTTTAATGACTTTATTTTATTTGTTTGTTTTATGTGGTGCTAAGGATAGAACCCACTGCCTCATACGTGCTAGGCGTGCTAGGCAAGCGAGTGCTCTGCCACTGAGCTACAGCCTCAGCCCCCACTTTAGTATTTCTAAGGGGAATTGATTTTTGAGCTGCAGAGCTTAAAAAAATGGCGGGGGGGGGGGGATGGCAGGAGGGCATGTGCCCCATGTAGGTGAAATGCACTTGCATCCAGGCCCCTGAGGGGAGGCTGGCCAGTGTCCCCAGTGTGCTGGCTGCTGCTGTCCTGCTCAGCACTGAGCTGCCCTCGGTTTGGCCACCATAGACAAGAGGCTGATGTCATCCATGGGCCTGCTCTGGCCCTTTTATGCCACAGTGACTTCTGTCTTTTTGCCTCTGGGCAGAAAGTTCCCAGGAAGCACCTTCAGGAACTTAGTAGGTAACCTTGACCCCTGGCTCCCTTTAAGGCTATCACATCACCTGCAGACCCTTCTAGGGCGTGGTGCCAGCTGTAGGCTGGCCCTTGGCCTGCAGGGAGCCCCAGGCTGGGCCAGCCCCTCTGTGAGGCCCTGCTGCTCTCCTGCGGGTCGGCCTGGGCTGTCCTAGATGCTGCCCTGCTCCTGCTGGCTGGGCCACTGGGTGGCACTGTGAGAACTGCAGAAAGTCCCTGGCCGCCACCCCACCCACCTCCTTCCACAGGAGCAGGACACAATCACTGCCTAGCTGCTCCTGCAGCTGGGCCCTGCCCTGCCTCCCTGGTCCCTGACCCCTTGGGGGTCACCCCGCCCTCTTTCCTGCCCTCGAGCTCCCTACTCCTGGTTTTTGTGCAGCCTTACTGTCCTCTGGGCTGGGAGCTCTAGCAATCTGCAGGAGGAGAAAACGCCATGAAACTTGGAAGAATTTGGGAATTTCTCCGAAAGAGAAAGTAGAAGTCCCAGAGACCTCCTGGCCATGTGGTCTGTTTTCTAGAAGAAGCAAATGGCAGTGGGTGAGGCAGAGGGAGGCAGTGGGAGAAGGTGCTGGAGGAACGGAAGGAATGTGCAGAGAGGGCAGGGTCTCTGTGGTGGAATCTTGGCCCTGGGTTGCAGCTTTAAGGTTCTGTTCTTGGCTTCCAGCTGCTACCGTGTCACCTCCCCATGGGGTCAAGGTGGGTGGGGCAATGTCAGAGGGGACCCTGCCTTCATGTCTCGCTTTGGCCTCTGGTTTCCAGTTCTTGCAGCCATTTCCCTTCTTGGGAGAGATGGGTCAGGCAGAGGAGGCCCATGAACTGCCCACTTCTTGCTCACCAGACCACAGGCCCACAGTGTCACCCACCCCTTCCCGTCTCGCCTCCCAGGGGCTCCAGAGACAGGAAGGAGAAAACTCCATAGCTTGGGAGGAATTTGCTGTGAGAAAAGCATTTTCCCCAAACAATGACCGGGAAATATTGTCCTGACTGATATTTGAGACATGCGCCACCTCCTGGGCAGGATTATCTCAAGGTTTTTTGAGGCACGTGAAAGGTGATTGGGCACAGTTCCCAGACTCAGATGAACACCTACCCCGGCTGCCAGGGCCTCTGGGTCCTCCAGACAGGAGCTGTTGCTCTCACCCGCAATGAGCCTGACCTAAGCAGGGCCCCAGCCGTGTGTTAGTGGGGGGTCCTTCTCTGCTGACTCAGGCCGGCACCGGGCAGGTGCACGCCTTCAACCCATGAGTAATGCCAGCTTTCATCTTCAAAGGGCCTTCCCGAGATTCACCATTAGTCACCCTCAGGAGAGCCACGGAGCAGGTTGTTACTGTCTTCATTAAACCTGCAGAAGGAAGGGGGCAAGTGGAGTCCCTCCCCAGGCAGGGAGAACACCAGCAGGGGTGTGTGGACTCAGGTGTCAGAGTGGACAGCCACTCCAGCCGCTCAGGGCGTGGAGGAGGCTGTAGTGAACTAAGGGCCTCTCATGTGGAGCGGGGGCTTCCTGCCAGGCAGGAGTAGGAGACCCCCTGAGGGGTTGGCAGAGGGACCAGGAGTCTTAGGTTTATGAAGCCCAAGCGAGGAGATGTGAAGATAGGTGGACCTAAATGTACCCAAGGGGGTGCCACTATATGTTCCAAGCAATTCAGAAAACCATTTCTTTTCTTTCTTTTTTTTAATATTTATTTTTTAGTTTTCGGTGGACACAATATCTTTATTTTATTTTTATGTGGTGCTGAGGATCGAACCCAGCGCCCCGCGCATGCCGGGTGAGCGCGCTACCGCTTGAGCCACATCCCCAGCCCCAGAAAACCGTTTCTGATTGTGCTCAGATCACTCGGCCCTGAGCTGTCCAGGTATCTGTGAGAGGAGTCTGGGGACACTTTTGGTTTGTGTGTGAGGATTTTGAGGGGTTGAAAATGATAAGGACCCATCACTCAAGGACCTTGCAAATAAAAACTGTGATTTGAAAACATAGAAGAGTAAGAGGTGAATGTTCCTGCACCTCGCAAGCCATAGCCCTGTCCCCTTGGGTGGACAGTGCAGAAAGAGTTTCAGAGGCAACTCTGTGTCCTGCTGACATAGTGAGAACCAGAGCACCTCTGGAAGCTAGACAGCAGAGCGAGCCTTTCAGTCAACCCTGTCTGCAGCTGCTTTTTATAAACTTGGCATAAATATGTGCTTAGGAATGCCAGGACAGTGTATCTGGAAAATATTTTCCACCATTTGAAAACACACACATGCACACACACATACACACACAGAAAAGAAAAAAAAAAAAAACAGAAATTGTGCGCGGTATAGAGTGGCTTCACTTGTGGTTTTTTTCCATTACTTCCTCAGTTCATTTTTCTGCTGCCAAATTTAGAAGGCCATAAGTCATAGTTGTTGTTAAACTTTGTCAGTTAAAGAGTAACTCTAAGAACAAGATCATATGATAGGCTGTGGTCAGGTAGCCTTTGGAGCACAATCCTGCAGAAGGCACACCTTCCCACACTGGTGAGCAGTGAGCTGGCTCCTGGGATCTCTGGGTATTTTCTGGTGTATGTGGCACATCCTGCTCCCAGACAGGCCTGCCCCCCTGCCCTTGCCACGCCCCCCCCCCCCCACTGCCAGCTGGGCTCACCACAGCTCCATAGCGCCTCCTAACAGAGGAAAGATGTGGGTCTCATTAGGGGATGTTTGTTATAAGTTTTCAACTTTCATTTCTCCTAGAAATGGCTAGATTCACTTTCTTTTTTTCTTTTGTGAGATGGAGGACCTAACCCGGCGGTTCTCTACCACTGAGTTACATTCCAGTCCTTTTCATTTTTAATTTTGAGACCGGGTCTTGCTTAGTTATTAAGGATCTCACTAAATTAGACCGTCTGGCCTTGAACTTGTGATCCTCCGTCCTCAGCCTAGCTAGTCACTGGGATTGCCACTGCACCTGGCTCTCTTGGTTCTTTTTAAAAAATATTTATTTGTTTTCAGTTGTAGTTGAACACAATACCTTTATTTATTTTTATGTGGTGCTGAGGATCAAACCCAGGGCCTCGCACAAGCTTGGCGAGTGCTCTACCACTGAGCCCCAGCCCCAGCCCCCTCTTGGTTCTTTTTGCTCTGCCTGTCGTAAGGGGCTTGCGTGGCCCCTGCTGTGTGGGGGACACATTCCCTACCCACACTCATTGAGCCCTGATGGGAAACGCAGGGACACCTTCCCTGCCCTGGGCCCTCTAGCAACAGTACACTCAGCCCGGGAGGTTCCTGGTGCTGTTCCCACCTTGCTGTGCAGCAGCTGGCTTCCCTGGGACGTCTCCCAGCTGCGCTCTTGGGGCTTCTTTCTTCCTTCAGAGCAGAAGTTGTTGTACTCTCCTTCCTTCAACAGGCACGTGCCGTTCCACTCCAGGCTGGGACTCTGCACTCAGCACTGGAAAGTCTGGGAAGAGGCAAGTCCCTGTCTCCATAGAGATGCTGTGTGTGTGTGTGTGTGTGTGTGTGTGCACCTGTGCTGATGGACATGGACCAAGGCCCCTGCAGATGACCATTGCTTACAAGCTCACCTGGGGTGATGAAGGAAGGGTACGGGTGGCCAAGAGAGGGGTTCTGGGCACCTGTGTCTCAGCCACGTCAACTCTCACCTATGAGGGAGAGTTTGCTCCATGGGGTGGCATGAGCGGTGGGTAAAATCACTCTCCCACGTCCCTAACAGTCTCTTATGTTCATTTTCTTCCTTCTCTTGGGTAAACTGAAGCCAGCCCTGCCTGGACAAACAGGGAAACTCACTCTATCTTCTAGCAATTGTTTAGGGTGCAGTGGGGAGAAGACTGATGCTCCCTTCCACTGTCCCCGTGCTAAGTCCAATCCTGTAGATGGTTGGTGAAGAGCAAGTGCTGGGGGAAGTTCTTCTTCCGCTGGTCTGTGCTGCCTGCCTGAGGCTGCCTCTGCCTTTTGGCCATAGCTTCTCTGTGATTTGAAGACTCAGGAAGTGAACTCACATTTTTTTTTTTTAAATTTCCTCCCCCTCCTGTTCCAAAGCAGCACAACCTTCCAAGAAGAAAGCAAACAAAATAACCGTGACTATTTTAAAAGAGATGGGAAAGCCCGCTCTGAACAGTAGACTCTGAATGTCTCCCGGGTGGGGGTGTCACCTGCTGCTGGCCCTTCCTCTAAGACTGAATCCAAGCAGCGTAGGAAGCAGAGGGCAGGGGACAGAGGGACCAGTCCCCCAGAGGCAGGGAGGGGCGAGTCCCCGTGTGCTTGTGAGGCCATGCCCAGCTGGCATCAGGCAGCAGGACCTCACTGCCCCACAGTGCAGACTCTGCCAGTCGTGAGTGAGGATGTTGAGTTTAGGTGTTTGCAGTGACTGGTGGCATGCTCAGGGTGTTGTTTCTGACACCGCTGGCTGCACAGGGGATGAGGATGCAGCCCTTTTCATTGCAGCCATCTGGCCAGAGTGCGTTTGCTTTGATGAGGGAACAACCTCGCAGTGTTTCCACTGGATCGCTGCCTTCCAATTAAGGTGACAGCAGATACTGGATCCCGCCCTTGCAGGAAGCGGAGGCTCAGCCAGGCTGTTGGGAGGGCGGGAGCAGCACCCTGCTGTCAACTGGGTTTGGTATGCAGTTCAGGCACCGACTTGAAGGGACACTGGGCCAGAGCTGCCACAAGGTGTTTTCGGGTTGGTGGGCTCGACTTGGGTTTTCCAAGGCCAGGTGGTGACAGCGTCACAGACACCCCCGGGAGCCATCCCTCTGTTTTCATAACAATCAAGGACTTTTTTTCTGACTCATCTTCAGAGGACCCCTCCCCTCTCTATTTGAAAGTAAATATAATTAGCAACAGGCAGACATACTGCGAATAGCCAGCCCTTCCTGTGCGGGAGGGTTATAATTACACATGCGCCCGTCTGTTATTCCTTGTCTGTGGAACACCTGCCTAAATCACCTTTAGAGGGTGCTTTATTTTGAAGTAGCTAACCACCTTCAGGAGGGGTGCTTAATTTTGAAGCAGTGGTCCCCATGGGTATTTCTGGGAAAGAGACCTGTCTGGACTTGAGTCAAGGTCAAGTGAAGTCTGAAGCTAAGACTTGGCCTTGTGGCAGATGAGCCTATCCCCCATTCACTACCCTGGCCTGCTCCAGCAGCCCTGGGATGAGCATGGCCAGTGCTGGGCCTGTTCCTCTTGGGGACTGAGTGTGGTTGGCATGGAAACGGGGTGGCCTCTGCCACTGCTGTTGGCTGCAAACCCTGCAGTGGCGAGGGCACCTGTGTCTGCAGGTTAGGATCTGCCCTCCGGGCTGAGAGCCAGGCATTTGCCTTTGTTCCCAGCTGCCTGCTCAGGAGGCTGGCACCAAAGCTGTAGCCCCACCCCGGGCTGGAGCCACACAGGTTACCTCAGGTCACCCTCAGCCTCCCCACTGATGGAAGGGCAGGCTGGGTGCATGGGGGCCGCTGTCCAGGCCTGGGGAGGGCCCGGATTCTGCTGAAATCAGTGGGGCAGTGGCCCCGGGAAAGCACACACACCTCGTGGGCATATTCCGGGACCACAGCCCAGCCAATGGGTTTAGTGACACAGGACTGGTGACACAGGAGAGGCTGCTGCACCTCCCACCCCTTGGGCAGGCGCGGTGGTGACCGGATGACAGGCTGACCCAGCCCTCGCTGGCCTGGATGAAGGGAGCAGGCGTCATGGGAGCCATGGGCACCTTTCCCCAAGTTGCTCAAAGTGTTTTCCTAGCAAACAGTTGTTTCATAACACCCGTGAGAAGTAGGTGGGGTGACAAAGCATTCTTTGTCCCTGTCTTACAGATGGGGAAATTGAAAGGCTTGCCCGGCCTGAGGGTAAGGCCAAGAAAGGTAGAAGGCTCTGGCCTGAGGCTCTGGAGCGGGAGGGCTGGGGCCCAGGGTGCCTGTCACCATTCCTGCAGGGAGGGGCGGTTCCTTCAGGGAAGAGGCCACTGCAGCAGGACATGTCCTGGGCCTTGTAGTCACAGGGTTGGCACTGATCACCGCTGACCACAGCAGGTGTCTGGGTGCTCTGGCCTGCTCAGTGTACTTGAAGTTCTTGGGGTCAGCAGTGAACTTCCAAGCACCCTGTTGTGGCCCAGGGATTGTTCCCAGCTTGGAGATGCAGGGGCAAGTGAAGGGATGTGGCCCTGCCTTGTGGTGCTTGCAGGAGACCTCGTCACGATAAAATGAAGGAGAGATCATTTCAGAGAATGGCATGAGTTACAGGGACAATAAAAATACACGAGTGACAGAGATTGGCTACAGGGGAGCCAGGAGGGGGGATGGCTAAAGGGGATCAGAGAGGTTCAAGCAGAAGCCAGACCTGGGACCAGATTCCAGGGGCCGGGACCGCTTATGTGAAGGCCCTGAGAAGGGAGTGAGGGCGGCTGTCCAGGAGTCAGGGGGACCTACGCTCCTGGTGGTGAGACGTGGCCTACAGGGTGAGCAGGTCCTGGTCACCCAGGGAGGACCTTGCTGGCAACGGGGCCACAGGTGGTCCTGGGTGCCAGGGGAGATGATATGCAGTCAGGGTTTCTTGGGAAGGTTGTGGTGACATATTTGCTGAGGGGACGCCATGGGCCCGAGGGAGGAGGAGGGGAAGTTTCAGATGTGCCTGGGCTGTGGCTGGCACTGGAAGAGGCAGGAGGAGAACCCATGTGGAGTGCAATAGAGATGGCTTGGGCCACTGTGAGTTTGAGGTTCTCCTTCTAGGTGGCTGTGCGTGGGGCCTGTCTCTATCTCTGACCCTCTCCCCTCAGGTGGTGGAGAGGATGACCCCGAATTGCCTGAGGCTCCCAGGGCTCAGCCTTTGTTTTTCAAGAAGGACAGATGCCTGCTTGGCAGCTGGAGGAGGCGACTGTGAATTCTGGAGTGGGATGTGGGGAAGGGGAAGCATCTGCTGGGCCTGCAGGTCTACTGCCACTCACATCCACCCTTGGTGATTTTCCCTGGGGCCATAGTTAGTCCAGTCTAATCAACTGTGGGGGAGGACAGGCCTGTCTTGCCCCTCTTTTGGTTGATAAAATAGAATGATAAATTTTAGCGATTTTTTCAGTAAAGAGGCTCTTTGAAGAACATGGGCCCACATGATCTGAGAGGCTCCACTAGGCAGAAGGGCAGGGCTTCTTTTAGGCTGCTGACCTGGCATGCAGCTTTGGAAAGCTTGTGGACTCTGATGACTGTGTAAACTGGAAGCTACAGAAGGAATTGCCCCCGAGAGCAGGCCTGAGTCCCAGCTGAGCACCCAGGGGACCCGCCCAAGGGTCCCTTTGCAGCCATTAGTGCAATGTATGTTCCAGGGCTGGGTCTCTGGGCAATTCTTTTGGGGAAAAGGATATGCATTATGTTTACCTCTGTGGGGTGTTCTGGCACCTCATTACAAAGCTTTGCATGTGGCATGAGGCTCATTTCCTGGAATTTACGGGGGAGGATTGCTTGCCGACTTACTAGAAATCCTGTGTTGGGGGCTGTCTTTAGGTGGACATCAGTTCTCATACCCCGAGAACCCTCTGGGTAAAGATCCGAGGACAGTTTTTCTTCGGGGTAGAACCACTACACTTGCTTTACGGATTTCTCATTTGCTTCTCCCGCAGTATCTATCCCTATTGGCCATGTCTAGATGCAGAAGCTAAGAGAGGCTGAACCCAAAGCCACACAGCAGGGCAGAGCTGGGAATTAGCTTCAGTCCTCGGCCTTGACTGGCACACTTTCCCAAGTCCCCATTGTTGGGCCTTTGATGGCAGTGGGCCAGGCAGTTCCGGGCACCTGAACGGATGGGGTGACGGTGAGTTTGGTAAGCCGAGCTGGGAGGTGTTTGTGATGCCCTGCACTGGCTCCTGGGAACTCGCTTTGTGCACAGAGGCAGTGTTGCAACGTGACTAATGGATGAGAGGGCTGAGGCTGAAAGCCATTACTTCACCAATGCAAATCAAGGTCACTCGTCACCTCAGGAAGCACGCGGAGCTGTGACACTCAGCAGCCCTGCCCTTGGCGTGGCCTGGCTCTCGTCCTGTGTGGCAGGGATCAGGGAGCTTCTGCAAGTGAGGATGAGCAGGGCGGTGGGCCAGCAGCGTGGACTACCCCTCTTCAGGGAGAGGAGCCCACGTACCACATGGGGGTCTTGCCCACAAATTGGGGAAAGGGTGCCCATTCACAGGGGTATTGGCAGGAGACGGCTGGCTGCCATTGCCAGCTGGGGTGTCCTGGACACTGTGATGGGGAACTGGAGGGTCTGTAGCTCCTGACCCTCTGGTGTCCCTGAGGAAATCAGGCCATCCCAGGGCTCCCAGAGTGTCCTTATGTGGCCGTTCCCTGTTGGCAGCTGTCCACCACATTGCTGGGCCTCAGAGAAAGGGGCCAAATGTGGAGACCATCCCACCACGTTTGGGTCAGTGTGTGCTTGTGTCTGACACCCTAAAGGAGTACCCATGTCCTGGGCCACTTCTGCTACCAGCAACACGGGTTCTCCACCATGGCTTCCCTTGGGCTCTCCTTCCTCAGGGGACCAGCCCTGAATATTCATGCATCTGGTCACTGAGCCCCAGCAGAGAACTCCCTTCCTCTGCAAGGTTATGTCAGCCCTCCCCACCAATCCTGATGTCCTCCGAGGTCCTCACCCTGTAGGAACCTAGGTGTTTTTTTGCTGGCTCAGTGATCAGAGGGTTCCATGAGAGATGGACTCTGCCTGGTTTGGGCCACTATTGCATCCTCCACATCCTTGCATAAAGCTGGGTGCTAGGGACACACATCTGTCCTTTGAGTGAGGGATGGATGGACAGGGCCAAAGAAGTAGCTGAGGTGCTGATGGAACCAGGCGGAGCAGACACCATGCGAGGGCCCTCCAGGTGCTCCTGGGAGCTACTGCCAGGGTGGATGGCTGAAGCCCCTGGGGGGGGTCTCCCTGCCACCCTGCAGACTATCCTGGGCCGAGTAGGAGGCACATCCCAAGGGCTGGGGTGTTACCTGGAGTGAGTGGGCTGTGCAGGAGAGTACACAGGGCTGGCCGAGAGGTCAGGTGTAGTCCAGCCTCAGAAACTGCACGTGTGGCCAGGAATGTTTTTCCGTTGATGCCGACCTGCCACAGGGGACCACACCTGCTTCTTGACCAGGAGCGTGGGAAAGAGAAAGCACAGCTTTGTTTTGGTGGCAGCAGAGCTGGTGCTCATGGAGGCGTGCCCTTGCCCTGAATCAGAGCGGGAGGTGCTCCAGCCCTGCCACTGCCCAGGGACGTGGCAAGCTGTCCTTCCCCGGCAGAGGATCGGGCACGGCTCTCGTGGGACAAGAGTGGGCTTTCTAGATGGGAAGAATGGGTCAGGAAGTGGAGGC
Source organism: Marmota flaviventris (assembly GCF_047511675.1). Lineage (NCBI taxonomy): Eukaryota > Metazoa > Chordata > Mammalia > Rodentia > Sciuridae > Marmota > Marmota flaviventris. The sequence goes on along the minus strand of NC_092509.1, from coordinate 12,959,836 downwards.
TGGGTCTCCTTGGACACCAGAGTCCCCAGCTGCTGCCTTTGCTTCTAGCCTAGTCCCTGCAGTGACATCAGAGGCCTCCTTGCAGGGTCTCCTTCCATTCCCTGGACGCTGCTCCTCTGCCTCCCCAGCCTCCCCAGCCTCTGGTGTCCCACAGAGAGAATGCTGCAGGCTGGAGAGTGGTGGGACCAAGACCCACCTGTGTATGGACACAGGCTCCATGCTGGCCACTCTGTAGGCACCAGAGGCCTGACCAGAGAGGCACAGCCAGTTCAGACTCAGCAGCTATGACTCATGAAGGGCCAGGTTTGGCTCTCATTGAGCAAGTTGTCACCAGTGCCAGGTGATGTGTGTGTCCTCTCCTCTTATCTGAGAGCCACTGGTGGGGTGGTTCGACGTCCTCGCCATAAGCAATGGGAAGGGCTGCTCTGGGCCAGGCATGGGTGTTCCATAGGCCATGTGCCTCATCCCTCACCACATGCAGTGACCTGCACTGTGTCCAGGAATGTAAGAGCAGAGTGGGTGACCCATGTCTGTTTTCTGCAGTTGCTGTGCCACCTATACCATACTGGGCAGCAGGCACGCGACTGATGAGCCCTGTAGCCAGCTTCCTTGGAAATCTGGCTCCCAAGGGTCAAGGGCCCTGGGAACCCTTATCTCCTGCACTCGGTGCCTGGGTAAGGCACCAGCCGGTCAGGGGAGCAATTGGATCCTTGAGTCTTTAAAATACTGGACGTTTATTTACTCTTGCCTCTTGATCTTCCAACCTTGAAATTTCTAAGCACATCAAAGTCTTAAAATGCCCTCAAATTTCTGTCTCCAGAGGCTCTTTGACTTGGCCCTGAAGATGGGTGATTCTTCTTTGTCAGAAGGTGGTGTTTGGTTCTTGAGTCAGGGGTAACAACAGGGCAGAGACAGTTTTCTTAAATCAGTTGAACCACTATTGTTTATTTATTGGCAGTACTGGGGTTTGAATCCAGGGGCACTTTCTCAATGAGTGACACCCCCAACCCTCTCTTTATTATTTATTTTATTTTTTTAAAAGAGAGAGTGAGAGAGATAGAAAGATAGAGAGAGAGAGAATTTTTAATATTTATTTTTTAGTTTTCAGCGTACACAACATCTTTATTTGTATGTGGTGCTGAGGATCGAACCCAGGCCGCACGCATGCCAGGCGAGCGCGCTACTGCTTGAGCCACATCCCCCCAACCCTCTCTTTAAAAAAAAAAAAAATATTATTTTTTTAAATTTTGAGATAGGGTCTCATTAAATTGTCCAGGCTAACCTTGGACTTGTGATCTTCCTGCCTCACCCTCTGAGTAGCGGGGATTACAGGATGCACCACCATGCCAGGCTTTGTTATATTTTCATGGCTTTTGATAGTGTTATATATTATGTCTTTTTGATATATAAATGCGTATGATAAAGTTTGATTTAAATTTTTACTTGCACACAAACACTGGGATACTAAAACCATCTACCTGTTAATCAAGTTGGCTGCTGTGTAACAGGAAGGTAGCATCTACAGTATAGATACACTGAGATAATTCCTGTCCCAAGGGGTCAATGTGGGATGGTGAGAGATTTCGTTATTTTACTCAGAACAGTGCACAATTTAAAACCTATGTATTTTTGTTCTGGAATTTTCCATCTAATATTTTCAGACTGTGGGTATCTAAAAGTAAAACTTTCAGGGGTGGGGTGGGGTGGGGTTTCCCAAACTTTGGTTTCTGGCTGCTTCTTCTGGATGGACTACAAACATCGTGAGGGCAGGAACTGGTTCCATAGAACCTAGTCCCTAACCTAGTGCACAGCACTTAGTAGACCCTCCACAAAAGTGTTGTTGTGAACTCTCGAATAGCTGAGATGGGTACCAAGGGGCTGGTCCTAGAGCCTCTTCAAAGCTGATAGGAGAAAACTCAGGAGTGCCCCAGTTCTTGTGCCCTGTCCAGGAAACTGGCCGTCCCTGGACTTCCTCTTTTGGTCAGGAGACCTGAGCTGGGGTTTGGCTGTTCCATTACTGAAACTCATGTTGCTGAAGGAAGGAAGATCCAGTGAGATGCTTCGGAGTGGACTCCATGGGAGCTCAATGTGGTGGTCAGCAATTCCCTGGTTCGGGCTGGGGAGGCTGGGTGGAGAGGGGTTGGTGGGTGCTGCAGAGCAGGCAGGCCTTCCCGGGTGCAGGGCTGTAATTGTCAGGGTTGTAGAGCTATTGGCCATGCACACCTGAGAGCCAGCAGGTGTGTCCGACCTGGCTCACGTGGTCATAAGCTGTGCAGCCCACCCAGCCAGAGCAGCACTTGGGAGATGGGTGCACAGACAGGGGGACCATGGCTGGCACAGGGGCTGCCTCCACCGCACCTGTTGTGGGCGCCCGACCGAGTAACACCTGGCTGGATTTCACCCTGGGGCCAATTGTGTAACCCTGCCATTAGCTGACAGCTTAGTCACCCCTACGCCTCCCGAGTCCTTTCTCATTTTCCAGGACAAATCCTATAAACAGGTCACACAATATGACACATGTATTTTGTCACATTCTTCTGTAGTTATGTGACTGCCGTTTGCATATCCGGGTTGCCTCAGAGGCTGGCCTCCTCCCATGGGTGTCTCCCTGCAGGTACTTCCTTGGAGGTACAGACTGGCTTTCTCTGGGGCATCTGTCTGTCCTGTGCCTCTCGGTGTTCACCTTGACTCCTTTCTTCCTGCCGCAAGCATGCTGAGACCCACTGAGCCAGGCCTTCTGCTAAGCTAACAGCTAGGAACTAACCTGAGGCTTGATCCCCGGTGGGTGGAGGGATTGGGAACCAGTCACCTGCCGTCAGTCCACGGGCTGAGCACCATGGAAGAGCAGAGTACTGTCAAAAAGGATGAATAATAATCAGGGGCTGTGGTCAGGGATCCAGGTACAGATGCTTAGCCTCTTTCCTGGGGCAGGCGCAGTAGCATCCAGTCCATCATCGATAAACAGGAAAGACTTCTATATACACATACCATGCAGCAAGGACGATCCTTCAAAACAGGTGCTTGGCGCCATTATTATAATCGAAAGTACACGCAGTAGTCCACACCCATCAACGCACGCATAATAAATAAATAAGAAAATACACACACACACATTTGTTTTCTAGTTATTAAAGCATGGTTCAGTGGAAGACTTCTGCAGGCCAGTTATAACAGGCCAAAGAATTTTCTTTTTATTTTTTATTTTGTGGTGCTAAGGATGGAACTCAGGCCATACATTTATCTATCTATCTATCTATCTATCTATTTATTTATTTATATATGTATGTATTTAGTATATATTTTTGTGTGTGGTGCTGGGGATCAAATCCAGGACATTCTTTTACACCTGCAGGAACCCTGCAGTGAAGGCTACCTGCAGAGTGGGAACCCATGGCTTGTCTCCAGGGGGCCTCACCTGGCCAAACACACATTTGCATATTGACTTCTAGATTTTGAGCTTCTTACCAGGGATGAGAAGATTCCCTGTACATGGGTGGACAAGCAGCTAAGGAGCTCAGACCCTGGGCAGTGGGAGCACTGGGGGCCGGAATGTCAGGGCTATACAGCAGTTCCAGGCCCCTGACACTGTGGTCCACTGGCCCCACCTCTGCCTGCCTCTCCAGGCTGAGGCAGCTAACTTCCACTTGGCACAGCTATTGTAAAGAACACCTGGTTTTTGTGGGGGGGAAGAAGGTGACTTTGATGGCTGTTGATGAGCTCTCAGGTGTGTATAGAACTTTTCAAACAGGCCACACTAAGCCCAGGCCTCGTGTTGGGGGCCCAGTGCTGCAGTCAGCAGGTGGGAGGTTCTGAGAGCATCAGAGTGGCCAAGCTGATAACTGGATTGCCTCTGGTGCCCCAGAGAAGCCATGGCACTGAGTGGTGGGGGCGGGGAGCTGGCACAGTCACATGGTGTCCCACTCCTGGAGGTGTCCGCACACAGGCTGACCCAGGTCTGTTCCTGCAGGACCTGCAGACAGGTGCGAGTTTCAGCGGGTGAGGGTTGGCGCAAATCAGTGCCATTTCCTCAGCAGACATAACGAACCTGCAGGCACCTGGTGGGCAGGTGGCTTCAGGAGGATGGCTCTGGAGGTGAGCACTGCTTTTCAGTGTGTGTTCACTTCCAGCCGCCACCAGAGAAAACCTCATACGTCCAACTGCTGGGCAGGGAACATGGACTTGGTGTGTGTATAGAGGGTCTGGGAAGCGAGTCTGCTTGGAGGGACAGCTGGCTGTAAACCATGTCCTTGTTTTCCTCATCCGTCAGGGGATGGCCATGGCCGCACCACCTCCGGGAGCCCTCTGCCTAGTGATCTGCCTGTTCTCAAGGCTCAGAGGCCTGGCCCAGCCTGAAGCCCCTGTCCATCTGCCTGACCTGTCTCTGTGGACACCATGGAGTCTACAGGTTGCTAAGAGGACAGGGACGCCCCCTCTCTCTGAGGCAGTGCCTCCAGCAGGACGGTCGCGGGAGTGAGTGGCCCAGGGAGCTGTGTCCTCCATCTTGTAATCCAGTGCGTAGGTCCCCGAGACCCAGAACCACATGTGCAAAGCGGAGGGAAAGACCTCCCTGGGCTCATGCTGAAGCCTCCCTTGTTGCCAGGCAGCATGAGGATGAGTTTTCAGTGGGTTCTCCCCACCTCCACCCCCAACAGATACCAGTGAGAGAAGTCTGTCCATTATCCATGTTTCAATGACAAGGCCATCCAGGTTTGGGGTGGGACAGCTTATCTCTGTGGAGGTGGCCCCATGAACAGGCGGGGAGACCTGGGTCTGTCCACTTACTTCAATTCTCCCTGGCACTTGTGCCCTCTGCTCCCTGGAGGGGGTGTTGGGAGGCATCACAGGGCCTACTGCAGACCCCAGACAGGCTTCTGGGAATCTAGACTTGGCCCTGGTTTCCAGAATGCCTGGTTTGTGTTCCCTTTCTTTCTTTCTTTTTTTGGGTACCGGGGATTGAACTCAGGGGCATTCAACCACTGAGCCACATCCTCAGCCCTTTTTTGTATTTTATTTAGAGACAGGGTCTCACTGAGTTGCTTAGAGACTTGCTAAGTTGCTGAGGCTGGCTTTGAACTTGCAATCCTCCTGCCTCAGCCTCCCAAGATGCACCACTGCATCGCCTAGCTGTGAGTCCTTCACCAGAACGTGGAGGCTGATGCCTCTGGGATCCTACATCCAGGACTAAAAGTGCAGGGCCAGAGGCCACCGCGGGCTGTCTTACTCTGAACTGTTTTGAAAAAGAGTATTAAAGTTATTCTTTAAAAACTTGGAGTCCCTGAAGTTTTCTGCTTCTGGGAGTGGGCAGGGTGATGGTCCTCCCTCCCTTCTTCCTTCCTCTCTTGTTACTGAGCAGTGTTTTCTAGTCTGGACAGGTCAGCAGGCCCTTAGGGATGAGCAGACCCATCCTGAGGTGCCGAGACCCACAGGTTTCGTGTGGTTACTTTGGGTGAACCCTTGGAGACAGATGGAGAACCCAAATTTAAGTGTAGGCCCCATTGAGGGACGGCTCCTGACTTGAGGGGATCATCTAGACAATCCATAGTGAACCTTCACTATTTTCAGATGACTAACAAAATGCAAAGATAAAATGAAAAAAAAATTTCGTGGATAATGAGAGTGCAGTTATCTGAGCCCATGTTTGAGGAGCTGCAGCGTGTGGCTGAGATCTTTCTTTGACTTGGAGTCAGAGAATTCAGGCTGCCTTCCTGGCTCTGTCTTAGGAACTGATTTGACTCTGGGCAAATCACAGGACCTGGTCAAGCCTCTGTTTGCTCATGAGTAAAATCAGGATTATAACAGCACGTACCTCAAAGGTCTGTCATGAGGACCAAGCCAGAGTTACACAGTATGTGCTGGAAGGCCTGAGATCAGGAAGCAGCCAAAGCATGGACCAGAGGTGAGAAGCACAGCCCTGTGTGAGCAGAGGTCCCCATGGCTGCTGAGGATCACTGAGGCCACTCAGGCCAGCTCAGTAGAGGACATCAGGGGTCAGGAAGCCTGAGGACCTGCCCTGCCCGTGGAGAGCTGGTGGAGGCACTGGAACTAGATGCTGAGAACTCTCCTGGGTGACAGGAAGCAAAGCTCGTAGCTCACCTCAGCCTGTCTCCCTGTCTGGGACTGTGTGAAACTCATTTTCCTAAATGTGTCTCATACCCTTGATATTCAGGAGGGAGAAGTTCTTTGGTGATGACCTAAATTTGAGGCCATCTCCAATACTGTACACAGACAAAACTGGTTTGCAGGCCGCCATCTGATAACACAGGAGTGAGCCATTGACGTGACCCACTCCTGCTGCACATGGATCACGTGCATGTACAGAGGGCTGGGCGTAGGCAGCCACATGTAGGAGGAGGTGGCATCGCGGGCTCAGCTCACCCTCTAGCCACATGGCCTCCACCTTCTGCCTGATTCCAGCCGGGCCTCAGCTGAGTGACAAACTCCTGTGCTTGTGGGTGAAGCTGTCAGCAGAGGCTGGGTCTGCTGCAGTCATAAACAAGCCCCAAATCTCAGTGGCTTAAAGTCACACTTTGAGGCATAACCAATGCAGGTAGCAGGGTTTCTGGCATTGCAGGGACCTGAGTGGTCGGTGGCTCCATCCTGACCATGTGCACACGGTGGCAGGGATAGGACATGGGGAAGACGACTAATCACACGGTAGCTCTTAACCTCTCCTCTTGGAGTCAATGCCCATCCCTTCTGTCCACATCTTATTGGCCAAAGTGAATCTATGGCCATACCCAAATTTGAAAGGGGCAGGGAGGTGCCCATTGGAAGAACAGGAGGAGGGAAAAGGAGTATTTGTTCTTTAAAAAACCGTTTTGGTTGAATTTCAACTGAGATATGATGAAAGTCACACATTTAAAGTGCGTAGTTTGGTAAGTTTGGCACATGCAGGTAGCTGTGAGACCAGCTCACCAGCAGGAGAATGAGCAGCTCCGTATTGCTGGAAGCTTCCTTTGCCCCTGTGCACCCACACCCTGACAACCCTAGTCCCCAGTCCCTGGGTGGTCACAGAACAGCTCTCTGTGGCTGTACGGAGGAGTTTGCATCTATAGGATTTTATATAAATGGAATCTCACTGCAGTTCCCTTTTTATCTGACTTCTTTCACTGAGCATAATTAGTTTGAGATTCATCCAGGTAGAAGAGACATATTTGTGATCAACCTTAATATCTACCACAAAAGACTTTTGGGTTCCTAGGCTTTGTTCTTCTCAAGGACATATCTGCCATGGTGGAGCTGTGTCCCCTCCTGATGCATAGGTTGGGTTCCTAACCTCCAGTCCTGGGGATGTGGTTCTATCTGGAGACAGGACCCTTACAAAGGTAACCAAGTTAAAGTGGGGCTAGGGGAGGGGCCTGGTCAGATTCTTTCCAAGCCCAGGGAAGGAGCCAGCCTCACCCTGACCATGTGAATGCAATTACTTTCAGGTCCCAGGAGGCAAAATGAAGTGAGCTCCCTTGCAAATCTTCAAATGTGTGTGGGTGTGGGGTGGGGGCGGGGACCCCAGTGCATCTGTGTTGTAGGCACAGGTGTCCTCTGCTGTCCTCCAGGCTCTGTGGGCTAGGACTTGGGTACCATGAAGCCTCTGGTACTTCAGATTCTGTGTCTTTCTTGGGTGGCTCAAGGGCCTTTCCAGCTGTTCCATGTGCAGGCCTGGCTCCTGGGGGCCACAGGCTGAGCTGGGAGGGACTGCGGCTGGAACTGGCTCCCAGGGTGAGCGTTGCTTGTAGCACTTGCTGGCAATGAGCAGCAGAGCCAGAGTCAGGAAGGAGGTTGCTGTATGCATTCTTCCAATTGTGAAAGAATGGACCAGGTCCATTTAAGAGATGAGGCAGCTGAGGCTCAGAGGCACACACACTGGGAAGGGACCGAGATAGCTCCAGAACTTCATTCTTAAGTGTGTGTGTGGGGTGGTGGTGGTGGAGGTGGGTGCTATGGATCTCCTAGCATATTACGGGAATGTTAAGATGCTCAGATGTGTGAATTTGCTTCCTTGTCCTTTGACATCTGTCTTGAGGACTGACTTTGTCCTTGAGGATGGAGCCTACTGCCCGGAGGGTGAGGATCCTGTAGCATGTGGCCACTGAACCAGCCACAAAAAAAACAATGCAATACATTCAGATAAATTTGAATTGAATTTCAGATAAATAATGAATAATTTTTTTGGGGGGGGAGGGTATACGTATGTCCCAAGCAATTACTGGGACATACTTATACTGAAAAAGGATCTGTTGTTTATCTGAGATTCAAATGGGACAGGGCATCTTGTTTAACGGGCAGTTCTGGGTCCTGGTAAAGCTGTAATTGGCCTAAACTGAGGGGCTCCATCTGCAGAGGGGTCCTGGAGTTGGCTCTGCCCACCAGCTCCAGGGGTTCTCTGGAACTCTTTCTGAAACAGCCTCTCCATCCATACTGGAAGTTGCCAACTGGTAACTCAGGTAGAATCTAACTAGTGCTTTGTTTAACTCGCACAATTTTAATTAAAACATTTTTATTAGTTATGTTTTAAAAATCAGCTTTCACATTTCTGATTTTCTTAGAAAACAACCAGCTGGGTGCAGTGGTGCATGCCTGTAATCCCAACTGCTCATGAGGCTGAGGCGGGAGGATCATGAGTTCAAAGCCAGGCTCAACAACTTAGCAAAGCACTAAGCAACTCAGTGAAGTGCTGTCTCTATATAAAATACAAACTAGGGCTGGGGATGTGGTTCAGTGGCTGAGTGCCCCTGGGTTCAATCCCTGATATTCCCACCCCTGCAAACAGAGAAGAAAACAACCATGTCCTCTATGCTGAGTCTTGAGACTTCATGGCTGCAGCATGGCCAGTGAAGTACCAGCATCTCCAGGCAAGCCCGTGCTTGCCTGGTCCATCCTCCAGATACACTGGCCATAGGACTCACTCCTCTTGTTTGTCTGATGGCAGGGAGTTTCTGACTCTCCCAATCTACACTGTATTCCAGAGAGTCCCTTTCTTCTTGCTGTGAAAGAAAAAGACACCAAGAGTCTTCCACTGACTGCTCCCTCCATTTCTAAACCCCCTCCCTGTTCCATGCCCTGTTGTCCACAAACGGGTTGCTACATGGTAGCCCCTAGCCCATGGCCCAGGCTGACCCTGAGACCAGTTGGAATGCTTCGAGACGCCTCTGCTCTCTGTGGACACACACAGAAATATAATGCCATTTAGTTGAGTTTCTTCATTGTTCAGATTAATAAATGAAAAATCTGACTCTTAAGAATTACACTCAACTAAAACTGTGCAAAATTGTGATGAGGACCTGGGCAACAGGGATGTGGGCTTTCTCACCTACGCCCATATTGTTTGTGAAGATCCAGCTCCACCATGTGCTCAATGAGCCTCTCTCTGACTGATTGATTGATTGATTACTAAAACACTCAGCTTCCTGGCAAAGCAGTTCTCACTCTGTTGAACAAATTATCTTTATGCATCTTAGTCTCTTGAGCTCAGATGAAGGGGAGTGCTCCACATGATCACTCAGCAATGACTGGGAGCCTTGGATATGAGGACTGAATCCAGCATGTGCAGGAGGAGGGGGATGAGAGCAATGCCTGATGAAAGCAACTCTGAGACCAGTGCCTGGGGATTTCAGATTTATTTCCCATCCTAGACCAGAGAAGGGCCAACAAGGCCTTCATGCCTTCTCTCACCTGGTGCCTGTTTTTTTTTGGTGCCTGTTTTATAAATAAAGTTTTATTGAAACATGTTTAAGTATTGTCTGTGATTGGTTTTAAGCTGCAACAGAAATGCACGTGGCCATCAAACCCACAATATTTACCATCTGGATCTTACTAGAAAAGGTTTTCTGACCCAGATCCACTTGACGGCCCTCCAGGTGGATTTCATTTTCCCCACTGAACATTGGGTGCTGGTGCTTAAAGGGGGCAGTGGTGCTGGCCAGGCTCACTACCCAAAGGGGTCAGAATGGAACTCAGCTGTTGGAATGGAACTCTAGACCCATCATCATTTGACCAGCAGACGCCCACAGGATAAATCCAAACTCCTTAGTTTGGACAAGGCCACTACTCCTGCTTCCTTGTGTCACCAGGCCAGCCGACTCCTTGCTGGTTTCTGAGCATGCTGGCAACTTTGTATCTTTGTAAACATCACTTTCTTTTCAGGACCCACCACGCCCTCCTTCCTCAAGAGCCCTTGGGACCCCGAGAACTCTCCCCTCCTCTGCTGAGCCTTCTCTGACTTTGTCAGGCAGCCTAGTGAGGACCCCTTTGCTCAGGGACTTCCCTGGAGCCAGGCTGGTCCCTCTGCCAAAGGTGGATTAGGTTTTTCCTGCAGCAGCCCTGTGAGGTAGGCATGGGTAGCCTCACTCTCCAAGGGGCATAAACAGGTTTCGAGGGGTAAAGCAATTGGCCAAGGTCCCAGAGCTAGCAAGTCTGGACTCAGGATTTGGCCCAGGTCCGTCAATGCTACCACGGAGGTCAGTGCAGCCCCGTCTGCTCTCGGCTGGCCTCCAGGCCTGCCTTCACACAGTTTGCTTAGCCTGGTGTGGAGCTGCCTGTCTCCTGGGGGCTGGGAGCTCCTGGTGCAGCCGGCACATCCCATTTACGATGCAGCCTGGCTCTTGGAAGGCGTTCAGGAGATGCTGGCAGGATGACAGCACCTCTGGCTGTGGGACCACCTGACCCCTGTTTCGTCATTCTGTTCCTGTTATCTCAGTGGCATGTTACGTGTGGGTGGTGGGCATCAAGGCTTCTCCAGATTCCTTTCTGCTGGCTCTACGGTGGCGCTGCCTCTGGCGGGTCGTGGACCTGTGGCAAGCCCGCCCTCAGCCCCGCACCGACTTGCCTTGGGTTACTTGGTCTACTCTAATTAACCTTTCAGGGAGCTCCCTGCGTTTTATCCACATGATAAAGGTTTGTGGCTGTGAATAACAGGTGGGTTAAAGGTAATGACTGCAAACCAGCCTTTCTTGTGTCTCTCTTCCCCTAGAAAAGCCCCATCTGCAGGCAGACTGGGACACAGATCCATGGATCCATACACCCTAACAGGTTTCCTCGGGCCCCAGAAAACAGTGAGATGAGGGTCATTACTAGCCCCTGCCATCCTTGGGGATGTGTTCCAAGACACCAGGGAGTGTCTGAAGTTGCAGATGTCATGAAACCCGGTGGCAGTCTGTCTTCCCTGCACACACGTATCTATGCTGAAGTTTATAAAGCAGGCGTAGAGTCCAGCAGCCTCAGCAGATGATCTCTTTTGGCCTTCATGAAGTCAAGAACTCTCACCTTGCCTCTGCATGGAAGCACTATGGCTTCTCTTGGGCATCCTTGACTTGCTGACACTACTCCCCTGGAGCTTTTGACCTTATTGAGTGAATACGGGTCACTTGGACACAAGCACTGTGATCAGTTCACCTGATGATCAGGATGGCTGCTAGATGACTAGCAGGCAGGTAGTGTATACAGTGTGGACATGTGGGACGAAGGACTGACTCGTGTTTGGGGTTGGATGGAACAGGACAGTGCTAGATTTCATCACATCTTGAAATGGAAAACTTACTGGTTGTTTATTTTCTGGAATTTTCCATTTGATATTTTCAGACAGTGGTTGACCTCGTGTAACTGAAACAATGGGGAGTGTAACTGTGGAGGAGGGGGAACATACAGCTGGTGTATTAATTTTACATTTTATGTGATGTGATGGGCCCAGTCTCCAAACTCATTGTTCCCAGTCAGCTGGGAAGTGACCCTGCCCTCTGTGGTGCGCTGTGGTTGGTGAGGGGGTGGGGAGAGGCTAGTCCCTGAGGACAGGGGGCAGGGCTGCCCTGAAGAGGGGAGGTGGAAGGCAGCAGCCATGGCTCAAATTGGGCACAGCTTGCTGTATCCGGAGCAGCCCTGGGCAAATGACAGACAGGCAGGATTTGTACTTTGTTCCTCTGGCACCAAGCCCTGCTCCCTGCTGGGCCTTACGTCAGAGCACTATGGAGCACCCCCAAGGCAGAGCCCCATGTTCACAGCTCTCATCAGAGCACCGGAGCCACAGAGAGGTGCAGCAGAGCATGGTGCCCAAACCTTGTCCCATTGGGCCCCATTCACATTCTTCTTTTTAACTCCAAATAGCTGGCTTGGTCAAGAAACCTCACTGTGACCAGGACCATGCAGAGGAAGAGGACATGGGACCCACTGTCTTCCATGAACTCATATCCTCCTGGGGGTTCCAAACAATGACCACCTACTGGATCCCTGTGCTGTGGGCAGGGGCGGAATCTTCTGCCAGCCGGGTAAATGGTGTGCTGTCCACCAGGACTCTGGAGGAGGACTGGCTCTGTGCTGCAGGAGCCTTCCTGGCTGGACTTTTCCAGATGCTGGAAGGGACCAAAAGGTCCAAGGAAGACTCAGGGTCTTAGCTGCTGGCCCAGGGCAGGCCAGATGACAGTCAGTATCGCCACCACCCACACCAGTTCCATCCCGGCTGCTGCCACTTTGCTGATGTACTGAGGGGGACTGTGTTCAGCCCCTACCTCTCACAGGTGCCAGAGACAAAAGAACATCCTGGGTAAGAAGGGCAGAGCCCCGACCTGTGCAGCATGCTTCCCTGGGCCTCGCCTCCCAGGAGAATGGGCAAGGACACACGGCTTGGGTCTGGCCAGCACCGCTGACCTTGACCCTCGCCTGTGGCCCCTCCCCGTGTCTCCCCTTGGTTTCCATGTGGGCCCTAAGTATGTTGGCTTGGTACCTCTGGCCCTGGTGATCACAGGGGCTGTGATCATGACCCTGGCAGCAAACGTTTTGATCGCCCATGGCACAGACCCATGTGCTTTCCGCAGGGCGGGTGCTGCAGCTGCTTCAAGCTGCTCACTCGGCTGAAGGCAGCGCGAGTCCTTCCAGGCAGAGGGCTCCGCTCAGGAAGCTTGCAAGTGATACCGAAAACAAATTTGCATTTTTCCTTTCACAGGAACTCAGCGACTCTCAGTTCCACTGAGATGTTTTCGCCGGGCTTTGTACAACCAGCACGTTGATGGAGCTCAGCTTGTGTGCACTTGGAAGCCGCCTCAGCTTCTGTCCTGTATTGCTCCTTTAAGATTTATTCAGCTGGATTCATGTTCCCTGGCTCAGGATGAAAACCCTGGCAGGCCTGCACTTTTCTGCTCCTCTTAGGAAATAGTCTGTCCAATGCTCCCTTTAATCGAAAAACAGTCTCAATTTGGAATTTTAATATCCCGGCCAAGACATTAGTCAAAACTCCAAATTTTAACATCCCTCCCCCTTCCCACTGCCTCCAAGCCAGCAGAGGCTAGATGTCGGCATGGGAAAGCAATGTGGACGGTCACCTTCCTCTCCTGCTTGGGCTCCTGCTCTGCCTCTCTCCTTGCAAGGTGGGGCTGGGCAAGAGGGGGCCAAGGCAGCCTCCCTTGAGCTGGTGCTGGGAGCTGACTCTGCATTCTCTGAGGGGTGTGTGTGTGTGTGTGTGTGTGTGTGTGTGTGTGTGTATGAAGGTGCCCTTGGCGTTGGTGGGCTCTTCTGGGGGCTGCCCTTCCTTGACCCTCTTCTGGGCTGTCACTTGAGACTTGGTCCTCCGTCCCTTGGGTTCACCTCTGACTTATGGCTGCTGGAGTTTCTGCCCCTCCAGATGGCCTCTGTGGTCAGGCCCCTAGTGAACTGTCCCTGTTCCCTCTCCACATGGCTTGGATCCTCCTGGATCACCAGTTCTGACAAGCTCAGGGGCAGAGGTCAACCCAACTAGGGCTCACCCCCGGTTCTGACACCTGAGCAGGTGGTGGCCATGGACATCAGGTCCCTGTGGTACTGTGACAGCATCCCTGGACCACTGCCTCTGTAATACTGTCTCTGCTGCCCTCTAGGAGGACATGAATGATTGCATTTGGGGCCCTGTACTCTCATTTAGGGGGAACCCAGCACGATTTTCCTGTTTCACAATCCTTAATCACAATGACACAGACCCAATGAGACCTGGCATCTTGGGCCTTTTCTTCCTTCAGCTAGAGGGCGTGCCATGGCAAGCTGGGAGTAGCTTGGACGTGTGGGCAGCGTGTTGGGCAGGAGCACAGCTTCCCCACAGAAGCACCTCGCAGAATCCTGGCTTCAAATCCTGTCTCACAGCCAGCCGGCTCTTCATGTTCTGCAGGGTTGAGGAGGCCTGAGGTTAGACAGTGTCACTCCTAAGTGTCTGTTCCCTTTGCTATGGGATCAGTACTGGTTGATGTTACCCAGGGCTTGGCCTACGGGTAGTGAAAAATGTGGCCTGCCTCGGAGACCCACGAGAGGCCACTGGAAATGTGATCAGCCATGCTTTGCCTGACACACTGGGCGCCTCCCCCCCCCCCCCCCGCCCTGCCTTGGTGGCCCCCATTTGTGTCTGCACCACATGTGGAGGGATTCCTGTGGTCCTTTCTGGGCCTCCTTGAGGCTGGCCTTATTCTGGTCTCCACAGCCCAGGGCCTTGCGGTCGGGTGGCTTGGTGATGCAGATGCCGACACGGGAATGATCAATGCGAGTGACAAATGACACAGATGTTTGTCTCTGCACTTCCTACTGTGCAGATCTAGAAACCTTCTGCTCTGTGGGATGCAGATCGACATTAGATGAGCATCCAGTGTTCGTGAGGGCTAAGCAGAGATGGGCAAGGCTGTTTGGAAATAAAATATGCTTCTCATTTCAGAATGGGGTCTAACTCTGGGGAGGGGGGGGTCAGGAGGAATAGATTTGTCTGGAAGATTCCAGAATGTTCAAATACTAAATCCCTTTATCTCCTTCTACCTTAGCATTGAAGGGGAGTGGCCTGTCTCAGCTGGTAGAACAACAAAAGAAACGTCACAGCACCTCGGCTGCATTTCTGAGGACTCGGGGAGGCTGCCTTCCACGAAGCCCACTCATTCTCAGGGTTACCTGAAGGCTGCAGGTCATGGAGAAGGAACTGTCAGTGCCACTAAAGACACTGTTCAAAAGGACAAAAAGCTTAAAAAGTCTCACTTGCTCCGGGATTGTCAGTGCACCTGATTGTTGTTTTCCTTTCTTCTCCCGTTTTCTCCTTTACTATACCCAAGGCCCCACCGAGGAATGACTGGGAAGAAAATTCAAGTCTTCTCTTAGTTGCTGCATCACATCTTATTCTTGGATTTCAGAATCATGTGTCACTGGTATAAATGAGGGTCCGTTCTAAGTGGGCCCAAGTCTCTTATTTGGAAACTACTAGGGGAAATAGGAAGATTTTTTTTCTTTTTTGGTACTGGGAATTGAACCCAGGGGTGTTTAACCACTGAGCCACATTTCCAGCAGTCTTTTTTTTTTTTTTTTTAAGTTTTTTTTTGATTTAGAAACAGGGTCTCACTAAGTTGCTTAGGGCCTTACTAAGTTGCAGAGACTGGCTTTGAACATTCGATCCTCCTGCCTCTGCCTCCTGAGTGGCTGGGATTATAGGAATGTGTGGGAAGCCGTTCTCGCACGTGATTTGAGCTACCTCCCTGGCTGGGTGTGAGGCACTTAGTCAAGCTGTGTCAGAGCCTTCCCCACCCTTCCCCAGGTGCGAGGGCTTGTCCGTGTGGGGGTGTGACTGACCACTGACCTGAAAACCAATCACTGACCCTGACCTTGGAATGCTGTCCCCCTCGACCTTCATTGGATGGAATTTTCCCCTGAATTTTTTGTTCCCCAATAAAAGCTCACTCCTTGGCGTGCTTCTCTCTCTCTTGCTGGTCTCTTGTGTAAACCTCGCTACCGCATCAGGTGGCTAGAGGCAGGAGCTGGGAGAAGCCGTCTCTGAGCTGGGCAAGAAAAAGGTAAATTGAGAGTTATGTGTCTTTAATTTGAACTCACTAGTTAACTTTTATGTCTCGAACCTCTAGTATGAAACTAGAGTGCTGGTGGCGTGGCTGAGGAATGTGCCACTGCACCCAGCAGGAATCGGGAAGATTTGAATACAGCTTGCGGAGTCAGGTTTTCTCTGGCATGATTGGACTGGAATTGGTTCTTTGGTGTATTAGTTTGCCAGGGCTGCTATAACAAGATTCCAGACCTGGTGGCTTAAAGATCAAAAATGTATTCTCTCATAGTTTTGGGGACTGGAGTCTGAGGTCAAGGTGGCCAGGGCTGGCTTCTCTTGAGGCCTCTCTCCTTGGTTTGCAGATGGCTGTATTTTCCTTTTGGCCTAACATACACTGTGTGTGCACCTGTGTCCTTCTCTCCTTTTCTTATGAGGACACCAGTCAGACTGGATTAGAACCCACCCTAATCGCCTCATTTAATCCTAATTAAAATTACAAACCCTGTCTCCAAATACATTCTGAAGTCTTAAGGTTAGAATTTCAACAGGGGAATTTGGTGGGGAGGGGGACAAAATTCAGCCCCTAACATCAGGTATCAGTCAAGCTATCCTCCCAGTGACACTTTCGGGTAGACACGACTGTCCCTGTCTAAGCATATGATGATATCAAGTCTGGATAGATGACTAGCCTGGCCACATGACAAGCACGTGGAGGAGACATGAGTCAAAGCAGATCTGTGTGCCCCAAGCCTGTGCTTTTTCCGTTGTCCCACAGTTGCTGGGACCAGGTGGCGGCACAGTGTGAGGGGTGGGGACCTGAGAGGAGAAAGTGTCATATCATAAGCTGGCACTAAAAATAAAGTCCTGGGAGTCACATGCCCATGCACAGTCCGCCCAGACTCTCCCTTCCACTCTGTGTCCAATGCTCTGCAGGGTCTTCTTGTCCCTAGGTCATTCTGGAAGCTCATGTTTGTCCCAACTGCAACAACTGGCAGTAGCTGAGGAGGTGCAGAAAGAAGGAGGCCTCTGTGGGAAAGGCGGGCCTGGGAGAAGCAAAGAAGGAGGATTGGAGCCCTGGAGAGCACCCCCCCTGCCTCAGGGCTGGTGTAGGAATCAGCCTGGATGCTAGAGGGAGACGATCAGCCACACCCACCTCTTCCCCGGCGTTCCATCTTGGCTGCTCCGGAGTTCACATCGGGTTCCTGAGTGTTATTGTGTAAGTTGAAGACCAACCTTACTGCCTCAGACTGGGACTATATTGAACACAGAGTCTCCAAGAGGCAATTACACTGAAATCAGGTCATCAGGGTGGGTCCTAATTCAATTTGACTGGTGTTTTTAGAAGAAGAGGAGACAAGGACCCAGACACCCAGGGGGATGACCAGGTAAAGGAGAGGGAGAAGGTGACCACTGGAGGAACCAACCATGCCCACACCTTGACCTTGGACTTCCAGCCTCCAGGACTATGAGGAAAGAAATTTCTGTTGATTAAACCACCTGGTCTGTGATACTTTGTCATGGCAGCCTGAGCAGATCAATGCACCAGGTGTATAAGCTAATTTCTTCCTCTTCTTCTCCCTCCCATCACCTGAGTAGTCTCAGGGTAGACAAGACTCTGCCTACATAATTTACAAACTAAGAATGGGGAGACACCTGGAGAAAGGCCAAACGTGGATGGAAAACCAAAAGGCTACTTTAGTGAAGCTGGGGTTGTAGCTCAGCAGTA
Organism: Marmota flaviventris; assembly: GCF_047511675.1. Taxonomy (NCBI): domain Eukaryota; kingdom Metazoa; phylum Chordata; class Mammalia; order Rodentia; family Sciuridae; genus Marmota; species Marmota flaviventris. The sequence goes on along the minus strand of NC_092509.1, from coordinate 12,942,356 downwards.
GAGCACTTGCCTCGCATATGTGAGGCTCTGGTTTTGTTCTCAGCACCACATAAAAGTAAATAAATAAAACAAAGATATTGTGTCTACCTGAAAAAGAAATCACCTAGAAAATGGGCTGGACTGTAGTTCAGCGGCAGAGCGCTTGCCTAGCATGTGTGAGGCATTGGGTTCGATCCTTAACACCACATAAAAAAATAAACAAATAAAATAAAGGCATGCTTTCATCTACAGCTATAAAAAATAATTAAAAAAATCACCTAGAAATGGGTCCTTAAAAAAAAGATTCAAGGCCAATCATGGTCACTTTTTTGTTTTTTTTTCAAAGTTCCCCATAAGCCCTTCTTCCCATAGTTGTCTTGATTCAAGGACACATCTCAATCCTTTGTGATTTCAAGAGACTACTGCTCAACCCTTGTGTATTAATTTGAGAACTGACACCTTTGCAATATTGAGTCTTCTTATCCAGGAACAAGAAATCTCTTCCCATTTGATTCAACAACATGGTATGATTTTCTTATAGAAAGGACTTGTACTTTTTTTGTTATTTCTAAGCATTTTTTAATGCCTTTGGTATTTGTTTAAACTACATTTTCTATTTGTTTTTGGTAAATAAAAATGGAATTTTTTGTATTTTGACTTTGTGTCTAGCATCATGTTATTTTCCTATTAATTTTAGTAACTTATGTGGAGATTATGTAGGAGAACTCCCTTGTCAAGATTACATCATCTGAAAACATTGTTTCTTCTTTTATATGTTTTCTAATATTTTTCTTGCCTTATTGCATTGTCTCTGACTTCCAGAGCAAGGTCTCTGACTTTCAAAACAATGCTGAAAGGAGTGGGTTGTCAGGAATCCTTGTTTTGTTCATTCTCATCTCAGAAGGATGGTGTCAATATTTAATTTCTGGTGTTTGCTGTAGGCTTTTTTGGTAAGTATCCTTTGTCAAGTTAAAGAGTTCCTTTCTGTTCCTGGTTTGCTCTGGTGCTAATCATGAATGGATATATCCAAGATTTTTCCTTTTTTAATTTTCTAAAATAATAAACTATTTTAATTTATTTTAAAAAATTAAATCAAACATTCATTAAAGTTTTAAATTCATTTTAAATTTTTATACATTGCTAGATTTGCTTCACTATTTTTAAAAAATTAGCCATTTTGTTTTTATTTTTAATATTTTTATAGTAGATGAACACAATACCTTTTTAAAAACAACAACAACACATTTTTATGTGGTGTTGAGGATCGAACCCAGTGCCTCACACACGCTAGGCAAATGCTCTACCAACTGAGTTATAACCCCAGCCCTACTTCACTAATTTTTAAGTATAAAATCATGAGCAAATTGGGCCTGCAGCCTAGAGATTTTCTTTCTTTTTATTTTTAGAACACAATTCTTCATTTCTCTGGTTTCAACCTAGAGATTTTCAATGTGCCCTTCCAGAGGTGCTTGTTCTCTTGCTCCCCCTTGCTCATTCCCTGGGACTTGCCTGTATGAATGTCTCCACTGGGTTCCAGCATACTCCATTTCACACTTGAGTGGGTCCAGGAGTATCCAGGTAGGAGACTGGAGGGAGAGGGACCGAGAGCAATGGTTACCTCAGTGTGGTTATATTCTTTGAGAGAAGGCTATTAAAGTAGTTCCATAAACACTTTTTCTTCTTCTGAATTTTGGGACTCTCCCTTCCCTGGTTCCTGTCCCAGGAGCAACCTTGTATTCTTCTTCAACCACACACTATAATTAAATCTTCAAATTATTCTTTTTTGATGTATTTTTGTGGTGGTTGTTGTTGGAACTCTCACTGATGCAGTCTATGACTTTTTCTTGTAATACTCTTTTTGGGTTTTATAATCAAGACTAGGATGATTTTAAGAAAGAAGTTGGAGAATGTTTCTGCTTTTTCTATACTCTGAACTAGTATTAGTCCCTTGATAAAATATAACCTAAGGTTAAAACTGTGGTGGGATTTGCTTTTAAAACCACTTGGGCCTTTGGTGTCATATCTAAAGAGTCCTTGCTAAGATCATCTAGTTGCTCTCCTGTGTTGTTTTCTTGGAGTTTTATAGTTTTGCATTTTGCATTTAGGGCTCTGATCCATTTGGAGTTCGTTTTTGTTAAGGGTGTGTGATCTGATCTGTGTCCAGATTATTATTATTATTTTTTGCATGTGGAAGTCCAGATGTTCCAGCTCCACTTGTTGAAAAGACTGTCTCGTCTCCACCCTTCGCTCCTTTGTCAAAGATCAGTTGACTACACTTACACAGTATGTCTCTGAGTTCTCTGTTCTAATTCATTGATGTGTTTGTCTATTCTTTCGCCAAAACCACACTGTCCGGATCACTGTAGGTTTGTTGTAAATCTTGAAGTTGTGTAGTCTGAGTCCTCCAACTTTGTTTTTCTCTTTTAATATGTGTTGGCTATTTTGGATCTTTTGCCTCTTCACATAAACTCTAGAATTAGTTCATAGATATCCACAAGGCACTTGCTGAGAATCTGATTGGAATTGCACTGAATCTATATACCAAGTTGGAGAAGGGCAGTTTCTTAACAATTCTGAGTCTTCCTGTTCATGAACATGGAATATCTCTATTTATTTAGTTATCCTTTAATTTCTTTTATGTCCATTTGATCCTATAGACTGTGTACATAATTTGTTACACTTATACCTAAGTCTTCCATTTTGGGGAGTGTTAACATAAATGGCATTGTGTTTTTAATGACAAATTCCACTTGTTCATTATTGGAATGTTGGAAAGTGATTGACTTTTATACATTAATCTTGTATCTTACAAACTTGCTCTAATCACTTATTCGTTCTAGGAGTTTTTGTTTGTTGTCGTTGTTGATTCTACATAGACAACCATGTCATGTGAACACAGCCCTGTTGAGTAGTAACCTGGATTCTCACTACCCACTCTACCTCCTGCTACTCCATCTTACCTAGAACTGGTTCTTTAGAGCAGGTCTTTGTGAACAAAATTCCCAGTCGAGATTTTTCAGACTCCTAAATTCCTAACTTGAGTTATTTTGGGCCACCAGGGTAGATTAGATTGGACTGTGAAGTTTGGCCTTCTCTGTGTACCACATGGGGGCTAGTTTGTAGTTGCAGATTCTCAGATAGGAGAGCTCCCTTCCATGCTGAGCCAAGGTGCAAGACAGGCCATGGAGGTTCCTTATTCGACTCTTACCCTTGTTTCCTGTCTCCTGTCTTCTTACTGAGCTCAGCCAGTGTCCTCAACTTCACAGCTGGCTCTGGTGCTTGCTAGGTCATTAAGCTGACTTAGATCTTTACCTAGCATTGTGCTCTATGTATTCTTTAGTTTCTTGATGATGTTCAGAACTGATTACTACTTAGAAAATATTTTGTTCAATGTTGTTTGTGGCAATTGTGCTGGTCAACTTATCAGTGTACTGTATTGCAAGAGCCGGAAGTCTCTAGAAACATGTTTTAAATTCCTAATTATGTTCATTAATCTTCTGATCTTGTAAAGATAACTTCATGGGTGTGTGCTCCTTTCCTTAAGGGACTTTATTTCTATACATTTATTTAACTTATCTTATTTAAAATAGCATTTGGAGATGAAAGCGAAATAAACAGTATTTTCCAGACTACCTTTTTTGATAGGTTCTGATACCCATTTTATTAGATATATTTATCTGTAACAATTTAGCCCACACTCAATGCCAGATATATAAATGAGATAAGATATATGAAAGTATTTTGAAAATGGTGAATCACTACATAAATGTAAGATGCTATTATCCCAATAATTGAAAGTCTCTTTATATCTAATCAGGTCATGGATTACTGGCGAGGGCTAAATTAAAAAGAAAATTCACAACAAATGCCTGAATGGAAACCCTAGGGGGCTGCTGGGGACTGCTGTGCTCCTTGACGCTGGCACCTGACTTTCACAGGTTTCAAGGAGCTCCTACATATGAACTTGAACTGGAGTTTCTTACCAAGCAAGCAGCGGGAGTCAGTTAAGCAGTGTGCCCTCAGGAAGTTCACTGCTGGCTGGATTTCTACACAGTCATGGCTCTGGCCTGTTTAAAGGCATGCTGCAGTTTCCCCACACTGAAGGAGGGAGGGGCTTGTGTGATTTTTGGTATTTGCAGGACTTGGCAACAGGAATTCAACATAGGTCTCTGTACTTTAATCTTTTTTCCTTACTGGCTCCTTCATGGTGGAACATTCACATATTGCATCTGAGTGGACTGTGAAGTTTGGCCTTCTCTGTGCACCTGATCAAAACCCAGGATGGGACATGGCTAGGGATGGTTAAGGACATGGGCTTTGCAGGTGGCATGCCTGGGTTCATTCTCTGGCTCTACCATCGTGATCTATATGGCATTGGATAGTTCCTTCTCCTCCCCAAACTTGACTTTTCTCCTATGGTTTGAATACAAAGTGTCCCCTTAAGGCTCATGTGCTGAAGGCTTGGTCCCCAGTGCAGCAGTGTTCAGAGGTGGGGTTTCTAGGAAATGAATGGATCACGGGGACTGGGACCTCATCAGTGGATGAACCCATTGACAGATTCAGAGCTGAATGTGGAGGTGGTGGAAGCTGCTGAAGGTGGGCCTAGAGGATGTAAGCCCGGAAGGTTGTCCTGGGGGTAGGGAGCAGGTTTCCTTGGCTACACCTTTCCTCTATGAGGTTCTGCTCTCCTTGGGCCCAAAGCAGTGGAGCCCGTGGTCCATGGACGGCAGCCTCTGCAAGGTGAGCCAAACAGACCTTTCCTCCTTGAAGTCGGTTCCTCGGGTGTTCTGGTCATCGTGACAAACAGCTGACAATACAAGATAAAGGCAGCTTTGGTGAAGGATCCAAGAGACGGCCCTCGCCTGCTCAGCACAATGGTCTCACGGGGCACCTGCAGCAAGAAGCATTTCAACAACTCACTCATGATCCTCCTTCTGTGTTTTGGGCAGAGACTCCCGACTTTGACCCAACAGGAGCTCACCCGGGGATCTTTGAAAACCGGAACAAGCACAACAGAATATTGGGGTGTGCAGGCAGGTTGAGCCCTAAGTGGGCTATGAGGTCAAATTGTGTGAAGATGCAGACATTTCCAGAAGGGTGCCCCCAACTCCCCTCCACACTCCCACTACCCACCACGCGAGGTCTTGGGGGGCACTGCCAGGAGCAGGTTGCCCTGCGGAGGCTGTGTGGAATTCACCTGGCTAAGAGGAGGAGGAAGATTAATGTATGCAAAGGCCCTGAGGTTGCAGGGAATAAGGATGACTTGAGGAAATGGAGGAAGGCCACAGAGTCTGAAGGGCAGACGTGGGTGTATGAGAGGAGACCACTGGGTCCACCCCGGCAGGGGACGGAGGCCATTGTTGTGTTCTCAGTAGAATGCTGAAGGCAGTTTGTCACAGGGGTGGAGTGGTCAGGACTTGGGGAAGTTGGAGGGGCAGTGGGGACCTTGGTGGAAGGATCAGAGGCTGGTGGCTGGTCTTTCTCATGTTCCATAGAGCCCCTGAAGTGCTTTTGTCCCTGCGAATGCTGGTTTCAGGTATGACCTTGGGCACCCCGCCTCCCCTCTGCTGCTGGGCTCGGGGCTGGCCTGAGCAGGAGCTCCTTGTGGTCTGAAAAGTAGGTCTGTCTCTGATGATTCCTTGCTGCTGGTCCCCACCCTCAGAGTGGGCAGAGGGCCACCCAGCCTCTCAGGCACCGTCTGCCCTCCGCAGCTCTCCACCCGGGGCCTGCCCACCAGGCCTCTGCCTGTCTCCCTTCCCGCAATGCCCCCCCCACCCCATGACTAAGCCTCCGGTGGATTTTCCTCCTTGATGTTCAAGGGCAGTGCAGTGCCTTCTCAAGGCCCATTCACCTTTGCTCTAATTTAACCAGAGATCAAAAGGCTGGGTTCCTTTGACAAGGGTCCCAGATGGTTGTGTGCCTGAGCCAGAGGTGGACTGTCCTGCCGTCACTGTGGCACCCACAGCTGTCTTCTCTCAGAGAAGGAGTCTGTGTTGATGTTTCCAGGGCCACATCACCAAGTGCCACCCACTGTGGCCCTAATACCAGCCACTTGCTCCGGGCCCTGGAGCTGGGAGCCCCTGGTGGGCGTCAGCAGGTCTGGTGTCTCCGAGGTCTTTCTCCTGGGCTGGTGGGCACCAGGCTGCTCTCTGTGTGTCTTCTCTCCTCTTCTTATAAGGACACCAGTCAGATTGGGTCGGGACCCACTCATGTGCCCTGTTTAACTTAATGGCCCCTTTGAAGACGTTATCTCCAGTGCAGTCACTTTCTGAGGTGTTGGGTTGAGACTTCAATGTGGGACTTTGTCAAGACCTGATCCAGGCCTTGACAATTTTCCAAGGTGGGCACAGAGCTAGAAGGCCACATAGCTTGGGAACAGTAAGTTTTGGCTCTGGAGGCCAGGAGGTTTTTGATAGGAGCCTAGAAGGTTTTTCTGGATTGAAGACACTGTCAATTGGGCAGGCTTGGAGCTGGCTGAGGGAACGTCCCCTCATGGGGTGCTGGCTCACTTCAATGGGGAGCAAGCAAAGGACAGGAAGGAAGCCTGGGGGAAGGACACAGACCCAGGGCCGTGTGGAGCAGACACCCCCGGCTGACGGTGACGAGAGCTCACAGGTGGAAGCATTGCGTGCAGGGCAGGGTGTGGAAGAGGAGCTGGCTGGTGTCTGGGTTCAGAGGCTGATGCAAAAATAACCAGCGTCCCAGCCCTGGGGATGGCCAGGGGTAGGTCTTCCAGATTCATCAGAGGCCTCTATCCCTGGTCGCAGCGCCCCCCCCAGCCACCTGCCCCACCATTTCATACTGTGACAAAAGACAAGCAGAGTGCCTGGTGCTGGCAGCTGGGGCAGGGAGGTGGAGCGGTGCTGTGTGCTCAAGGACGGGGGACGAGGCCCACCAGGCCAGTGCCTGCACATCTGCCTGGTCGCCTGAGGGTAAGAACAGCACCCTCAGTTGTTTAAGAGCTGCATCGATGAACAGGGCGCTGATTTATGGACAGGTACGAAATGTCACTAATACCAGTGACTTCACTGGTCCAGAAAAGAAGACTCGTTCCCCAGGTCCCCATTCATGTTGGGAGGCTGTTCCCACATAAGTCACAGTGACCATCAAGTGTGCAGGCTGCAGGAGTGTCCTCAAGGAGGCTGGCTTGGAGGAAGTTCAGAGGGATGGGGGGCTTGTGGGAAGATGGAGGCCCCAGTACAGCCAGCCTGTCCGCTGACCCCTGTTGCACAGGACAGTAGCCTCTGAGTGGCTGGGGGATCTCCCTCACTCTGCTATTCCACCCTGCCACCAGAGGCCTCGCTGACCTTCCAGGACACAACTGAGGCTGGCCATCCCTGTCCAGGTGTCTGGCAGGAGAGGTTTGCTCCTGTGTTCATAGGACATTCTCCTTTCTGTTCCTTTCCTTCCTGTTACTCCCGTGACATCAGTTCCCCCTGGAGCCCAGCCAAGAGTGCCCCTTTCTCTTGATGGCTGCGTCCTCCACAGGCTGGTGAACGGGGCCTCCAGCTGGGGCAGAGTGCTCCCCAAGGCGGCTACTTGCTTTTCCAGCTCATTGGTTATCTTTATTGCTTTGGTCTGAATTTTTTTCTGAGTTCTACACCATTTTCCTGAATGGATGGAGCAGTTGCTGCTCCGGCAGGCACATCATGGAGAGAGCTCTTGTCTGGTCACCAACAAGCACCCCCTGTGTGACCAATGGCAGGGGGCTGTGTGGAGATGCCACCAGCTTCTGGGAACCATGTGAGCTGCTCTGCCCTGATCTTCCCAACAAAGGCTTTTAATGGTTTTCAGTATGAAAACAGCTTTGTTACGAAGAAGGGCCATAGCAAGGACAAAGGAAATACCCTGGGGAGAAGGGGAGGGAGTCCGGGGGACTCTGCAGAGGAGAAGGAAGTAGGCTGGAGAATCATGGACCAGGTAGTGGGGGATGGGCCTCTCCCATTTTGCAAGCAAAGAATGGAGGTCCCCGTCGTTGGCATTGCTGACCTTGGTAGTGGGAGCCTGATACAAGGAAACTGTCAGGACCTGACCTGAGAGTCTGATGACCCGTGTCCCTCACCAGGAGCCAGAAGGTCCTGGCAGGTGGCTTAACTTCCTGAGGCCCTGCCGACTTGTCTGTGGAGTGGAATGATAACAGAGCGAGGGCGCAGCTGCCTGGCATCCCCAGCACCACAGCAAGGTAATAATGATAAAGAAAAGCCCATGAGAGGGTGATGTCCACTCCCACACATTTCTGGTTTGGGGTCACCTAAAGTGTGCCCACCTGGCCTCAAAAACTGGAGTGAGGGTTCTTATTCCCATCCCATTTCCTGTCCAGGTCCTAGTCAGGCTCCTAAGTGTCTGGGGTGTTGTGGGTGGCAAGGCCATTGCCCTCACAAGGTTGGTGGGATGTTGATGCTACTTGGGCAGGCACAGGATGGTCCTGCTCCATGGGGACCACAGTCAGCCAGTGAGACCTCACTTCATCCCTGGAGGGACTTCCAATTGAGGCACCCTGGCCCTTGAAGCAGGCTTCCCTCCACAGCTCTCCAGTGCCACCTATTCACGGCACACAGATGCCCCTTCCCTGAGCTATTCCTCATCCCTGGGTGCTGCCTCCAGGACTTTAGGACCCCAGCCCTCTGTAGCCCCCAGAGCAGGTGATGAAGTTCCTGTTCCCATCCTCTCTCCCTTAAGCCATGGCATCTGCTTGCTGTGGAGGATACGCAGGGCCTGGGCCACAGCAAGACAGGGGCTGGGGGTGGGGGCAGTTGTCTCTTCCAGGTGCTCCCCTTCTCCAGGAGAGTTGGGGGCTCTAACTAAATGTGCATGCGTACACGTAAGACCAAGCTGGGTCACGCTGACCTCACATGATTTTCATGAGAATCAAGTGAGGTCGTATGTATGACCGTGCCTCCCAGGCATGAAAATGGGACCCCAACATGAGCTGGTGCTGGTTCTTTGGTAGGAACCACTGGAAGGGAAAGGACCTGGGACTCCAGGCTTGGGAGCACTCACTGCAGCCAGAAGCACCTGGCAGTCCTTGGGGGCATCTTGGGACCTACCTTAAGAACTGGGGGAGCAGGGAAACAGGAAAAGTGTGCTCTCTTCAGAGGGTCCACGTGGGAGCTCCGCTGGCCAAATGCTCCCTCCTTTTGCCTGGACACGGGGAGTCAGGCAACCAGTCTCAAGAGCAGCCCCCGTCAGTTCTGAGCAATGGGATCCAGCCTGGACACTGCCTTCCTGCTGTGACGTGAGGCATTGCTTGAGGTGGGGGCCTCTTTTCAGAACTTGGGAATTGTTTAGAAAGTTGTCTATAGTGGAATATGATTGACAGGACTGAAAAGAAGGCCTGTGTTTCTGTGACCATTTGTCGTTTTCTATCGTCTCTGCTTTGTCCTCTGCGAGTTTGAGAGACTCGTCTGCGGTAGCTGGCCGGACCCGTCCTTTGCTGGCTCCTCCCAGCATACCCCTTTCGTTTGGATAGTTGGCTTCTCTCTGGGCAATATGGGCTCCCTGTCTAGACTGGGGATTCATGGTGGCTTTCCCAGCCACACGCACCAGCCCCCGCTGCCCTGCCATTCCCTGAATAAACACTCTCTGTCTCTACAGCAGTCTCTTTATCCTCTCAGTGTCCAAGGAAACTGATTCATCGCCCTGAGGTTTCTGTCTGGGAGCTGCTTCCAGACAGCCCAAGCCATGCTTCCCCCCGTGTGTGGGATCCGGGTTTGGGTCTGGCCCTTCTCTTGCTTTGCTTTCCTCCTTTGGTCTTCCTCGGGATGTGGTCTCTGTCTCTTTCTGTCCCACTTTTTTTTTTTTTTCACACGACTCCATGCCCAACCTCAGGTTTAATCTAAGAGAAATTCTTGTAGGTCAGAGACGTGTGAAACTTCTAGAATCGCGTGCTCCGAGCTCAGACGTGCCACCCTTCTCTTACCAGCAGGCTGAGGCCAAACGGGGAGCCTGTGGGCTTGGAGTCTTGTGGCTTCCTGTCTCAAGTCAGTTTTGGGGGCTTTGATGGTGGAAGGAGAAGCATTTCTTTCCATGTGGGGAAATGGCTGCTTGGCTCTGTCTGGAATCTATTTTCCTTGTCCAATTAGTTTCAATCAAACGGCATTGTGAGGAAGTTGCTGTGAGCTTGTTTAAGCCCTCTTTTGTTGTGTTTTTGTGGTTTTTCTTTGCAAAATTCAGTGTCATTAAAAAAAAAAAATTCAGTGTCATATTTCACCCCTTTAAGAAGTTCTGACAGGAAGTTACAGAAAATTAACAGGGACCAGGTTGTAAAATGGAAATGGACCATTCATCATGGAGGAGGGGCTGTGCACAGGGTGAGAAGCCCCTCTGTGGGAAGGGAAGCACTGTGTCCTCCATTCTCTGGAGTTGGGGTCTTGAATCTGGGGAGACTTGCTTTCTCCTCTAGCAGCTGAGTCACGGCAGGTTGGAGAGTGACAGAAAGACATTGACGGGCCAACAGAGGAACATTAAGGAGACAATTAGTCCTTTGAACCACTTGGGAGAGTAGCTAGCTGAGCACTGAGAGCATCTCAGGCAACACGGCAGGACTCAGCCTCGACATTCTGTGCTTCTTTCCCATTAAGGCCTAGGATCTGTTTTAGCTTTTCTACTGCTGTGACCCAAAGACCTGATAAGAACAATTACAGGAGAAAAAGTTTATTTGGAGGCTCACGGTTTCAGAGGTCTCCAACCATAGAAGGCCACCTCCATTCTTGGGGGCCTGAGATGAGGTGGAAGTGCAGAGTGGAGAAAAGCAGCTGGGGACGTGGCCCTGGAAACAGAGAGAGACTAAGCTCAGCTCACAAAGTAGAGACCCCCAAGCCCCCCCACCCCACCCCCATGATCCACCTCTTCCCACCACACCCTTAACGATCTGGTTAATCCCTATCAGATTTCACCTCTACACCTTCTTGCATTGTCTCACACATGAGCTTTTGGGGAACACCTCATATCTAAACTGTAACAGGGTCTGTGTCCCTTCTCTTGACAGACTTGACAGTACTTTGACCGGTAAAATTATGGGGGAAGTGACGTTGTATGACCTCCAAAATTGGGTCTCACAAAGACATGCTGATCTGTCCCTTCCCTGGGACATACCCTTGGATGTCTGTCACCAAGAAAAGTCTGGTCATGCTTCGAGGAAGCCACGCCTCTTGGGGAGGCCATAGGGAAACCTCGGCAGTCCTAGTCTGAGTTTGCTGAGCCCAGATGCCAGATACATGAGTGCACAGGTACCCAGGTGGTCCGAACCCGAGCTGTTTAGTCACTTCCTGACTCTTGGCTTTGAATCTTCCCTGTTGAGGTCCCAGTCACTGAGGTGCAGAGACAGCCCGCCTCTCTCTGTCCCTTCCAAATTCCTGACCACATTCTGGGTAATTTGTTATGGCTTTATGAAATGGCATGCCAAGGAACTACGTTTCTGGGTGATTTATTGTACAAATGTAAATACTCCTCAGATCTTGTATCTGTTGGTGTTTGTCATATGCTTCATGAAATGCTGTGCTAAGGCACTAGGTTTCTGGGTAATTTGTTACGCAGCAAGAGAAACTAAAGCAAGCAGTTTATAAATTGAGGGAAAATAAAGCAGATTAAGGGGTTAGAGAGTGAGGTGGAATTGGGGTTGAGGAAGATATTTTACATAAGGGGTCAGAAAACTTCTCTGGGGAGCTAGCATTGAAGCAGTGAGTGATATGGGGACTTAAGGACACCAGCATCTGGGGGAACATGTCCTGGGGATGAGCACAGCAATGCCATGCCCCACGGTGGGAGTGAGGTTGTTTAAGGAAGGCAGATGGCCTTCATGCCTCGGGATGAGGGGGAGTGGCAGGAGATGAGGCAGCAAAACACCATGATGGACTTCGGTGGCCATGAGGAGCTTGGGTTTCATTGTAGGCCAGCATGAGGTTTGCATGGGGTGCATTCTCCACAGGCCCTCCCTCATGGATTTTAAGCAGTCTAATGACTTCAATTGGCTCCCATATATTGGTCATTTCTAAATATTTGTTCCCAGCCTAGACTTTGGCTCTGAACACCAGGCTCTTTATCTAGTTGCCTGCTAGCTCTATACATGGATTATTTTTAAGGCAATATGTACAAATCATTAGTGTATTTCCTGCCCCCTAAACTGTTCCTCCCTCAGTGTGACCAAATGGCCATCTGTCCAAGGTCTCAGGTCATCCCAGTCCTTTCTCTTTCGTCTCGCAGGTGTCCGATCGACCTCTCCTCTTTCCATCTGTCTCCTGACACAGAGTGTGGCTGTTGAAACCACAGTGGTGTTCTGATGTTTCCTCCCTTATGAATAATGTGGCCTTTTTTGCCTGGATGTCTAAGAAATTTTGTATTTTTCTTTGATGTCTAGAAATTTTCCCAGACTATATTTTTTCATGTTGATTTACTTTATGTAGTTTCACAACTTGAATTTATGACATTAATTTCAGAAAAGTTTTCTTGAATCATTGGTTTTAGTTTTTGTTTTTTTCTTACTTTGATTTTTGTCTTGGGAACTCCTATTATACAAATGTTGGTCTTCCTGGTCTACATTCTGGATTTGTTACTTTCTCTTAAGTCCCTCTTAATTATTTCTTCTTTTGATATAATCTTATTTAAGAATACTTTTTATTTTTTTAAAAAAATATTTATTTATTTATTATAGAATACTTTTACTTTAAGCATTATTTTCTGGATTTATACCTTCTCTTATTCTTTTAAATTTAATTCTCATTTCTGACATTTTTTTCCTGTTATTTCTAATGTCCTGAATTTTATCATTTTATTCCTGAGTTTTTCTAGCTTTAATTTATGTCATTCTTTTAGTTTGCTTTGAAACTTGTTGTAGATTTCATTTGTTTTGTGATCATGTCTTTTTGGTATGTTTTATGTCTTCAGGGATGTGATTCTGTAATGTTTATCCTTTTTTCCTAAGTACCATTGTATATTATCTGACTTTTGGTCAATTAACTTTGTTAAATGTTTCTGTTGAACATTTTAATATAAAATTAGTTTATCTGAATTGCTAGAAGATATCATCCCATTCGGTTTTTCTACCTTTATGGTTTGGAGCTCCATGTTCAGCAGTTATTTTCAGGAAGTGTTCTAGAATACAAAGTCCCTATTTTGATGTCTCTAGCCTCTGTCCCCTTTCCCTCTCTCAGATGGCCTGTTTGTCTCTCTTGACTTACATGCTGCTCAGATTGGATTAGAGTCTGAGAAGTTTCTCCTCAGTGTTGTCCTGCAGGGATTTTTGGTTGGCTGGATTTCAGGATTCTTGGATTCTCTCAGACAGCTCTAGCCCTTTCAAATCTTTACTGCAGACCCCTGAAAGTCATCCACTGTTTGAGTGGTCAAAACTTTCCCAATCTTAGCTGTTGTCCTCAAATTGACTCTCCCAGCTCTCCATGGAGTCTCACTGGGCATTTTGGGATTCTCAGGTTTGTCATGGGTCCTGATTCCTTCCTTTTGCTTCCTCTTGTACAAACGATAATACTACTCAGATCTTGTATCTGTTGGTGTTTGTTTCTGCATGCTTATATTTTTGAAGTCGTGAAGATACCTTGCCAGATGTTTTTCTGGTACACGTTGATCATGGATTTTTTGATTTTGCTATTCTCTACCACTGTTATCCATTTTTCATGTTGTAATTTGGGGGATATTAAAAATTATAGTATAGGCATCAACCCAGAACATTCCTCAGTCTATATTCAATACATTATCCAGAGTGGTACTTCCCAATGTACCTCAGGTCATGGCGCCCTCCACCAACATGCTTCAATGGCTTCCTCCAGTGGAGCAGAAGCCCAAGTCCCTACGTTGGCTGACAAGGTGCTTCATGCTCTGGCTTAACCCCCTGAACTCACTTCGTAGTACCCTCCTCCTCACCGTTACACTACAGCCACGCTGGCCTCGGTGCCATTTCTGAAGGTGCCAGGAATGGCGTTGTCCAGGGTGCTTGCACCTGCAATCCCATGGTGTTTACTGGTATCGTTGTCCCTCTGGAAGCCTCCCTGACTGCCCATTAGAATTGCAGCCCCTCCCCCTGTAGCTACTCCACACCCCACCTTTCCTGCTTCTTTTTTCCTTTCCTTGGCACCTGTCATCACATATTTTAGTTATTATTTGACATTAATTTTTCAAACATAAACTAGAATGTGAACTCCATGAAGGCAGATTTTTTTTTTTTTTGGTCAAAAATGAAATTTTTGTTGATTGAGTAAATGCATGAGTGAATATATTTCAGAAAATGGCAATGTGACATAAATGGGAGGGGAAGGACAGTTAGGAGTATGATGCAATAATCCAGGCAAGAGATTGTGTGGAATTGGGAGTAAATAGCAGAATTTGTGAGCCACTATAAAGGTAGCACAGGCAGACTGCTAATTATGAGCCTAGGTCGACAGGTGCAGCTTACTTATTTGATGGATGAAATATTGTGACAGGTGGGATGAAAATGACTTGTGACAGGCTGCTCCTAGCACCTGGCTCCTATAAATCCAGCTAGTTTTTCTCCAGTGTCCACCAGTGTGGTGTGGCCAGGCGAAACCCAAGGACAACCAGGGAGAGGGTGTTTCAGAGGTGGGTTAAGGAGGGTGTTTCCGTAAGTGTTTGTCACACACTAAACCAGCCTAAGGCCTGGGGACTCAAAACAACAAGGACTTACTGTTTTCCTGGTTCTATGCATCATGTGGGCCATTCTGTTGGTTCTTCCCGGGCTCACTCTCATGGCTGTGATTAGCTGGAAGCTCAGTGGGCTGGAACTGATAAGGGGGCCTCTCACGTGTCCTGAGGTTGGGGGTGGTGGTGGTGATGGGAGACCCTTCCTCTCTTCCAGGTGGCCTCTTCTCTTCCAGTAGGCCAAGAGGACAGAAAGGGCTTGGAAGTCACACACTGTTACTTCTGCCAAATTCAATTGGTCAAAAGCATGTCACGGGCGGACTCAGATTCAAGGAGGGCCAGAAAGAGACTAATGCCTGATGGGAGTAGCATCTGTGTCTTTGCCAAGGGACATGCCTACCAAAATAGCAGGAATTTGTGGCTATATTTTGCAACTCCCACAAAAGGAGACCAATGTTATCGTTCACTGTGCTGCAGGCACAGTTAGGTACACCACACGTACTTGATCCTGCTCTGTCTGCCCAGCAAGCCCGTGAGGAAGCTGCTGAGGAGAGGCCCTGGGACAATGTGCAGCCTGTCCGCAGACCTGAAACCAGCAAGGGGAAGGCTGGAGGTCTAGATTGAAATCCTGCTTGGCTTTTGCTTTTTCTCTTCCTCTTTGAGGCTGAGATGTGCACCTGAGATGTGCAGCAGAGGGATTCAGTGGTCTTTGCTAAGCAGTTTTCTCTTCTCCCCACCCTGCTTCTTTCCTGTGCAGATGCAATGAGTTCCTTGCCTTCTCTGGGGACTTTTCCTTGTCACATGCTTCAGAGTCCATATCACTAAGTCACAACTGCACCTAAAGCTGGTTTTGCTCAAAGTGGATCTGGCTCTCTAGATGGTGTCCCTGGTTGACCAGGATGCTCTTGGCTGCTGGCTCACCATCCCACCCTCCTCTCCCTGTTGTTGTCAGGGGATTTTCTTTGCTGCAGATTCCTGCTCCAGGGGAGGCATCTCTGAATAGCAACCAAAGGTAATGGCCCTTCTGCACAGCCCAGGAGGCCCCCAGAGTCCTCCCCAGCAAGGCTACTAGCAGAGCAGCCTGGAGAGTCCCCGGGGCTCTAATTCAGCTGCAGGTGGTCCCCATTTGGCCACCGGATGGAGTGTACTTGTAGGTGGGTTGACTCTAGCCACTGTGGATACTGTTCCAACATTCCCCATTTTCCTAAGGGAGAGGATGAGCAATGGTGTGTCCTTTCTGGGTTGGAGATGAAGGAACATGGGGCCCTTGCCTGACTCTTTGGGGCTGCCCTTGTCCTGGCCCTCCAGCTCAGGTCTGCCTGACTTTCAGAGCTATTCTTCTGCCCCTGCACAACCTGAGCCACTCCTGGAAAACCAGGAGGGAATGTGGCACGAGGAAGGAGTTGGGGACACAGAGGAGCAGATGGTCTCTGCTGCTCTCCAGAGTCTGCAAGTCACTACATGGAAACTGACGCTGATGATGTAACCACAGGTATTGCTGGGTCACAGCTGCCTCCCCATGTGGGTGGACACAGTGTCGGTGATTGGGGAATCCCACTGGTGACAACACAGCCTCCTTCTGTGCTGATGCGGCAGCCGGTGCCCCAGAGCGGCTCTGCGTCTGACAGTGTCCCTGGGAGGCCGGTGTGGGCTGGCGGACGATGCTCCCTGCCGATCACCTGTGCGAAGGCTCTTTGTGGTCGATTCACTGATGACTCATTTGTAATCTGGTTTCAACACTGTGAGTCAAAATGCACCACTTTCATTAAAAATAACACTCTCTGGGGTCTAACGGCTTTCTTTTTTCTGTGTTTTACTCTATGTGTGTTTTCTGGATGGGGAGTTGTGGGGTGGAGGGCAAGGTGTCTGATGGCCTGGACATAATCATGTCTGTCTGGGGACCCCAACCCAGGCGGGGGTTGAGCAAGAGGCTCGGGCCTGCCAGGGTGCTGAGCCTCCAGAGTCCAAAGGCCTGAGGGGCTGAATGAGCGCCTCTGCCCTGGAGGGGAGTCTAGTCCACACACAAAGGCCATGTTAGAGGGGGAGGTGTCAGCAGGTGAAGATGCAGATTCCTGGGCTCCACTCCAAGCCTCTGGGAGGGGCCTGACAAATTGCTCAGGAACGTTTTAGGCACAGCCCTGACTTGGATGGGAGGGAGAGGGCCTCCCTGCAGGCTGACCCTCCCTGCAAAGCAGAGAGGCAGGCAGGCCACCAGGCTGAGGGGGATGGAGGGAGCGAGAGAGGAAGAGGCCGAGGGGAGGGGGTGGGGGAACCCCATGGTGAAGGGCCCCCTGGGTCTGCACTGAAACCCCCTGCTTTCTGTGAAGCACCCACAGCCTTCCTGGTGTGGGGACCAAAGCTTGGGCATCCCCTATTTTTCTAGTTAAAAAGAAAAATCATTTAAACTGTTCAATGGGCTTTCTGCAGGGTGAAAAGCCCTTGCTGAGGCCATGTATTCAGTTCTGTGTTCTTAAGGATGTTGGAAACTTCGTGAGAAAGGCATTTCTAATAATGCAGCCGAGGGGAGGGGGGTGGGGACTGTTGAATGGGGACAGTGTTTTGTTTCTATGTGATGGAAAGGGCTCTGGAGATGGACGGTGGTGATGGGCGCCCAGTGACGTGAATGTTTCATACCCCTCAGTACCTACACTTCCGAGTGGTCACCATGTACATTTTCTGTCTTATTTATTTGACCACAATAAAAAAAAAAATTGGACAAGAAAGACACAGTTGAGTCTGACTTGGATGAAGATCTAGAGATACCCCGAACCTGCTCTGCCCGTGGTCTTAGTGGCTCTTAGAAACCACTGTTTATTCCAGCCATTTGTAACCTGATTCCCCAATTCTTGTTGTTCTAAAGTCCCATTTCATAAAGGCTCTTCCTGCCAGGCCAGGTGGAAGTTTGACCTGACCCAGTTGAGTCATCCTCCAGTCTCTCCCTCCTCCCCGAGGCCTCCAGGCCCTCCTGAGAGAGGGAATAGCACTGAGGTTGGGTAGGGCTTGGGGAGGAGGGGACATTTCCTCACAGATGGCCCTGCTCTTGCAGGCCTTGGTCATCCAGCACCTGGGGCCTGGCCTGGTGGGCCGCCTGGGTCTCCCCTGACTCCTGGAACTCTGTGGAGCACCCGCTCTGTTTGCTCTTCTCTCAGCCTTTCCAAGTTCTCTGAATTGCCTCAGTCAGAAACTAGGGCATCAAGGGTGACCTCTCCTGCCCTGTCCCCAAGTCCTGCTGCTGTGCCTCCCCACAGCTCTGGAGTCCCTGCAGACAAGTCCAAGCCACCAGGACAAGCCACTGTAGACAACCCCAGCAGTCCTCGAACTGGTTGTAGAGCCTTGAAACATGACCCCAAAGATGTCAGGTGCCAGTCTCTGGAATCTGTGAGCTTTACCTCTCATGAAAAACATCTTTCAGATGTGATTAAGTTAAGGAATCAAAATACAATTTTAATCATGGCAAAATACTCAACATTAAACTTATTATCCCAGCCATTTTTAAATGTGCAGTCCTGGGGCATTAAGGCTATCAGACTGTGCAACACAGCACCATCCATTTCCAGAACCCTTCTCCTATTGCAAAACTGGAGCTCTGTACCTGTTATACACTAACTCCCCTTCCCCCCTCCCCAGTCCTGGGACACCACCATTTGGCTTCGACTCTCTGAATCCAGCCACTCTGGACACTTCACATGCGGTCATCCAGTAGTTCTCTTTTTGTGCCTGGCTTATTTCACTTGGCACAACATCTTCAAGTTTTGGCCACGTGGTGATATGCATCAGAGTTTCCTTTATGTTTAAGGATGAGTAATATTTCATTGCATGTTCATATTCATCTGTGAACGCATGGGGTTTTAGTCAGCTGTTTTGTTTCTGTGACCAAAAAAACCCAACAAGAACAACTTAGAGGAGGGAAAGTTTATTTGAAACTCATGGTTTCAGAGGCTGACTCCATTACTGCTCTGGGCCTAAAGTGAAGGAAGGGCCCAGTGGAGGACAGCAGCTGAGCTCATGGATGGGTCAGGGGGGTTGGAGAGGAGAGAAAGCGAGAGCGCTAGCAGAAGAGGCCACGGGCAGAGGTTCCATTTCAGGTGCATCCCCAGAGACCCACCTCCTCCAGCCATGCCCCACCTGCCTACAGTCACCACCCCATCAGTGAATTCAAGCTACAATGGGATGATAAGGTTATAGCGCTCACAGTTTAATGCTCTTACCTCCGAATGTTCCTCCATTCACAGAAGCTCTAGGGGGACACCTTACATCCAAACCAAAACCCGTGAGTTGCTCCATGTAAAAAATGTGAATAATACTGCTATATAAAGGTAAGTACAAATCCTCTTTTTTTTTAAAAAAAATATTTTTTTAGTTGTCAATGGAACTTTATTTTATTTATTTATTTTTATGTGGTGCTGAGATCAAACCAGTGCCTCACACATACTAGGCAAGTGCTCAACCACTGAGCCCCAAATCTCTCTTTTGAGACTCTGCTTTTTACTTCTGTGTGTATAGCCAGAAGTGGGATTGCTGGGTCATGAGGTAAATTTGTCTTTAATTTTTAGAGAACTGCCATGCTGTGTTTAGGGGTTTAAACTAAAGATTTTGAGACGAGGAGGGTCCTGAACACCTTGACAATTGTTCTTCTAAGGAAAAGGCACAGGAAGATTAGACAAGGTGAAGGTGATGTGAAGATGGATGGGGACAGAGATTAGAGGGACATAGCCATGGGCCACCAAAGCTGGAAGAAACAAAATAGCAGAGTCTTGAAGGGAACACAGCTCGAGTGATTCGGCCCAGTGGAACTGATTTGGGACTCTGTCTGCTGAAATTGTGGAAAGATAGATTTCTGTTTTTGTGGCTGCCATATCTGTGGTAATTTGTTACAGCAGCCACAGGGAGCTAATACCCACTCCCTACACCCATCTCACACTCCTGCATCTCCATGTGCCTCTGTGTAAAAGTGTCTGTGTAAAAATGCAAATTGGGCCATGTCACTTCTTTCAATTGTTTCCCACTGTCCTTGGCAGTGCGGGCAGCTGCTTTTGGACAGGGACAAGGCCCGCAGTGCCTGGGTGCTGACCTCTTCTCTGGAGGCACCACCACTCTTTCTTTGTGCCCTGGACTGTCGTCAGACCAGCTTCTCTTCATTCCCTGCTTCATGCCCTCTCTTGCTGCTAGGCTCCCCGGTGTGTTCTCCCTGAGTGGACCTACCTCTTGTCCTCACTCCCAGTGCTCCCATGTTTGTACAGCATTAATCCTTAATTTTCTATTGGGTCTCTGGTCTCAGTGGGAGTGTGACTGTCCCTGTCTCTGGGAATGCTCCACATGCCCTCCAGATGGGGTTGGTGACCTCATGCCACATATCCCCCAGCTCCCAGTATCTGCTCATCTTTAGGTGCTTGTGCATGGCTGCAGGGGCTCCTCCATTTGCCTGTGTCCTCTGCTGGGCTGGGAGCCTCTTGCAGGCTGTGACTCTGCTGTGGTCCTCCTGGTCCCATGTATAGCATGGAGCTTGTCTCGGGTGTCCACCACCAGACACCTGCTGATAATGGACTGAGCAGATGTGGCAGGGAAGTGAGGAGGAGCTCACTCCAGGACATCCAGGAAGAGGGCAGAGCCATGCTGCCATTCTCCAAGGCAGACACCTCCTAGGAACATGATCCCACCCTGGCAGTGCTGTTGGGGGAAGTTTGGGAGACTTCTGGAGCCAAACAAGCCACCTGGGCATCGCTCCTCGCTGGCCAAGGGTTCTGTCCTGGAGGCATCATTGGTATTGGTCCACCTTGCCCTCGCCTTGAATCTAGGCTTGGCATGTTGTCACCCAGCGCGAGCACGCGCACACACACACACACACATACACACATCCTGCCTTGTAAAAAACTTTTTAAAAAGTAAAACCAAATTATTTTTGGCTAAACACACATAAAGAAATGTACCAGTGTAGGCATTTCTCAGCGAGCAGCTCAGCGATGTCAAGTGCAGCCAGCGCCACCATTCATTTCCAGAACCCTCTTCATGCTGCAAAACTGAAACTGTCCCCACTGAGAACTCCCTCACAGTTCTCTCTGCCCACAGAGCCCCGCTGGCGAGACTTTCCCTGCTCTGCTTGTGACTGCTCTGGGTGTCTCATGGCGTTGGGGTTTTATACTATGACTGGTTGATTTTGTGTCCTCAAGGTCTATCCACCCCGTGGTGTGTGCCAGCATTCCCTTTCTTTTTAAGGCTGAGTAATATTCCACTGTATGGACCTGCCACATTTTGTTTACCCATTCATCCGGCAATGGGCACTCGAGGTGCTTCTACTTTTTGGCGCCTGTGGAGAGTGCCGGTATGAACACGGGCGGACGACTATCTCTTCAGATCCTGCTTTCGGTTCCTTTGGATGTACACCCAGAAATGGGGTTGCTGGGCTGGATAGAAGTTCTACTGTTTATTGTTGGAGGAATCACAGTACTATTTCCTGCCTGTGGTGCAGTGTCTAGGATTCCCACGGACAGGGCCCCAGGGTCCTGATTATCCACACTCCTGACTCCCAGAGGTTTGGTGGGTTTTGCAGCTTTTTGCTGAATATTTCTCGGCTGAGGTCGGAGGAAGGTGGTTGCATCCTTTGCCACACCACAAGTATTGCTAAAAGTGTCCTTTAGGCATTTCTCTTGTCCCCTGGGGCTCTCCTTCCAGCAGCAGATGGCTGTCACCCCCACTGTCTCCATCAATAGGCGTCTTCCACTAGCCTCATCAGCCCTTCGCTGCTGACAGGCTTAGAAGCCTTTTCTTTGCTCATGTGGTTCAACATAAAGGCTCCACCATCTCCTCCAGACATCCCGTGCCATCCACTTCCATTCCCCAGAGGCCACCCATTACCAGTGTTTTGATTACATGTTTGGAAATATTTTATACTTATGATATCGGAGAGTAAATTCCTGAAGAAAATATGAAAGTAATAATAGTTGAATTCCAAAACCAGACTGAAGGTCTGTAGAGGGGAAATCCAGATGTGTTTAATGGCTGAGGTCACAGATACCAAGGCAAGTAGCCACTTGGTTCTTCTCATTGATTTGGATCCCAGAAGCACACGTGGGACCATACGCCTGGGAGAAAGCAAGTCGTGTCATGGCGATTACCACGGCAGCACCACTGGTTACCGCAGCAGTGACCCAGGACCCCGAAGATGCGTTGAGTGGGATTCCGGCTGACTCAGAAGAGGTCACCAAAGAGGCGGGGTCTGGTGCTGGGTAACCCTGTAAGTCCACGAGTCGGCTGAGACGCCTGGGGTGCCACAGACCGGTTGGCTTTCTCACTGATCCGACTGGCTGCCAGTTAGACACATTTGCCTTAGAAATGTCACAGTGCTTCCCTGCCTGTTGGTCCCTCTGGGAGGATGGGTTCTGGCCAGGGCAGGCAGCCCACTCCTTGGCTTGTGCTTGTGCTGTGGATACTGGTCCTTGGCTGGTCTCTCCACTAGTGGGGCCAGGACTGGGCTTCACCAACTGGATGTGAGAGGAAGTGAAGATGTCACCGTTGTGGAATAGTGCAGACTGGCTAATCCGCGAGGACAGAGAAGTTCACTTGTTCATAGTTCTGGAGGCTGAAAGTCAATGTCTAGGTACCAGCAGGTTTGGTGATTTGATTCCAAGATGGCACCTTACATTCTGTATCCAACAGAGCAAGGAGTACTTTGTCCTCAGAAGGACAGAGAGAGAGAGAGAGAAGGGGCCACACTCATCCTTCTACAATGGCATTAATTCCACCCAGGAGGTCGCCTCTTGAAGCTTCTACTTCGTAATACTGTCACAATGACGATTAACTTTCACATGAGTTTTGGAAGGTACAAACAGTCAGACCATGGTGCACATATTGTCCCTGCACGCTGGACACTGACAGCTACTCAAAAAGAGCCCACATTCTTGACCTCTGTACTGACTGACTTCTCCTAGATACTGCTGCAAATCGTAGCCACCACTGAAGAGCAGATATATCACGAAAGCCACCACGGACCCTAAGCCACCGTGGAGGAACACACAGCTCTTCTCATTCTGACACTGGGAGTATCAACCACACGACCCCTGGCAACGGCACGGTCAGAGGAGGAGGTCTGCAGCTTGGACCTTTCTCTGTCCTTGTGTCCTGGGCCCTCTGAGGCTGGTTTAGAGGGGCCCCTCTCCTTCACGGGGCTGTTCAAACAGTCATCGTCTACCCGAGCAGTAGAAACAACACAAGTTCCTGGCGGGTCTTGGAAGCACCAGTGGGAATCCTGCGGCTCTGCGCTCCCTCAGTCCCTGCCACATCCCTGGACACACCACCGGCCGTTGGGTGGTGTGGGTGCTGCACATGGTGTGGCCGGCTGGCATCTCTCCTCTCCCTCCACTCCCACCTTTGCTCCAGCTCCTCCGTGCCTCGAGTCTTTTCAGTCAGGGGACCCAGGGGACCCGTCTTACTATGGGCTGCCGTCATCTATGTTGAACCAAGGTCAAAACACAAATAGAACTTCTCAGACCTTCTATTTCTTTTAAAAAAAATTCTGAGTATTTCAGGACGAGGGTCCCTGGTTCAAATGCACTGCCATCATTCGCGTGCCCATATAGATCAACACGCATGCTTTATGTGACTTCCAAATCAGTAACACGGGACAAACTGTGAACAATGCTCCCCAGGAACCCAGGCTCCTGCAGAGGTGCTCAGTGTGGGTCCCTTTGGTGTATGAAGGACAGAGTAGCCGACCCTGCTGGGGGCAGGACATGGTGTGTGCGTGTGCCTATACGCGCGTGGGTTTCAGAGCTGGACCATGAGACGTGGAGGTGTTTGTGAAGCCTACTGCGTGGAGGACGTCCTCCTCAGGGTCTTCAGAGGTCAGAGTGAGTGTGACCTTGCCACGCCCTTCCATGCATCCTTGGCCCCTCGTCCGGTCTCGCAGGTGTGCTTCTTGCCTTCAGTGACCCCTTGTTTTGCACTTGCTGCAGAAACTGGGGACTGAGGTGGACCTTGTTCTCTGTTTCCTTTTAATTCAGCTCCCGTTGAAAGTTGCCAGGGCAGTTATAAAACTGACGCATGTAGGATTCCTGAGAGAAAAGAAAGGCGAGCGGGTAAGCAAGGATCCCACCCGCTGCTGCCCCTTAAAGGACACTGGTAAGACTGTCCATTCATCATGGAATGACTGGGTCCTTTTAAAAATCTTCCCATGAAAACCTGTGTACTTTGGGATTCAAAGCCACATGAATCTTTGCCTGGCGGAAATGTAAATGTTTTGAGAAGGCTGCGTGTTTCCGAGTTTGAGCCTCAGCAGAGACGAGGTGCTGTGATGAGGGATGGTGCCTGAGCTGATGCTCTGGGCAATTTCTAACACTGATGGGACACAGGTACCTCCCTTCCTCCCTCCTCCCCCTGCACATCTCCATCCCTTCAGGGGTCCCGGGCTTGGGGACCACAGAGAGGATGCCCCTTCTCTCTGATCCTGGCTCCTAATGGCATGGGACTGGGGCTGCAGAGGTCCCCAGCTTAGCCACAGATACTGATTTGTACCCTTACTGTTCCTGCGCCCCTTTGTGGGTGGGGACTGGAGCAGGGAAGGTGCCTTTGGGCTCCCTTGTGCATTTTAAACTCCGCATGTCTGACCTGAATGTGGGGAGCTCTAAGGTAGCCCTAAGTCTCCCCAGAAGGCTCTGTGTCCATCAGGTCCCTGGGACTAGGGTGGAGGAATCCAAGGAGAGAATGGAGCTGGACTTGGAGCTTTCAGACAGCTGGGCCTGAGTGACCCGGCTGACTCTTGTTACCTTGGAGGAAGACACAGGCCCTCCTGCCTTTCCCACCCTCATTGGCCTCTCAAATGCCAGCTGTCTGCTGGAGGTCGAGGCACCTGGCCAGGGTTGTTTGTGGCTGTGTAGACACACACACGGCGGGGGGCAGGGGTACGGAACTGCCGAATGGGGCACCCACCTCCAAGTCAGGGGCCCTGGCTCCGGGCCTAGCTCTGCTGCTCATTGGCTCTGTTCTTTTGTTTCTCACCTCCACTGGGTGATTGTAACAGGGTGCTGCCGACCCTCCAGCAAGGGGGCGGTCGTGACTGAGGCCCACTGCGGAGGCCATATACTAAGGTTGAGTAGGTCCGGAGCTCATCTGGAAATGCGAGTATCCAAAATATCACGGACTGCTTCCGTGCCAGAGCTGAAAGGAAACAGCCAATATGTGTTCCACGTCTGCCCCTGGGCAATGAGGGAGCTGTGAACTAAGAAGGACAGTCCCCTGGGCTGTCTTGGGCCATCTGAATGGCTCTGCTCCACAGGAGGGCTACAGGCCATGGACATGGAGCAACATGGAGCTGGAGCGTGTCGCCCACGCAGTGGCAGAGGGATGAGGTGGAGAGCAGACGGCAGGGCGGAAAGCCCGACTTCTACGTGAAGAGCAAAGGACAAGGGGTAGACTTGGGGCGGGACCGAGAGGGTTCTGCTGCTGCTTTTGATGCTGCAGGTCCCTTGACCTTGTGAGCAGAGGTGATCCTCTGCCAGCTTGCCCCAGTCCTGGAGCAGCCTGAGGATCCCAGGCGTTTTTTGGGGGGTGGGGAGGAAGCGATGACTCAGGCCCTGCCTGACTTGCTGCAGGGCTTTCTCCACCGAAGATGGCTGTGGTGGAGAATTACAGGTGTGGGGGAGGCCAGCCTTAGAGGCTGCGCCTTTACAGGGTGTGAGTAAGGCTGAGGCTCGCAAGGACATGAGGGAAGCTGTGCTCTTGACCTCAGCGGAGAGGCCTCGACTTGTTCAGTGGGGACAGGGCTGCTCACGTGGCCCAGGATGGTGGGGGCAAGACCTGGGAGACAGGGGCAGGGAAAGCCGGCGCCAACCCGGCAGCACCGGGGGCCCCTTGTTTGTGACAATTTGGATGTGTGCAGGCCCTGGGCTCCTGCTTTGTGACAACTGACACCTGCAATGCCAATCACGCAGGGACAACTGGGGAGGGACAGCTGTGCCCTGGCCACCCCTGGAATGTTGGAAACACTGCCTGGGAAGACGATCTCTGGCTCTCATATTCCCTCTCCCCCCAGTGCACACAAACTCCCAGGTTGAGAGGCTCCCTGGCTCCTCAAGGTGCCCGTGCTGCACGCTGGTCTGCTGGACATCGGGGACAGACTTCCCTGTTGTTAGATATCCAGCGCCATCACCCTAAGGAGACAGCTGCTCCCTGGACAGTGCTCCATGGGGCACAGCAGCTGCGTACAGACCCAGAGAGAGGAAGGGCTGCAGGCCAGAGGAGCTGGGCTGCTGGGTGGAGAAGGGGGATGGGAAGCAGGCGGCGGGCCTCTGTCTCCTTGGACTTCTCATCTGGTTGAGGCCCCAGGCCAGGAAATCACAGGGAAGGTTGATCTGTATTCACATTGTTTGGAAAACGGGGGTCCAGGAGAGTGAGCTTTGAGGTCTCTCTGTGCTGCTCCTAGGCCAGGCTGGAAGAGGACGGTTGTGTTCTCTCTGGAAGCAGCTACCCACAGGCTGGGATCCTCCTCCAGCTTGAGGCTGGGCGAGGCCCACATCAGAGGGGACACAACCTTGCTCCTGCAGAGCCCTGAGAGCCTGGGCCCTGAGTCAGGCTGCTGCTCCGGCGTGAGGCCCCGGCTGAGGGCTGGGCTTTGCTAAAAATAAGCCATTCATGTTTGCACACCGTGCTCTGGCTCTTCAGAGACCTGGCACTTGGTGCCATGCTGCCTCTGGAGGTGCCTGTAGGTGGAGGCCAAGGCTGACTGGGAGCAGGCAGGGTCTCTGGACTCTTCTCACCGCCACCGGGTGCAGGGGTGGCACTGCTGTAGATGAGTCTCTCATGGTGGTCCTGGCCCAGGCCAAGTGCAGGGACTGTCATGGGGGGAGAAGGAGCAGTGGGGAGGGACCACAGGGGTCAGGGAGTTCCGCTCCTCCGGGGCCACCCCTGAAGCCTTCGCTGGCCCCGGAAGCTGGCTATCTCCAGGGCACTGCTCTGCAAACGCCATGCTCTGCACCAGCTGTCAGGGGGCGGGGAAGTGAGCCCGGGTTAATTTTGTTTTGTTTTCAAACTAAAAAGAACTTCGAAATATACTTATTTAAAAAAAAAAAGAAAAACAAATATAAAAAAGTAAGTACAAAGAAAAATTAAGAATCACCCAATAGCTTCCTTCTCCCATAATTTTCTAGAGGAAATACACATATTTTTATATACAAGTGCACACATTTAGGTGAACATATTTTTCTTTTTGTAAGAACAGGGTTAAATCAACATTCGCTGACTTTTTTAGCAGTGGATCATGGACAGCTTTCCATAGCCATAATTATAGACTTGCGGGATTGTTTTAATAGCGGTGTTACAGAAATCATAATTCAACCCAGGGGTCAACACATTTTTTCTGTAAAGGGCCAGACAGTAAATATTTTTGGGTTTGCAGGCCACATGGTCTCTGTCCCAAGTGTTCTAGTCTGCCTTTGTCCCTCCAAGGCGGTCAAAGATAATATGGAAACAAGCAGGTGTGGCTGGGTGCCAACAAAACTTTATTCAGGCCTGATCTGGTTTGGGCCAAGAGGCCATAGCTAGCCAATCTCATTTAACCTGTCACCCACATTTAAGAAGTTTTTGATATTTTACCATTAAAACAACACAAAAAATATGTACACACATAGAGGTACATGGACATACAGGATCTATTATGTATCGGGTTCATACACATGATTCATATATATCTGAATATATATAGATCCTTGACTATCGCACACACCACGATACGTTGATGGGTGATAAATTGCACGACGTCTTTCTGCGGGGATTTCAGAGGGACTGTCACAGTCCAACTGTGGATTCTGAGTTTGCCCCCATGAGCAAGCCTTCTCTCTCTCCACTCCTCTGAGGAGCAGAACATTACGCATTAACAGGGAGGTCACAGAGGGTGGCGGTGGCAGAAAACAGCTCAGAGAGCAGTTCTATGGCCAGAGGAGGTGTGTGTAGGAGACGTCCCAGAGCACGCTGAGCTGGGAGGGACGACCAGGTGCTGGGATTGTTGGTGGGCTCCTGGGCTTATTGGCCTCAGTGTCCTCACCCGGCTCTGTGAGCAGCATGAGAAGGGGAATGGCAAGTGCATACGTGTGTGTCCCTATGGGAAGGCTGCAAGGCCATGGGCCTTCAGGTTTGCCATCAACTAGCATTAGGCCAGTGGCATCTATTCTATGCCGGACACGCTGATGGGCATCATCAGGACAGTGCTGGGTGGTCCAGGGCTGAGGCCAGGTACGTGAGGCTTGGAGCTGGTGGGGGCTGTGCCAAGAGTTCAGTTCACTCAGTGTGGAAGGCCCACAGGGCCCACCCTGAGCGCACCTAGGTGCCCAGGAGAATGACTGATTTGAGACCGGAGAAGCCCTTGGAGGTTCAGATCAGCTTGTATGATATTTGCTCTGTGAGAATCAGGAAAATTAAATTTGACTGAGGATCTGGTAATTTACAATGTAATTCTCCCAGAAAAAGGGTGGTGGGCTGTCCCTGGGGGGATACAGGATTCTGTCCTCCTGAGGACTCTTTCTGGCTTCTCCCACACCTGTGTCCTCATGTCCACAGTTCACTCGAAGTGACCGCATCATGCTCCAAGCTTATGTCCATTTGTGCTGCTATAGCAAACTACCTGAGACTGGGTAATTTATAAAGAACTGAAGTTTATTTCTCACAGTACTAAAGGCTGGGAAGTCCAAGGACAAGTGCTGGCAAGTACTCCAAGATGGTGCCTTGGTGTGCTCTCCTTGGGGACATGGAGTCCTCACATGACTGAAGGGCAGAAGAGAGTGAACTCACTCCTGCAGGCTCTTTTTATAGGAGCATCAGTCTGCTGCGGGGCGTTCCCAATACCTAAACACCTTCCAGAAGGACCCCCTCCCATCACTGTGATACTGGGGACCAAGTTTCCAACACATGGCCTTTGGGGACTCATTTGGACCACAACAGTCCCTGCCACTGGGGACTCAACAGTTGCTCTGGGAACCTAAAGCAAGCCCAGGGCCTTCTTGGCCTTTCCGTTTGCTCTTTGTCCTCTGTGCGAGGCTGGCTGCCGCCCTCTGTGCAAGTCCTTCTTGGGGAGTTCAGCTGAGGCTGAGGCTGTCTCACCACCTGCCTAGGCCCCTCCCCCGCATTCTGCATCCTCTCCTCCTGTGGCCCCTGGCCTCGGACTCCTCCCAGTGCCCAGCCACTTCCTGGTGGTTATCTCCACCCAGCCTGTCCCTCACCTCTGCTCCCGGGGCTCGCGGGGGTCCCCCTCCATGGCCACCAACTGGACGCCAGGGTTCTCCCTCACAGGCTGGCCCCTCCACTGTAGCCCCAGCCTCACCAGCAGTGACCTGACCCTCCTGGTTCTCAGGCCGCACCGAGGGCTTTGCCTGGATGCCCTACTTCTCTTGTGTCTTGCCTCTGGTAAATTCCAAGCCTAGTGGCTAACAGTGGGATGATAGCCCTTGCACACTGAAGGAGGTCACACGTGCTGTCCCCTTGATCCTCAAAGGAGCGATGTTGTCGGCGTTAACGAGCCATCAGTTAATGCGCGGGGAAGTCGAGGCACCTCACAGCAGCCTATTGACGTGTCTCAGACCCCGAGAGGTTTAACCTAGACTTCCGCCTAGAACTCCCCAGATTCCCAGATACCCCCAACCTCCGCCCTGGTTGGCACAGCACGTCTCACGTGGGTCTCCACTCTGCCTCCAGTCTCCTCTGCCCCACAGCAGCCAGAGGAACACTCACAATTAAACTGCATGGTCCTTACTGTCGGTCTCCAGGGTGGCCCTGAAAGGAAGTTCTTTTTATTTAACAGGTGTAATTCCAGGCCCTGAAGACACTGAGCTGCTTGGAGTGGGTTCCTGCCATCGTGGAGCTCACTTTCTAAACTAGTGGCAGATAATAACCAAACACACAGACAACTACACTGCAGAGAGTGGTGTGTGGTGCCGTAGGGGTAGAGAATGACCCTGTGAGGGAGGAACCAGGCTGGGGGCAGGGGAGCCTCCCTGAGGAGGTGAGCTGGAGCTGTATGCAGCTGAGATGGGAGCACAGGGGAAGTCCTGCGGCAGGGACGAGCTTGGAGCCTTTGAGGAATAACAGGAGACCAAGGGGGCGAGGGCAGTGGCCCCGGGCAGGGTGACAGCTGGAGGGTTTGGTCAGCCACAGTTAGGACTTGGGCTTTCATTCAGCAGGCGACAGGAGGATTCAGTTGGGCACTGGGAGGGGTTGCTCTATGCTTTGGAAGGGTCATCTGGCTGCGCCGTGATGAGCTCGCAGTTGTGGAAAGATCAGGAGGAGGCTGCTTCCTACCCCAGGAGGCATGCCCCCAGGGCACTGGAGGTTGAGCCATCCTTGCTGAGTGCTTGGGAAATAGGAGAGATAATAGGAGAGATAAGGACCGCTGGCGGATGTGGCTACATTTAGAGATGGGGAACAGGGCAGCTGAGTTGATGCTCCAGGGCGGCCGGAGCTGGGGATGGATGGAAAGAGACAGCAGTTAGGACACTGGGGTAGAGCCCTTGGCCCTGGTGCTGGCCTGTGGAGTCTAGACCCCTCCTAGGGCTTTTTGCTACAATGCAAAGAAATGGGGTGTGCTATGTGTGACTGTGTCCTCTCAGAAGATGCTGGAGACCTAACCTCAGTGCCTGTGAGTGCCCAAGAGTGGACCTCACTTGGAAGTAGGGTCTTGGAAGATGATTAAGCTAAGATGGATCAGGTGAGCCTGAATCCAATGCCCAGGGTTTTGATGAGAGGAGGGAATCTGGATGCAGAGGTGACGTGAAGACCCACCAGGACATGGAACCATCTGCAAGCCAAGGAATGCCTGAGGCTGCCAGAATCCAGAGGGGTCTGGAACAGATCCTCCATCACAGATCCAGGGGAGCCAGCCCTGCAGACACCTTGACCTTGGACTTCTGACCTCCAGAACTGGGTCACCCTGCCATGGGGCTTTGCTGTGGCAGCCCTAGGAAAGTAATAGGTAACAGAGGTAGTCGTGGGGCCTCAGAGGGGTCTTTTAAAGAGGGAGATGGAGCAACACATTCATAGCAACATTTTTCATAGGAAAAATGACTTGGGTCCAGGGAAAAGGGGATGCAGGAGCGCAGAGGGAAAGGCTCTAGGTTCTCCGTGCTGGGCCTTTGCTTGGCTGGAGCCCACCGGCAGGTGGCCCACCTCTCCCAGGGGGTCTGCCATTCTGGGCCAGGGCTGGCTCTTTTCCACATCTCTGAATCTCATCTTGTCTTGCAATGGCTTGTTGGGTGCCTGCATCCGGCATCCTCCCCTGGGAGAAACCAGGAGGTGAGTCCAGCAGAGAGCTCAGCCCACTTCACGTGAATCGAAGGAAGGGTCGTGAAGTCCTTTTGGGTTGTTTTTGTCCTCATGGGTCAGGTTTTAGAGCTCACGCTGGGCAACTGGTCCTGACACTTGGCATTCTCTCCACAGACAAATGTTGGTTTTGTCTCATGTTTGTTCAGGGCTCTGGGGAGTTACAAACCCAGAGACAGACAGAGGGATTTTGACTGGGAGCAGACTGTCTGGCCTCGAGCCACTCCCTCAACCTCAGGACCTTAGCTTTTCCACAGATTAATAGGCAAAGTGCTGCCTCTTTCCTCCTCCACGGGTGTGGCTGTGGATGCGGTAGTCCTAGCTGCACCCCAAAGCAGAAAGATGGGTGTGTGGATACATGACCTTGTGCATGCCCTGAACTAAATGCACGATGAATGGCTCTTGGAGAAGAGCTGGTGTGAAAACACATAAAGGAGGGGAAAATTTAGTCACCCAGCATTCTTTGTTCAGTGCTGAGACATTAAAACAATTTTAATTTAAAATCATCGTTAGGTGGTGAAGTAGACCTTCCACGAAACTTGCCATGGTAAGCATCTTTAAGTGTACAGTCCAGTAGTGTGAGATCCACTCATCGCTCACCCCGAGCCACGTCTGGAGCTTTTTCATTTTGCAAAACTGAAACTTAGAACCCATTAGACAACTCCCCACACCCTGCCCCCAGTCCCCACCAGGAAACCACCATTCTACTTTCTGTCTCTATGAATTTGACTATTTTTGGTGTCTCATATAAGTAGAATTGTACAGTTTTGTCCTTTTGTGACTGGCTGATTTTACTCAGCACAATGTCCCCAAGGTTCACCCATTTCTCAGCAGGTGTGAGAATTTCCTTCCTTTTTAAGGCTGAGTGACATTTCATTGTGTGTCTACGCTGCGTTTTGTTTATCCACTCATCCGTGGACGGACACTGACATTGCTTCCTCCTCTTGGCTATTGTTGAATCATGCTGCTGTGGACATGCTGGAGTCCAGTCAGGGCTCTGAGTTTTATATTCTGGCTCCGCTTAAATGCAACCCTCATCATGCTCTGCTGGGCAGGTCTGGGGGTTGATTTTTCCACGGGTACAACAAACCCAGAAGGGTCCTGGCTGTGTCTCCTGCAGCCTCTGTCTGAGCAGACATTCCCGGGAAGCCTTTGTCCACATTAGATAATTTAAGGTATGACTGTTTGGGAGTTTTTTTTCCTGAAGGACCATCTGTTTTATCTCCATTTGACTTTTTTAAAGTGCTGGAACTGTTTTTCTATTGAATACAAACATTTTTTTCCCCTCTGACGTTTATATGACTGAAGGTGGAAAAGTAAGACCTTTGGTTATTAACAAAGTGAATCCATCTCCTTCCCCCGGGGTCTTGACAGCAAGCCAGAGGCTGAGTCAACTTGAGAGGCTCTGCTGTGCGTGGGCTCACCTCTTTTCGAGGTTGGAGTTGAAGGAGACCCAGCCAGTTACTAAGAATGTGAGGTTTCCCCAGGGGCCTCCAGAGTTCTCCTGAAAGCCCCCTGTTCTTGCTCACTCTGGATAAGTTTCTTCTGGTCCCTCCAGAGAGCACAGTTGGGGCACAGAGAGGTTAAGTGTGTCTTCAAAGGTTGGCCCAGGAGACAGTGGGCAAGGAATCAACTGTGCTCTGCCCAGAGCCCTTAGTGAGGCTGCTGGGACATCTGCTTTATTGAAGGCTCAGAGGCTGCGGCTTCTGGTTGGAGTCTTTCTTCTCTTGGTCTTCTCTTGGCCCTAGCTCTGTGGAGTTGCCCTGAAATGGGCAATGGTTCCCCTCTTGGGCCGGATGTTTTGGAGGCTCTGGGGTCCTAGAGTTTCTAGCCAGCTCATTGAGAGTCCCCGCCAGTGGTGTGGTGTCCAAGGCTCTGTGGGTGTTGGTGGTCACCTGGTTCTGGGTCCCCACCTGCGTCTGGCACCTGCCTGGGAGAAACAAAGCAAAGAGACTGTGGGAAATGGGCAGCAGGGCAAAGAAGGGACTTGGAGGAACAGCCTTGGGTCAGCCAGTGCCTGCTCTTCCCAGGTACTGGGTGCGTCGGACAGGCTGTCCAGGAGGGCAAGACACAGGGCATCCTCCTGGCTAGTCTTGGGGGCAAAGCAAAGCAAGCAGAGGATGCCAAGCCCCTAATACAAAGGGTCAAGAAGTTTCAGGACCCTGAAATAGTTGTGCATTAAATTTTGCACCTGTAGGGGAGCGCATGTGCAAGACGAGACTCTTGGTCACCTCAGCTTCCTGTCTTGGGTGAGGAAGCAAGTCAAGGACCTCCAGGAGACACCACTTGCTTCATCACACATGTGTGAGCGGCCGGGCTGAAGTCTCCCTTTCCCCAGTGGCTCAGGAGCTGCGGGGCTGTGGATATGCCTGTGCACGGCCTCTCAGTTCAAGATGCGAATCAGGACAAAGGACAAAAGGTTGAAGGGTACATGGTTTTGGGGGGTGCAAAACAAAAACAGGAAGTGGTCTAGCTTGGGGATTTTCCATGGGAAGGCTGGGAAGCACATCCTGATGGAAAAGAGAAAGGAGGAGAAGGCTTCTCCGTGTCCTTGGCTGTCTGTGGGGTGTGATGGGCCTCAGCGGGAGTCACTCAATGGAGATGATGGGGATTCGGACTCCCAGGCAGGACACTGTGGCCTTAGGCTCAGCATCGTAGAGCTTTGGCCCCCTGCCCCAACTCCCCTCCCCCTATATCCTCTTGGAAGCTTGTCACCTTTGTGTCCCTTTGAGAGGTGTGTTCACGGATGTCCTATGCCTGTGTGAAGGGGGTCTGCAGTGACAGGAGAACAACTCGCCTCTACCACCATCCACGTTGTCTGCAGTGGGCATCTGGACAGGTCACGCTCAGAACTAGTCGTGCAGATGGAGAGCGTGGGTCGCACCTGCTGTTGCTGTGAACCCCTGATGGGGCAAAGGCACTAGGTCCCTTTGCCACCGAACGTGGAAGGGCCAGAGGGAGTCTGCCCGCCTCCCTCCCTCCTTCTCCCAACCAGGGTGGCTTCCCGTAACTGCAGGTAGCAAGTGTCTGTGAGTAGGGGCACAACACCCGGGTGGGACCCCAGGACAAGGGGGCGAACAAGGGCAGAGACAGACGTCCATCCCTTGCTGGGGTCAGTGCTGCCTCTTCCCGCCAGGCTGCCTTAGGACAGGGTGGGAGGTGACTCACACCACTGCTTGGCTTGAGACAAGAGTCTTACAGGAGGAGAAGGAGAAAACTCCAGTTCCTCACTAAAGTTCTGTCTCCAGTCGTTATTTTAGTCCCCAGTTATCAAGAAGTCAGATTTTTATGTGAAAAGGGAAAAACATGCAGGGTGTCTTCGGTGGCCTCTGTGCAAGTGAGTCAGGAAAGCCCTTGCAGACAGCCCCGGAGGTCATGGGTCAGCCTCTGTTCACCAAGTTCTGCTCAAAATATGCTGCAAGCAGGCGGCAGGAAATGAGTTGCAGCAACCTCTGTTTGTGTGTGAAAGTTTCCAATTAGGAATTCAAAGAGCTTGTTGTTGAATGGAAAAGTGAACCGATTTCCTTTTATGTGTTTCTCCACTTCCTTGGTGGTCCCTGGTCAGGGCTGGATCCAGGGCAGGAAGGTGGATGTCATTCAGT
This sequence comes from Marmota flaviventris, assembly GCF_047511675.1. NCBI lineage: Eukaryota > Metazoa > Chordata > Mammalia > Rodentia > Sciuridae > Marmota > Marmota flaviventris. The sequence continues at coordinate 12,907,878 of NC_092509.1, read as the reverse complement.
TCACCATGAGGGAGGGGAAGGGACACCGAATCTGATGTCATGGAAAGGAAATGGCTCACACACTCAGGTTCAGGGGCTGGCAGGATTGCCTGGGCCCACGATCTGCTTTTGTCAATAAAGTTTTATTGGGACACGGCTGTGCCCACTTGCTCATGTGTGATCAAGGGCTGCTTTCCCACTACAAGGATGGAGCTGGGATGCAGCTGGATGGAGACTATGCCTGCCAAGCTCTCTTGTTGACTCCTAGATTAAAAAAAAAAAAATAATAATGGTCAGCCCATGCTTGGCTTACCAGTTCTTAGCTTTTCTCATGTAAGTTGTCCCTTTTAAAATACGATGAAAGCTATGTTTTCATCTCCTTTCGGCAAATGCATGACTTCCTGGCTGAGAATGCCCACATGCAGCTAAGGCTCTTCTACGGACCTGGATATTCTGGCTTGTCCCAGGTGCGGCTTCTGAGGCTGTGGGGGACATCTGCACTGGCTCTTATCCTGCCTGCTGCATCTGTTGCAGTTGTGATAACAAACAAACAAACAAACAAACAAACAAACAAATAACGCAACCTTGGATTACAGGTCAGGAGACCCGAGCTCTCTTCTTGGCTATTACCCTCATGCTGTATGACATTGAGCAAGTCACTGCACTTCTCTGGGCCTTGGTCCTCTCAAGTGCCACAGGAGAAGTCAGGAATAGGTGATTTCTTAAGGAGCCATCTGGCTTTAAGTTTCCTTGATTTCCAAGGGTCTGGAATTTGTTTCTGGAGTTGAGGAGAGAGGGGTTTGTGATTTGTGTTTTTAAGACGTCTAAATCTGCTTGGCCACCCAGAGAGGTGGTTAATTTAGTTAATTCCAAGCTCTGAAATCTGGGATTTGATTACCACATTGGGTGTTTGGCATCTGTTGGAGAAAACTCTGCCAGGCTCCAGTCTCCACCTCTGACCCCAGCCAGCCGTCCGGATCCATCCAGCAGGCACAAAGGCTGCTGAAGAGCATGGACAGTTGCAGTTCTGCCATATGCTTCAGAACTTTGGGAAAGCAACCCAGAGCCCAGCCTCCTGGCAGAACGTCCTGAGATGCCTCCTACCCAGCGTGAATGCATGAGGCTTGTCTCAGACAGGATAACTGCTCAGGGAAGCAGGTCACTTGCGAATTTGTGTTGCTTTTGTTTTTAAAACAAAAATAAATACAGCTTTTTTTTTTTTCCTGTTGAAAAAGCGATTCATATTTATTGTGGACAATTTTAAGAAATACAGAAAATGTGAAGAAGAAAGTTAAAACCATCCCCGAATCCCACTCTGCAGAGGTGACCTTCACAATTTGATCAACACTTGTGTGTTTCTTTTTCTTTTTTTTTAAAATAAATTTTTAAAATATATTTATTTCATTTACTTATTTTTATGTAAATTTAATTTAAAGTAAATAAAATAAGTAAAAATAAGTGGTACCCAGTGGTACAAAACTCGTCGGCACGTGCTAGGCAAGCGCTGTACCACTGAGCCACAACTCCAGCCCTTGTGTGTTTCTTAGACCTGAACACTCACACTTTTACCTACATGGGCTAAACGTGTGGCTCTTTGCCTATGTCTCATCTAACACAGTGAGCCAGGTGAATATTTTTTCTATGACTTTGGGTGTAAATGTCCAACATTACTTTTAACAGTTGCATAGTATTTTATCAACTGCATCATAATTCATTGGCTCAATCATATCTAGATTGTTTTTAATGTCATTATTTATTATTTATTAATATTTTTTAGTTGTGGATAGACCTTTATTTTATTTATTTCAACATCATTATTATTTGTAAGTATTTGACTACCACACTGAGATAATTATCTTTGCACTTACATTTTTCTGCAATTTTGTTTTGGTTGAGAATAAATTCCTAGAAATTTAAGAAGTTAAAGGGGCCATCATGGATCATTTAACACACAGGGTCAAATTCCCTCCAGAAAATGTGCAAGGCTTCCAATCATCCAGGTAAAGGAAGGTGCCCATCTCCCTGCCTCTGGCCACCCTGGCAATCTTTAAAGTCCGATAGGTTAAGGCTGAGGTTTAATTGTGTGTTGATTTGCATTCCCTGGTCCACTGCTGTTGAATGCTGCTGTCTATGGCTGCCCAGGAACAGGATCATGGCTTCCCAAGGTTTCATCCTGCTGGAGAACCTAAGACAAAGGGCAGATGCAGAGAGCCGGGAGCCAGGAGACCAGTGCAGAAAAGTCTAATGACTCTTTGAGGACAAAACATTTCATAGAGGACTGACTGACCTGTGGCCTCCCTGGTGACTGCTCCTGGGAACTTGCAGAATGGCCTCTAAAAGGCATATGGTTCTGGGCATTAAGAGCCTTGGTCGACAGGGTGACATTTATTGTATAATTGCGGCGCCATGGAGGGCTGCCCATGTCCTGCTGATGGATCTTCTCTCATCTGACCACCCTGGATCTGGGCCCAGCCTACCCCTTCTTCCGCCTCTTTGGATTAGATGATGACTTCACCTCTGCCAGTGCACCCAAGAGCTGCCCATAAGTTATCTTGAGGGTGGATGAGTTCTCCCTGAGGACGATGGGGTGGCTGAGTGCATGAGGGGCAGTTCTGCCCAGCAGTTTCCCTGTGGCCCTGTGCCACCATGACCAGCGGCTGGGCGGGGGGCGGGGCGGGCACAGTGGGAGTTGCTGTCCAGGTCTGGCGCTCGGCGGTTTCCGGCCCCACTCAGGAGCCGTTGCTGGTGGTGATGACTCATGGCATTTGGAAAGTGTGGCTGTGCCCTGAAGAGGGAAGTGAGAAATAGCATGGCCAGGTCAGCACAGGACAGGATGGGGCTGCTTAAAGCCGTGGGGCTCTACTCTGGAAAAGTGGAGGGTGGGCCCCATGGATGGGGCTTGGGGTTCATGCGTGGGAGTGGGGCCGGTGGGCTCCCCTTTGGAGTGCTGTCACTGGTTTGTGCCTGGGAAGCAGCCGCTTGTCTGGGCCGAGCTGTGGGAGGAAGTGGATGGTGATTCAGTGAGTGTTTCCTCTGACTCAGGACTGGGTCCGCTCCCGAGGGGTCCCCGGGGACGCCGTGTGGCTCTGGCTAGACTCCCTGAACTTGGAGCCAAAACAGAGGCTCTGACCCGTGTCTGCTGGCCCTCCCAGACCCCTTGAGCTGAGTGAGGGGGTCAGTGGGCCCCAGGGCCTGGCTCTAGCAAGCCTGCTCAGGCCTTCCTGTGGTTCTGGTGGAAAGACACGAGTGGGTGCATCTGAGGGGCAACCTCGCCCTGGGGGTGACCTGTGCCAGGGAGGCCAGGCCCCAGGGCCTGCAGACAGGGGTCAGTATGACAGCAGAGGTGCTTGAGCCAGTTCTCCTGTGGTCCACTTGTCCATTTGGCAGATGACGAGACAGGCGAGGACAGTGTGGCCAGCACGTCCCCATGGAAGGGTCCTGGTGGCTATCCAAAGCTGCTGCCTGCTGCCTGTCCCAGGAGCACTGCAGCTATCCAGATGCCTGCCTCTGCCTGGGGCGCAGGACCTCCAGCCTCCCTCCACACCCTCTGCAAAGGGGCTGTGTCCTCATCTCACTTGGGTAAGGTGGCTTCTTCTCCAGCTGCCTTCTCTCCCTTACCCTAGACCCTCCCATTGCTGCCATCAGGGCAGAGGGTCAGCTGACTAGCTCAGGTACAACGACCAGCATCGGGCTACCCCATGGCTAGCGAGAAATGGAGTAGCTGCATGTGTGGGAAATGCAAGTCCAACCAGACGGCGCTTCCAGAAGGGCTTGGTGTGGCCAGGACACCGCAGCAGGGCCAGCCTGCAAGGCGCTTGCTGTCTCTCAAACACTGATTTCGTCTCTCTGAGAAGCTTCCTCGACCAGGCAGGTGATACGCTTTGCTCATCGCACCAGAGAGGGACTGCCACCTCACCAGGCCATGGTGGCCTCACTGGGACCCAGTGAGCATGGAGGCTCCATCCTGGTGCTGTGGAGATGACAGAGCTGAGCTGCAGCTCACTTTGGATTCCATGGTCAGTGCAGAGGAAAGGGCCCCTGTCCTGGGCAGTCAGTCAATTCGAGCAGCCTCACCAGGCACCAAGGCTCTTCCCAGGACACAGGCCAGGTCCTGTGGCCTCACCTCTGCCCACCCCAGGCCTGGCAGCGAGGGGCATGGTCTGGGGCAGGGGCTGTTTCTGGTTTGAAAATCCTTGGGGTGAGGGGGTTTTCTGAGCCCCACTTCTGGGGGATGCACAGCTGTGTGGCTCTCTGGGCAGAATGCCTTGGAGGATCGACGGGGTGCGTGAAGGAGGAACACGAGAACGTTCTCAGAAGGCTGGCGAAAATGAAACCAGATAAAAACCCCGTGAAAATCCCAGCGGAGCAGAGGAAACCTTGACTTGCACTCTTGCCCTGTGTGCTCGGCCACAAAGGCAAGACTCCTGGCAAGACCAGGTGACTGGTTACGTGGGGACCTGAGCAGGAATGTGCTGGAAAAGAACAAAAGGGCCACTCCCTCGCAGGGGAGATTCACTGGTGGTGAGGGGCTGCAGTCCAGGTGGAGAGCACAGCCTGAAAGACACTGGAAGGAAGGGTTCTGCGTTTATGCCAGGCCGACTTCAGCCAAGGGTCACCTGGCTTGCCCCTGCTGTCTGGTTGGTGATCAGAGGAACTCTGACCTCCTTTTAGTCACCCAAACACCCACTGGAGATGTCTCTGAAGATGAAGCAACATGCACAAAACAGATAATGACAAGCAAGTGATGTCACAGGTTATCTGTGGGGAGTAGAGGAGCAGGCTGGTTAACATGCCCACAGGCAGGCAGCCTCTCTGTTCCTCTAACTGGCTTTCTTGCTAGGGGTGCAGTTTTGGGCACAGAATACTGGGTGTTTTAAGGGATGGAGGGGAGGATGTAGAAACTTTCACTCTCCTCTCATGGATGACATTATCCCAGGGAGGAGCAGCTCCTGTCACCCAGCAGCTGGCTGTGGTCTGTGGTGGGTAGCCTGCTCGGCACAACCAACCTGAATGCTATCATGGGGATTTCAGTTCTGCTCTGTGGCTCTAGGCAGCTGTGGGCCCCCAGGCTTCATGGGGGCTGCAGGGTGGGCAGCAGGAAGGCCTGGTCTCACTGGGGGCACTTCACCTTGGCACAGTGTTCCTGATCTGGAAAGGTGCTGGTGGGCTTCTCTGGGCCTGCAGTGGTGGCCACATGGTTCCTTAGTGGTCTGGGAGGGTCTTCTGGCTCTGGACTTGGTCTTCCCTGGATGCAGCATGTGTCCAGTGTGTGGAGCCCTCTTGCCCTGGGGGAAGCCTGATGCGTGCTCATTCTGGTCAGAACTGATCCGCCCTCCTCCCTCCGGGGCTGTCCTCCTTCAGGTGCAGTGAGATAGACAGCACGGACAGTTCTTTTACCCGGTTGCCTGGCCAGAGCCAAACAGGGTGGGGGCTCCACACGGGTTTGTTGGTCTTTCTTCCTGCTTCATCTTTGTAAGGGTGGAAGTCCCAATCTCCAGGACCTCAGACTGTGACCCTCTTGGGTACAGGGTCTTTCAAAAGGTGATCAAGCTAAAATGGGATCACATGGGTGGGAACTCATCCAGTGTGACTGGGGTCCTTGTGGAAGAGGAGATGAGAAGACAGATCATACAGAGGGATGGTCAGGTGAGGACGCAGGGAAAAGATGTTGTCTGCAAGCCAAGAGAGAGGCCTTGGGAGGAGCAGCCCTGCCGCACCTTGACCCTGGACTCCAGCCTCCAGGGCTGTGGGGAAAGGAAGTTCTGTTGTCTAAGCCTCCTGGGCTTGGTAATTTGTGGCAGCAGCCCCAGCAAACTGGTTCCACCTTCCAACCTGTCCACTCAGCACATGTCCTGCTCTGGGGATTCAGGAAACTCTAGAGACGAAAGCAGAGAAGTATGGAAAGAGGACCCGGGAAAGGCTGTGGGTCTTCATCTACTCCTCCAGAGTTCTCCCGATTCAGCCTCGCCTGGCCTCCGCCCTCCACAGAAAGCGGAAACCCCGTGGGGAAATGAAACGCAGGGCCCGGCAGAGGCCCCCAGAAGCCCTGGGATGGGATGGAAACCCCTCACAGACTCGGAAGCATCCTTCCTCCTGGCTGCCCCTCCCCCACGGGCAGGGGTTGCCCATGCAACTGCGACGGGCAGATTGTCCTTGGCCTTGTGGTCCTGGAGGGTCATGTGCTGTGACCTCTTTGTCTGCAGCCATCAGTGGCTCATTTCATCTTGGAATCATCTTGCGATCTCTGGGAACATCTGGCAACTTCAAACGTGCCCAGCCTATGAAGAACCTATGCACAGTGTGGAAGTCTTACCATTTCTTGTTCTCCTAGGGCGTCTGCCATTTTGAACCCAGCACTTTCTATCATGTAGTGCAATGATAATCCTACCGTCTCATGGGCTTCTGCAGTGCCAGCTTACCTCATTGATTGTAAAGGGGCTGGGATTCTAGGAGCTCATTGTCGACCAATTGGTCCTGGGCTGCATAGTGCTGGTCCCCAGAGGGCTGTGGCCAGCATGGGATGCCTGTGCAGACACATTTCCTGGAGAGCCGGGTTGGGGTTTGTATGGTTGCTGCCTCCTCCTGCCGAGCGTGGTCTTCCTGGAGTCCGTGGCGTCTCTCTGTGTGGTTGGCACAACTTCCCTTTCTTTTCTACACTCCATCAAACGTGCCTATCCCTAGGCTTACCTGAGGGTCAGCACGTCAGGAATGTCCCAAAGCCACCATGTGCTTGGCCCCACTTCCTCCTCAATGCCTTCCTCTGCTGGCTCCATGGCTGCCCCTGCGTCCTGCCCTCCTCCTCTTGCTCCGTGCTCATTACCAAGGAGAATCCTTTCCTCCATGAGAATGTAAGTCACCCTTTTTCTGAGGGTAGCTGCGTTTCAGATGCGTGACCCTGAGCTTTCAGAATCCCAAGAAATCTCTACGCCCCCATTCTCAAGTGGAGCCCCAGGTTTCCAGGCACTGGCTGGACAGTCAGGCCTGCTCTGCTGACAGATGGCCATTGGCTCGAAGTCTGCTCCAGCCAAGGAGGACTTAGAGAAGGGACCCTTCCATACAAGGCTTCCTTCGTCAGGACTCACCCTTGGAGACATCCAGCCCACTTGGCCTGGGTGGTGAAGGGCCAGTTCCTGTAAATATTGACAGTTAGAAGCCATCCCAGGAGTGCCTAAGTGATGGTCGGGAAGGTAACGCACAGCAACATGACCAGCGGGTAGGCAATGCTCATCATTTGCTAAGAGACAGCCACTGATAAATATCGCCTCGTTATCTCTCTTCCTCCTGGTGGCTCATTTACTTGTGTGTGACTCATCGTTGACATATGAAGGGGTCTGATTCAGCAAGGAAAGTTCAGTCTGCTGCAACAGAATGGCATCCAAGGCCACTTCAGTTTCTAGGATACTGGCTTTTTAATGAGAGTAGCTTTGCCAAGAAGGAAAAGCAGCAGAGTCTTCATTCAGAAACTGGAGGACGCATGGAGAGATCTGAGCAAAGCGGTGCTTCCACTGTGCAGAGCCCCTGTGTCGGAGCCCCTGTGCCCCATGGGCACATCTCCACATGGGCAGCTGTGGGTTCATGGGGACCACCAGGCTCTTCCTCTCTGTTCCAGTCAGTGCTTTTGGGTGGGTGGGCTCCACCTCAGAGAAGGGACGAGGATGAGCCCCAGCCCTTGCAGAAACTGTTTTCACATCCCGTCTCCCTCTTGATTTACTTAAAATAAACTTGTCGTCACCTGAGTCTGCTGATCTTTCCGAGGGTTCGGCTGTGTGGTTTATTGGGCTTTGTTCCCGGGCAGGAACCTCTGGCGAGAAGCACAGTCCCCTGGAACGGCCTCAGGCCAAGCGTTTGTCCTGCCCAACCAGAGATGAGCTTTTCAATAAGTGGGTTTTGAACACGGGCTTTTTGGTAGAACACGGGCTGGATGTGCCAGCCGAAGGTGCTGTCCTGGGCTGAGTGGACTCACCCGTGTGCCACTCACATGGGCACATACACACAGAGTGTGGGGCTTGCATAGTCCCCTGATGTCCTCTGAGCTCCTCTGCAATGGGAGCTGAGCTTTCACTGACCTGTCTTCATCGAAGGAACGTGTCTCATGTCAGCGTGAGCGTCTCTTTGCTGCTACTGCATCACTTTGGGCCAGTGACTTAACTTCTCTGCAACTCCTTATTTGTAAAATGGGGGCCATGATGCTTACCTCTCAGCCAGTGTGAGTGGGAATAGTGCACTCCGCACCCACACGCCGTAACACTTGCTCGGCAGAGTTAGCTCTTTCCTCTTGCACAGGCCATAGTGAACACTGCTGCTGTGAATGACGACAGCAGATACCAGCCAGGCAGGACGAGGACCAGGCAGGGAGGCAGTAGGGAGACTCTAGCCCCTTAGGGATGCTGAAGATCATGATTGTGGTTTAGTGGCGGTTGGTGATTTGCTGGGTCAGGTGGCCACCAGGGCGCCTTCTTCCTGGTTGTCCCATGGTACGGGCACAGATTGGTCCCTGCGCTGTTAGTGAGACAGCTTGGTGGAGGCCGCCCCTGGCCTCCTCCTCTCCTAGATCTTTTCTCTCACTTGCTGGTTCATCCATCCACTGCACATCTGTGTCAATGCCTGTGTGAGCTGGGCCTGTGCTCTCACTGAGACGCTATCTTCTGCTCATGATACCACAGAGCACTCCCTGCCCCGACATGCACAAGTGTGCGCATGCACACACACATATACTCACACACACACACACACACAGCTCTGTTTCAGGTTCTGATCTCTGAATAGACCCATGTGACTGGCTCTGTTCTCTCTTACATGTGCTTTCCCATTGCCAGTCTGCTTTTCCCATGGACCCGGTGCCCACAGACAGCTTGGGAGGCGTTGGCTTACAAAATACTCCTTGTTCTGAGGCCCTCTGATGGCCTTGCTGTGCAGGTCAGAGGAGGGGAGAGGAGGAGGCGGCGTATCTCGCACAGACAAATCAGGCTGTGTACCCGAGGCCTGAGCCCTGCTCTTCCTGCCCCCTGCTCCTCCAGCCCCCTGTTCCTCCCGCCCCCTGTTCCTCCCGCCCTGCAGAACCCGAGGGCTCGGGGATGGATTTCTGCTCTCACAGAGCTGCCTGTGGAAAGCATTTCTGCAAAGTCACGTTACTCCAGAGACCAAGTTGGCTTGCTGAGGCCATGTGGCAACTGAGAGCCACGGAGGAAGTGGCCCAGTCTACAGAGACTCCCGTGTCTCTACCTGGCTGGGCTCCCAGGGGTCTAAGCTGCTGTCCCTGTTAAAACAGAGGGGCTGGAAGATACCATTGAAAGGGGGAGATGCAGCATGGCAGGGCCGGGCTCAGAGCGCTCAGCCTGCCTCGAGTCTTCAGTCTAGATGGCTCTGTGCTAACACGCAGCAGCATTGCTGTGGAGAAAAACAGCTCTGGTGGAAGAAGCGGGGGAGCCAGGAGAAACCCTGGCCCAGCAGCCCCAGCTGGCTGCCAGGAAGAGTGACCACAGAGCAGGGTGCATGCTCTCCAGGATACTATTTCAGGCCCACTGGAGACCAGTGTGTGTTCTGTGCTACAGGAAGAATGTTCCCTCAGACAGAACCGCTCCTCAGGCCAGACAGGAGGAATGCACGGCCAGTGGGGCTTGCTGCTTGATTCCGGGGCCTGCCCTTCTTCCTGCAGAGTCCCGTGCATTTTTGTCTTGCTAATTTGCCCACCTCTCACCATAGCCTTCGCGCAAGGGTGGGAGTCTTCTGAGACCCTGAACTGTAGTGTTGGACTATGAGTCGTCTTCCAGAGCCACCCTATGTCATCTGTCTTTTTGACACAAAGAGGCAAGAGGGAGGGAACATGGGAGAGAGAGGGGAGGGAAAGGAGGAGACAGGGAGAGAGAAACCTGCTGCTGACGTCAAAGAAGACCACATTGTACAGGACAGCATTACTGGTACCTCTCCACCCACTCCCTCTAATTTACTAGAAACCAAACAGCCTGTTTTGAAGCCCTTAGCCTTGCAGGCTGGTTTTGTTTTTCCTATTCTCCTTTGACCAAAAGGGCCATTAATTGCTGGGAGTCTGAAAGCGACCTGATCCCCGCAGCAGTGGGGATTTCCATGAGTCATAATTTAGGCCTGCTTGTGCAGGGCGCTGCGGGGGGAGTAGACTCCTCCAGCTGCTTGCAAAGCTGATGGAGGAGCCCCAGGAGAGGTCGGCTCTGAGGCGGGGGCCGTGGTTGCTGCTGCTGTCACAGGGCCTGGCTGAGCTTGCCAGGGCTCGCCCGAGGCCCCTCCGTATGCCCCATGTTCCCTGGTTCCCTTGAGAGGCACAACTTTGTCGTCTAGCGGGTGATGCAGGGTGATGGCAACTCTCCTGCGAGCGTGTGGAACCTCTTTCTTGGGAAATGCAGGAGCCTGGGGATGCAGGAAGGGATCCTACTTCCCGGGCCCGTCTTGGGCTCATGGGCATGTTGGATCTTGCTTCCCAGGAACCTCCCGGTTCTGTTGTCCAGACACCCAGGGCCTATTTACAAATAAAATTGGACCTGGCATCAGTCCCCTGCAACCCGAGGCTACAGAGACACCAATGCCGCTATCCAGACGGTGGAGTTCACTCTGTTGGCTGGCCAGCGTGGTGTACAGGTTAATTTTTATTGTAGTAAAAAATAATAAACACTGCATTAGCAACTGCGTGTTCATCAGTTTTCAGTTCATTCTCAGCCGGATCACTTCCCTCGCGTGTTTTCCTGCTTGCTCAGGCACGGGAGTGCGTTCTACGAAACACGTGTGGCTGCCGACGCCGCAGCCTTTGTGACCATTAGATGGTGCTCCCCTTGATTGGATAATGTTACTTGGCTACTTCAGCTATGGTCCTCAAATATGGCATTTTGATGATGAAGGAACGGCAGTGAAGGAAAGTGAGATGACTGCTTGGGATTACGGGGTGGCTCCAGGACGAGGGGCCATGTTTTCCTTTTGCTTTTACGGGAAACACCATCCTGTATGCTGGACCTGAGCAGGCCTGAGTTTGATGTGCTTCTTTCCCCCACTTTATGGCCAGTTGGTATTAGAGGAGGTGGTGAGGACTTAGGAACTCAGCGTGACGACGTGTCTGCACACGAGAGAAGGAGCATGTGGATCATGAACAACGTCTAAGTCCACAGGCTGCCCCAGCCAGGCCTCCTGCAAGTACCTAAGCAGATTCCAGCCATCATTGGTGATGTTATCCACCATCCATCAGTGGACTCCATAGCCAAAGACATGATTTAGCCATGACAGTGTGAAGTGATGGCTATGCTGGGCTCAGGCAGATGCTCCTCCCTCCTCCCCCAGCTGCCCAGTTCTCCTTATTTCAAGTATGTAATAGAAACCTGGATATTGCCACATGGTTTAGGGTGGGTCTTGGTGGTTACTTGGGGGAAGGGAGAGTAAAAGAGCTTTCAGGGGCAGTAGGCAAAATAAATCAGACCTGTGCTCCATTTATTTCTTTGAGAAAGTAACTCACATTTTCGAAGCCCTGGTTTTCTCCCCTGAAGAAATGAGGGGATGACAGGACATCCCTCACAGGACCAGCATGCACACAAGGATGCTTATTCTCAGAGCTTGGCGTACTGCCTGCATCTGGTGGGTGCTCAACAAATACTCTTGTTAGGAAGAACAAGCTTGGCAGGTGCTGGTACCATATATGCAACCCCAAATATGAGGCAATGCCTCGTTTCCCAATGGGCGGGTTACAAAAGTTTTGGTCTTTCTTGGCCAGCTTGGATATATAAACTTTTAATGATGCAAGTGACAGTCAAATCTTGTATTATAAAATTTAACCTATTGATTTAATTACAGGTATTTATAGAATTGCAGGCATAAATGTGTGAAAATGTTGCCTTTGTTTTGCTCGTTGCTCAGGCTTCTTGTGGCACTTGAGCTCCTTTTCTGAATGACATAGCTCAATCTTTGAGGGTGCCTCTTCTTGCCTCTGCCTAGTGTCTTTGAGATTTAGCACTTTTTGAGTCTGTAGGCTGTGTTGTTGGAAACGTTATCTCAGTCCTTACTCTCCATGTGCTATTTGAGATCCCCCCAAAGCTGACTTCTTGGGCTGCTTTTGAAAAAGACCTTCGTGGGGTCTTGGCTACCTAAGGGAAGGTTCATGAATCTCAATTCCTTACAGGGTATTTTGTTGTACTAAATAAAGAAATTGAGAGAGACTCTATAACATGAGTCACTCTTCATGGACACAAATATAAGGCGATATCTTGGATTCACCCCATGGCCTATCTTCCTCTGTGCTTTGCTGGCCTGAGAAAATGGGGTGGTGATGTCAGGATGGAGAGCACCCACAGGTGACCGACAGGCCTACTGCAAAGGCCTCACCAGAAGCACCTCTGCCCAGTGCCCATGATGGCCCTGGAGCTGGCCCAGGAGAGTGGGGCATGCAGCCTGCAGGCCTTAAGCATGGCCCTGGGTGTGTGGGGTCAGTGGAGGCATCTCCTTCTTCACTGGGGAATACTTAACTCCTGGAGAGAAGCAAGAGCTGAGTTCTACGTTGTCAGGGTGAGACTCATGGTGCAGCCCCTGTGCTGATCCAAGGCCTGAGCGCCGCATCTGGGGGTCAGAAAGCAGTTCCATGTTTACCTCACGTTAGTGTGTCGCTGGGCTTTTCTGAAGGAGGAGAGGAAACGTGGTTATTTAAAAACCTGGTGGAAGAACAGGATGCTTTCCATACAAACAGAGCAGATTGTCTGCCAATGAGGACTGTGGTTAAAAATAACTGCTGGTCTGTGTGGGAAGTCTGGAATTCTCTGGAATTCTTAGCTTCTATGTTTCTCCCCAAGGGCGGACTGTGCTATGCCACAGTGGGCTGGTCGAAATTCTCTGATCTGTTCCTGAGGCTCCTTGCTGTGACACTCCACACTTGACCAGAGAGGGGCCAGGGCTGCTCCAAGAGAACCCAGCCTCGGACACAGAGGTCATAGCCCAGAGCCCTGCAGAGCCTGTCCCAGCCTTTTAGTGCTGGCAGGTTTGTTGGAAGGAAGAGAAGAAGATAAACAGAATACCTGTGTGCTCAAACTGAGAGCAGATTCTTTTTGGGAAGGGGTGTGTGTGCGTGTGTGTGTGTGTGTGTGTGTGTGTATGTGTATGTGTTGATGAGCTAAGTGTTCATTTTAACCCCAAAAGAACAAAAGCTGTGAGGTTAGATAAGTGTCTGCTGGGCTCATTATTGCCGTGGGGAATTCTGCAAAGTGGGCTTAGAGGTCACTGGCTGGAGCTGCAGAATATAGTTCACCCGTGGTTTATCCTCACTCTCATTGGGCAGCTACTGAAAACAGAATGTGAATTACCTTCCGGAAGTCCTCAGTGAACTTCAGTTCTGCCTGGGGAGGATGGCCGCTTCCAGCCAGAGAGCACATGATGAGGTTTGCAGGCACTGCTTGAGCAAGGCCAAGTGGCCACTAGCCAGGGCGGAAGTTAAGCCAGAGGATGGCCATCAGACACAGTTGTTAGGTCTGGCACGCGGTTCTCGGCCTGCTGAGCTGAGCAGGAAGGAGAAGCCTGTGGACTTGTCTCATGTCTTCTCAATGCAGCCTTTCATCTGCGTGCTTCTATTTGCTCAATGGAAGCAAGTCTGACTTGCATACCACTGAGGATTCAGCCCGACAGTTTACATCGTTCACCCACCGCCCTGCAGAATCCTCTACCTAGGCTTTCCTGGGTTGCTTTTCCAGCAACCTGAACAACCTCTTAGGCATTTGGAATGCCATTTGGTTGTACTTAAAAATTTCCCAACAGGTTTGCTGCACTTTCTGTGATAAATATAATAGCTTCCCTAGAATTGTGGTGCCTCCTTATGCTACATTTGTAGGCATGTGTGTGTCTGCATGAACAGCAGCCAGCCGCTCCTAAGGAGTAGTTTCTGTCGCGTTCTCGGTGGTGGGGTCATCCACCTCTGGTCAGTGAGTAAACGCCTCGCGACGGCACCTGGCACAGATGCTGCACTGCGAAGTTTAATGTATAACTGGTGTTTTCTTTCCTCTGTGTCAGCGGTTGGCAACACGATACTGTAAATAAGGATCCAATGGGTAAGTGGACGTCCGCAGTCTGGGGAGGAAAGGCCGGGCAAAGCACTTTTGAAATTCACGTCCGTCGTTGCTGCAAGGGATAAAATAATTTGGGTAACCTGGAAGTCCTGAGGATTCACAGGTTTCAAAAACAGGAAAGTCGCTTGTTTTAAAACCTTGTAGAGCAACATGTGGGCTGAGAAAAAAAAGCTGGCTTGTGGTTTAGTGATGGTACTTCCTTATTGATAGAGTGGCCGTGCGCAAGGCCTCCTGGGATCGCAGTGTGACCGCAGGCCCGACGGTTACCCTGGCGGGTTCTGAAACAGCCGGGGCTTTCTGGACAGATGAGAAGTCTAAAAATTTCCCTTTTCATTTCCTCTCTTGTGTGACTTTGTCATTTAAAAAAAAGGAAAAAAAAAAAAAAAAAAAAAAAAAGCTAGTAGTAGAAAAGGGAATTTCGGCCATGGTCTTAAGTTTCTTTTGATTGAGATCTTCTTTTCACTCCCCCAAAATCCCACCCTGAAAGCCCCAAGCTTTAAAAAAAAAAATCCTTTATTCTTGAAGATTTTGTGCAGTTGGTGTGTGTTTGGTTCCTCACTTTTAGGCCAGATTCAGAGCCAGGAGATTTTTTTTTTTTTTAATTGATTTAAAAAAAATAAATGATAGCAGAAGGCATTACAATTCTTTTTACACGTATACAGCACAATTTTTCATATCTCTGGTTGTATATAAAGTATGTTGACACCAATTAGTGTCTTCATACATGTACTTTGGATAATGATGTCCATCACATTCCACCATCCTTGCTAGATCTTTTAAACTGCATGATTTTTAAGAAACACCCGAGACCTGTCAACCCATGGGCGTCTGGGAGCTGAACACACAAGCTGAGGTCGAGTCTTTCTGGAATCCTAACCCTCTCACAGCCAACAGGCGGCTCTGTTGGGCAAAGGCTCCGAGGACCCATCCCTGAGCTGTGAGTAAGGGAAATGAATACCACTTCAAGGTGACAAAGCTGACTGCCCACGGCAGAGTCTGCTGGCTAGAGGATGGGGCTGTCAGGGACCCTGAGCACAGTCCGCATCCCAGCAGAACCCCAGAGGGGGCCACTTGCCCTCCTCCAGCCCTGAGGCCTGGGTGAGAGTGCTGACCGCTAGGCCTCTGGGCGGTGGCCTTCCCCAGGAGGAGAGGCAGGAGGGAGGGCCACTCTTCCATGGCATTCCTCCAGAGTCCCGGAGCCTGCTCTTTTTTTAGCCCATCTTGAGCCTGTGTGTTTGCAGGAGCACAAGCAGGTCCGTGCGAGCTGCTTATGTCACCCACCAAACCCAGATTGGTATGAATTTTGCTGAATTCAAAGACGATACATTTGAGAGCAGTGCGCATTTCACAGCTCCAGCAAATCACTGGCCGCACACACACACTCTCACCCAACGACCCCATTTTGTCCTTCTTCTGTCTTGGCCCTGGGGACCTGCAGCCTGAAACCGAAGGCTGAGATGATTGCACCGCAGAGTTTGCTCTCACCTTCTCTCTTTTTTTGATAAGCCCAATAAATCTGCCCCATCACGTCACTGAGGCCACAAGGAAATGTAATCCTGCCAAATGTGGGTGCCAAGGAGAGCTGCCAAGGTCAAGGGTACAGAGAGCAGGAGCCAGTTTCTGATTTCTGCAGGTCCAGTGTGTGCACAGGAGTAGGGCAAGTGGCTACTGGGTGTCCAGAGGGGATGGGGTTGACGACCCCACAGAGGGCATCAGGAGCTGCAGATGCCCAAGTCCCTTGCATAAAATGGAGCAGTTTTTGCATGTAGTCCACGTGCTTCTCCCACGTACTTCAGATTATCTCCAGGCTGCTTACAGTACCTACCATAGTGTGCCTGCCAGGGCAGAAGTTGTTATACTGCATTACTTAGGGAATGATGGCAAGGGGAAAGCCTGTCGGTGTAAGACAAGCTCTTCTCCCCCACTGAATCCGTGGACATGGAACTCACAATGGGGAGAGCCAGCTGTACTGTGTATGTGCACGGGTGCCATGTGTATGCACCATGTGTGTGCATGGGAGCTGAGTGGGTATATGAGTACAGTCTACAACTGTGTGCCCGTCAGGGGTGTGTGTGGGAATGGGTTTGGACTATGCAGGCATGTGTGCTGGGTGTATGTGTTTTGGAAATGTGTGTCCTGTTGTGTGTACAAGTGTACCTGTGTGTGGCATCCCAGGTGCCACAGACCTGTGGGGCAGTACAGGGGGTGCTGGTGTGGGTAGGCCTGCTCCAGTTCAGGAAAGTCTGAGGACTCATGCTTCCCACCTGGGTGCCGCCCTTTCCCCTAGGCAACACGCCGAGGCTGCAGAGGGAGGCAGACTGCCTGTGCCATCTCCTTCCCACCTGCTTTCCAAGTCAGCTCCTTTTAGCATCTTCCCCTCAGCCTCAGGGCAAAGAGCCTTGGAAATAGATGAAGCCAGGATTTGACACTCTTCTGGTGCATCCAGAAGTCAGAGAAGGAAAAGGAAGAAAAACAAGAGGGACTCAGGTTGGCGAGAGCGCTCGAGTTGGGATTTATGAAATAAAACTTCTGCCCCAGTTTCCTGCCTCCAGCCTCACTGTAAGTGCTGACCCACTTCTGGCTATTTTTATTTGTTTCTTTGAAAACGCTCGTGGTGTGATGAGGGCTGACTCTTGTGGATGCTGTTCTTACTCCTCCCGCCGTCTGAGTCCCAGAGTGCGGCCCTGCCCTCCTCACTCCCAGTAGTCCTGGGTGAGTACAGATCCGAAGGATGGTGGGGGTCCTCGGTAGTGTGACAAAGGAGTGACCCACTTCCTCACAATCGGAGACGCAGGGCACGCAGCTGCTACCTGCACGCAGGGCTTTGTACCGGGCCGCCTTTGTCTGGTTTTCCTCTCCGAGCCGCAGACCCCATCAGAGCCGCGCCTGCCAGTTCCTGCGTCCCAGGGGCAGGCTGTCCTGGGGCTCTTGCCCCAGTTTTGCACTTTGGGCCTGGGCGGTGAGTGGGTAGCCACTTATCTAGGATCACAGCTTGAGTCAACAGAGCGACCGGGAAGTGAGCTCGGGGTCCGGCCTCACATGGACAGTTGGGGATGTTTACTTTTCTCTTTGAGCAAACTTTGATTTACTCTTTAATAAGTTACCACTGAGGATGTGGCTCTGGAGAGGTTTGACTTGGCATTCAGCCCAAGTCACATATTGATAAAGGAGGAGAGGGGATGCAAGTCTTTACGTTGTTCCAGCTTTATCATTAACTCCAGGTTTGGAAGGGGACTTACCTCCAGAGGCCAGGGTTCCCTGTGTGCCAGGGGGACGCCCCTCAGTCCATGGGGTATTGGGCCTCCTTAGTGGAAAGGCGGTGAGGCTCAGGCCACAGCACTGTTGAACCCCCTGGAGGGCCTGAGAGATGAAATAAAGGTGATCTTGAGTTCAGACAGGCCTGACTGGGTCCCAACTCCGTCCCTTACAGTGCCACCTGGGGAATCCTCCACTTTTTTTTGGCCTCAGTTCCCTCATCCATGAGGTGAGGGGACATTCAACAAGAGCAAGAAGCTTACAGGATCAGTGAGGAGACGGCAAGGGTCAGACGGGATCATGGGATGTGGAGAGACTAGGCATAGCAGCTCTCAGGGTTATTTCTTAGGTCATTTTTATTGTGTGGAAGAGTCCCCAGGATGTCACCTGCATGGGGTGGGTGAGTGCTCCATTCCTCTCCACTTTTCCTATTTGGGTCCATGTGGGTGGATGGAGCTGCCCTTCAAGGGTCAGAGCGAAGGAATGCCCTTGCCTCACGCCCGGAGGACACAGGTCCTTGGGGGTCAGGGCGAAGCTTCCTTCCCTTCTGCTGACAGCATTTCCTCATTACATGCAGCCGTCTGCAAACAAGGAAAATGTGAGAAGAAAGAGGAGGCACTTTGGGCCCTTGTCATAAGCCCCGTGACCCTTGGGTCCCTGCTTTTTCTTTGCTGGTCTGCAGGGGCCCAGGGCTTGCATGGGGAGGGAGAGTCCCCTGTTCAGGGATTCCAGTGGCCTCGCTCCCGAGTGCTGCGGTGGTGAGCCACCGAGTAAACCGCGCTCTTTGGCGGGGGCGTTGGGGTAAGGAGAGGGTCCCCAGGAGGGTCACTGTGGGTACGCAGTGCCATAGATGTGCAGGGTAGGTCTGCTGCTGGTGAGAGGTGCCTTATCTCCAGAGCGTCTCGAGACCAAGACCGTCGACTCTAGGTTCACAGGCTCAAAGCCAGGCCACTTTTTACAGTTTTAATTGCCATGCACCAGTGAATCCAAATAGTATCAGTGATGCCATCTCCTTTCACTGGACAACCAGTGCTTCTGCCCACTCCTGGTGCACCCTGGCTGAGTGGGGTAGAAGGAGATCATGTGGCCCAAAGACAAAGGAAACTGGGATTCCCCCCCCCCCCCCCTCTTTCTAAAAAGCAAGCCTGGAGAAGACAGATACTCAGGGTTTCCCAGGCATCAAAATTGTTCCTAAGAGAGGAAGAGAGGGGCACGGTGTGAAGGGAGCCCATGCTGAGGCTGGCTGGCCACACTCCTTTTGGGGGGTCTGGGAAGCAGACCTGCAGCCAGGCAGACAGCATGGAGGTGAGGCGAGGGAACTGTAGCATTCCCACGGACCATGCCTCTGCCTCCGACCTGAGTGCTCATGGGTTCTCCTGCCCTGCTGCTTCTGCCACTCTGGTGACAAGTGCTCTAAAAGCTCTCCTACCAACATCGCACCCTCAGAACCACCTAGTGAGGTGGACAGAGTCATGCCCAAATTTAACAGGTGAGGAAGTCAGGGCCCAGAGAGGAGCATGGAGCTTCTCTGTCAGGAAGTGGTGGGTCTGGGACTCAATGGCTCCAGTCTTCTGCTCCCATACCTCACTGTGCTCGAGGGCCTCAGAGGCCTTGGGTATGGCCTACTGACCATTTTAGGGGAGGCACAAGCCCCAAGCATGATAAGGCCAGCTTATCAGACGGGCAGAGAGTCTCAACAGACAGACAGACAGTGTCCAGAAGGGCTGTTTTTTGCTGTGTGCTTTGGGGAGAGGCAGCACTTATTTTCACAGAAGTTTGTGTGTACAGGGGCTCTTGAGGCACCTCCTTATTGATTGCTGCAGTCCCACCTGAGGCAGGCCTATGGACCAAGTGCCTCCTTGTTTCTGGGTGTTTTGGTCAGAAGCACAGGAGCAAAACCTGCCATCATCTCTGTGGGGATTGGCTCATCTCTACCTGCACGCTGCTCAGGGCTCAACCCTGGAGGAAGTTTCAGGAAATGGGGGAAATGTCCTCTGTGGAGTCTGCCTGCTGAGGTGGGAGCTGGTCCCATGGAAGAGCCTTGTTCCAGCTCCTCATGGCCTGATCACTGGGTCCCTGGGACAGGACCCCAAGCTGAAGGGCCATCCTGAAGAAAGGGCAAGCACAGAGCTTCAGGCTGGCTCAGGCTAGCCCAGGGGTTGGGTGCCCAGGGAGCGAGGGGCCAGAGCTCGAGGTCTGTGTTCAGCCCTGCCCTGCTTGCAGTGCGGACTCTAGGTTCACAGGCCGCTATCTTGGAGAAAGAAGCCACGCCCACGCCCACCTTGTTCCGCGTGGTGGTGGCATGAAAGGCTGTTGGGAAGGGGCGAGGTGCCGCTCGGCCACTTGCTCTGGAAATTGGATACTGGAAACCCAGGGTCTCCCAGCCCCCTCACAGTTTAAACAGACCCATATGTGCCTGATCTCTGCTCCTGCCAGCAGCCTGCTCTTCTTCCTCGCCCAGGTTTCCCAAGTTCCAGCATTTGGCCAGCTTCCTGGGGACAGACTCTTTCAGGTCTAAACAAATGCTATGTATGCAGCCCATGATTCTTTTTTTTTTTTTTAATCTTGGACAAAGTGGATTCTTTATTTTTCTCTAGAAATTTTTCCTCCATTATGTTCATCAACGCAGAGAGGCAGAGCATTTTGTGGAATTATTTTAAGTACAACCTGTGATCATAATTTCACATCAGAGACTTTGCTGAGCAGCTGTGGGGAGGAACAAAGGGCCTAGGGATGGTTTAGGGCCTGGGGGAGGGGAGGACTCAAGGTTAAGGCCAGGAGCAGGGGCAGCTAGGAGGTGGCCGTACGCCCCAGGGGGAGTAGGCCTCCTCCTGGCCTCCTGTCCACACACACCTCATTGGCGATTTTGTCTGCCGAGAACACTGCACACAGTTCGTAAGAACACATAGACTGGGCTGAGGACTAAGATTCAATTTAACAGTCCACCTGAGAGCTTTGGCCAGGGATTGGGCGGGCCTGGCTTGAACCTGGGTCCTGCCTGTTGCTGGCCTCAGCCAAGTCATCTGGGAGATGGGGATAACCAGTGTGGCAGTCAGTGTTCTGTTTCTATATCACACACCCAGCTCAAAGACATAAGGAGAGAGAAGGTGATTGATTTTGACTTACAGTTTTGGAGGTCCGAGACCATGATTGATTGGTCCCACTGTTTGGGGCCTGTGGTGAGGCAGCACGTCATGGTGGTGGCATGGGGTGGAGAGAATCCAGTCATATCATGGCCCAAGGGTGAAAGAGAAAAAGAGCAAGGGGCTGGGGTCCTCCCACCTCTTCAAAGGCAAGTCCCTAAGACCTCCCTCCAGACCCCACCTTTTACAGGCTCCACAAGCTCCTCAGCACGGTGATGCCAGGGACCAAGCCTTCCACACACGGTCTCGGGGGGCCACCCTGATCCTAACCATTGCACACACCGACCCCATCCTGGGGCGGCTGTGAGGAGGAGCTAGGAAAGTGGGGAGGGGTTGGTATGGTTCAGGAGCTCATGAGTGTTCAGGATGCTCTCTCATCCCCCAAATGCAGGAGGGTCCAATTTGCAGGCTTGGTTTTTGCAACTGATTAATTCATTCATTCATCGACTGAGCACCTGGAACTCCTAGGTGTTGGGTTGGGAGTGGTCGGGCTACAAACACGTCAATATGGGGATTAATATGCTATTAGATAAGCAAAAAAAAAAAAAAAAAAAAAAAAAAAAAACCCAAACGTCTATTGAGTTAAAAGTAATAATGACTTCCAAGGATATTTAGGTAGTTTACAGAAGAGTCTTAACAGATGGTCTGTTAGGAACAACGTGAAAAAAAATGTATGGCATTAGGAAAAATGGGAAGCTGTCTTATTTCTAACCATTTGAGAAACTTGTTGCTTTTCAATACAACTGCTATCTAAATTAATTTCTTAAAATAAACCCTGCTTTGTACCTGGAAGCCTTCAGTTGGCTAATCTGCCCATAATGTGCATGTAAGCAGTCTGGTTTGTCCCAGTGTCTCCATGACCTATGTCCTCGGAAGGGCAGGATTTGCCAGGGACTGTCCAGTTCTAAAATATGATGGCCTTAGGAACCAGAAGGCAGCCAGCCAGGTCTCTTGATGGCACTTCTGGTGTGTGTGTGTGGGGTAATGGGTTTCTGCTCCATTCTGCTAGAAATGTGGGACTCTCCACCTCCAAAGGTTCATGCTGGCCCAGGTGGGCAGCTCATGTTTTCCATGGAGCAATTAATGGGACATTGATTTGTGTTAATTTGCATAGCTCGTCCAAAGGCTAGAACTTTTTTTGTTCCTTCCTTTCATCTTGGTCTCCCTGGCGGTGTTTTGGTCTTGTTGTGACTGCCTGTCTGTCTTCTTTGGCCCTGAGCTGCTGCTGGCCCTCTGTCCCGAGGGGAACAATAGCCCTGGTCACTGTTGGGTGGCCAACCGTACCAGGCCCAGGGTGTGGAGCAACTTTCAGTCCCGCTGCTCCTCTCCGTGTCTCCGGGGTGGCTCACCCGGGCTCTGCTTTCTTGGAAAACAACAGTGAACTTTGTTCGACCAAAGCCCTATTTCCCAAACTCTGGTATTTGTTCTCTGGCCCTCCTCCCTGCAGCTGCTCCCAACTGCTGACCACTTCCTGTGCACACTGAGCTGCTTTCGCTGTTCCAGCACTTCTTGGAAGACAGCCACGGGGCCCCGAGGTAGATGGAGCACAAGCCCTACCACGGGTGGCCTTGGCCTGTGGACCTGACTGCGCCACCAGGGTGCAGGGACAGAGGTGGTGCGGGGACAGAGATGTATGCTGCCTGACTCAGGGTGGGCATTGTGGCTCCAAAGTCCCATTGCTTTGCCAGCCTCACACCTCTGGGTGCCTACAGAATGTTAGAATCAGGAGGAAGCAAAAAAAGCAAAAAAAAAAAAAAAAAAGCACATTGACACAACTAACGTCAAAAGAGACAAGTGATAAAAGGGAAAGGCTTATTTTTGGAGCCCTTGGTTTCTGAAACTCCTTCCGACTTCGCACCCTCTCGTCCCTCCCACTTCTGTGCTCTTTGTCTCTGTGGGGACCTTGCATATCTGACCCTTCCCTGGGCCTGGGCCCTTAGGCCTTTCTGGGTTCCTGGATCTTGGTGTGAGCCCTTCCTTGGCTTCTTGTCTCTCTTTTGCTTCTGTCACTCAGCCTGTCACACCCCAAATCTGACTGATGGGGTGGCTGACTGAGAGTGGCTGTGGCTGCTGGATCTACAGCAGCCCCACTTGCACACCCAGGCTTCTCGACCCCACCGACTTCATCTGGGACACAGAGTGGGTCTTGATTGGCTGGAAGAATATTTGAAATAATTTGACTTAGTTATTGACATTTAAGAATAGGAGATCACAAGACAAATTTAGATTTTTTGAGCTCAACTTGCAAAGCTGGAGAGCCAGCAGGTTGGGGTCTTGGCTTATTCTTGAACAACCACTAGTGGGAGCCAAGAGGCTGCCCCCGCCCCCGGGGCACACTTTGTCCACTCCGCCACATGGCCGCGATGACAGGACGAGTCTGCCTGGACTCAGAGCCTGAGAATCAGCTGCCACTGACCAACTGGCTTGTCTCTCCCCCGATTCCTAAGCACCTCGTTCAGGAAGTGATTGCCGGGCAATCTACTGGGCATCTCAGTTGGCCACTTCTGCTCAGTGGCATTTTCTCAGCAATCATTTCCTGGCCTCTAGTGGACTCCAACCTATGTGCTGCTCACCGGGTCATTGCAAATCTTGTCGAGGCCGCTCAAGCCCTTGGTGTCTCCAGGAGGTCTGGCCTCTTCCATTGTTGAGAAGGCTGAGGCCACATAAGGTGCGTCCCCACGCCTCAACATCCTTCCTTTCCTCCTCTAGCTCTCTGCTTTTCTCCCTCAGTCCCTGCCTCCTTCCCTCTTTCTGAATCTTTCTGTCATCACTTTTTTAAAAATGTAAAATTAAATGCACTATGGAAAGTGTTGAAGACAGGCTGTTCAGCTCAGTGATTTATCAGGAAGTCAGTGCTGTGGGGTGCTTACCAGCCAGGTGAAGAAATACAGCTGCCCTTGGTGCATGCACTCTGGGTTCCCCTGCCTGCCCATCCTCCAGAGGAGGGCACTACCCTGGTCTCATGGTAAAAATGTCCTAAATTTTCTTTATCCTTTTATCGTGAAAATGTGTATATTAATGTTTATTGCAGTTTTCTTCACAATTGCTAAAACTTGGAGGCACTGAGAGTCCCATCAATAGATGAATGAGTAAGATGGAGGTCCATCCAGATAACAAATGTCACACAGCCACAAAAATACATGGAGGGCTGGGATCATGCCTGTGATCCCAGCTACTCGGGAGGCTGGAGGCAGGAGGACTACAAGTTCAAAGCCAGCCTGGGCAACTTAGAGACACCCTGACTCAAAATAAAATTAAAAAGTGCCAGGGATGTAGAATGCTTGGCTAGCATGCAAGGGGCCCTGGGTTCAATCCCCAGTACCATCACCACCACAATAGCAAAAAGTCACGGAGGACCTTCAGATGAATATTGCTAAGCGACAGAAGCCAATCTGAAAAGGTTCAGACTCTGTGACTCAAATTATATGACACTTTGAAAAAGACAAAACTCTGGAGACAGTGAAAGGATTGGTGGTTGCCAGGTTCACTGGAAGGGGGTATGAATGGGGGGAGCATGGAGGGTTCTTAGGGCAGTGAAGCTTTTCCTAGGATGCTACGAGGGCAAGTCCACCAAAGTTTACATTTGTCAAAACAGAACGGGGGACACCAGGAGGGAACCTAAGGTAAGCTATGGGCTCTGAGATGGTGTGTCAGTACAGATCACCAGCACAGCAAATGCAGCACTCTGTGGGAGGGGAGGGCAAGAGGGAGGGTGTGCATGGCCAGGTGGGAGCTAGATGGGTATGTTTGTCTCCACCTTGCTGCAAACCTAAACCTGCTTCACCCAACAGAGCTTTGTCAGAAGGAAAAAATGCATATCCTTATACTCTAAAGTTTAGCTCTGCCATTTTGACAACTTCTTATAAATGCAACTGTACTACTATATATTCTTTCACTTGTGAAATCCACCCACTTGGCTGTGTAGATTAATGTCGAGCGATAATCCCTGAATAGTACTGCATTTTCAAATGTGGCACAACTTGCTCTTCTGCTTGTGATGGACATCTGGGCTGTGTCCAGGCCAGGCTATTGGGAGTGATGCTGCTACGGTCATTCTTGTGCTGTATATTGGTGCATACTTGTGAGCATTTCCAGGGTGGTACTTTCAAGTCTGGAGTTTTCTTTGTGGAAAAGTTTTGAAATTATCAGTTCAACTTACTTAATAGTTACTGAGTTATATTTTCCTTGTGTCAATTTTTTTTTGTAAATTTTATTTTTTAAGGATTTACCATTTATCTAAGTTTTCAAATATATTGGCATGAAATTGTTCCTAGTATCTTCCTGTGATCTTTAATAAAGCTGGGTTCTGTTGTAATGTCTCTTTATATGTCTGACACTGGCGATTTTAATCTCTTTTTCCCCCTCAATAAATGTTGCTAGGATTTTTTAAAAAAATCAATTTTATCACTCTTTCCAAAGAATCCAACTTTTGGTTTTGCTCACCTTTCCTTTTTTTTTTTTTTGTTGTTGTTCTCTAGTTCATTAAATCCTGGATTTATCTTTCTTCTTTTTCTTTGGGTTCAATTTTCTGCACTTTCTCTAACTTCTTGACATCTGCTTAATTCATTGATTTTAAACTTTTCTTATAATCTAGTATATGCAATTAAAATGATAAATATTCATCTCAGCTGTAGACTTATTCCACAACTTTTGAAATATAATATTTTCACTATCATTCCATTAAAAATTTTACATGTTCATTTTGATTTTTCATGGGTTACTTAACAGTATTTTTGAATTTTCAAATGCATGGAAGTTTCCTCATCATTTTGGTCATCAAGTTATAGCTTACTTGAAATTATTTAGAATATATTTTGTATCATTTCAGTTATTTGATATTCACTAATACAGGCTTTGTGACTCAATAGATGGATGATTTTTGAAACTGTTCTCTGTGTGCTTAAATGGAATATGATTAGTAAGTAGTTCTGAGCTCAGAGTTCTGTATGTCCATGAGGTTATGGTTGCTGGCTGAGTTGTATGAGTCTTCTATGTTTTTACTCATTTGTCTGCCTGTTAGGTCAGGCAATTGAAAGTGGTGAGTTAATTCTCTTATTGTCATCATGAATTTATCAATATGTAGATGTGCTGCTTATTGCTTTATGTATTTTGAAGCATATACAATTTTATAATGTCATAGCTTTGTGGGAAATTGGAACTTTTATTACTAAGAAATGCCCTTCTTTATATTCAGTAATGTGTTTTTTGCTTTAAATTCCATTTTGATTGATAATTTTTATAGGTAATTCAATTTTCTTTGGATTAGCATAATATATATTTTCCTCTACCTTTTCTCCTAACCATTTTGTATTCTTAAGTGTTATATGCTTATCTTGTGAACACTAAATAATTAAAAAACCCATTCAGTCTGGCAATCTTTGTTTTTTATTTGGAGTGTTTAGTCCATTCATATTTAGTATAACTCCTGTTATATCTGTATTTAAATACCCTATGCAATTGAGTGCTTTTCTTTTAAATCTTGGGCTTTATTTTTATAGTTCTGGGGATTGAACCCAGGACCTTGTGCATGTTAGATAGGTGCTGTATCACTGTATTACAAACCTAGTCCCTTAGTTAGTGTTTTCTATTTGTCCCATCTAAATTTTATGATCATGTTTCTCTAACTTTATTGCTTATTTTTAAATTTTTAATGTATTTTTCTAGTTGTAGGTGGACACAATACCTTTATTTTATTTTTATGTGGTGCTGAGGACCGAACCCAGTGCCTCACGTGTGCTAGGTGAGCACTCTACCACTGAGCCCCAGCCCCAGCCCCCTTAATTGCTTATTTTAGATAGATTTTTAAAGCATCACACTTACTTTATTTCTTTGGAAATTGCATATTCTTTTTACTACTCTTTTGGTTATGAGCCTAAGATTACAGTATGTATTCTTATATCAATGGGTACTTTTTACTCTTCAGGCATTTGAAGAATCTGGACCACTCTTCATTTACTTTCCTCAAATTTTATATTATCATCATGCATTTTAAACAATATATGTTTTTTGAATATTTTTTTTAGTTATAGATGGACACAACATCTTTTATTTCATTTTTATGTAGTGCTGAGGATTGAACCCAGTGCCTGATGCATGCCAAGCAAGCCACTCTACCACTGAGCCAAAAACCCAGCCCTAAGCAATGTATGTTTTTAACATGACAAAATTAAAAAAAAATTTTGGTCACTGTCCATTTATATTTACCTAAATACTTTCTCCTCCTCCTCTTCCTTCTCCTTCTTTTGAGGCAGGATCTTGCAGTGATGCCCAGGTTGACCTCAAATTCCCAGGCTCATGGGATCCTCCTGCCTCAGCCTCCTGAGTAGCTGGGATTACAGGTGTGTGCCACAACACCCAGCTCTATACTTGCTTTTAAAAAAATATTTATTTCCTTCTGTGTCTTTTGCTTTCCAACTGCAGCTATTTTCCTTGGTCTTGAAAAACAGTCTTCCCTTTAATGTGAGTGATAAATATGCTGATTTGGGTTTTGTAAATTTCTTTAATTCATCTTCATTCTTGAAGAATTGGCGGGGAGCATAAAATTTTAGGTTGACAGTCATTCATTTTCAGCATGTTAAGACTTTTCTGTTATCTTCTATATTTAACTGTTTGAGACATCAGCTGTCTAACTGTGGCTCCTGTGACCACAATCTGCCTCTTCTCCTCTCACTTAAGATGTTTCCCTTTGCTCTCATTTTCAGCAATTTTACTATGATGTGCACACTGCTTTAAAGGTCACCCAAAACACCCCAGTTGCCCCTCCGGTGGGATTTTTCTCAGTCCCCACTCTCTTTGGTCTTGGTGCAGAGCTCATCATGGCTGTGCTGTGTGCCCCTTTCTCTGGAATTCTCTCCTCACTTGGCTTCAAGGATGCTCGGCTTTCGGAGCCGCCTGCCCACTCATTCTTTCCCACCTTCTGCTCCTCTCTTCCACGTCCTAAGGTAGGGTGTCCTGCTCCTGGTTCTCTTCTTTCCTCCTCTCACTGCTCCTCTGATGAGACCCCCTGCTTTGGTAAATTGGTGGCACCCACAGCTCTGTTTGTGTGTGGATACTCAGATCTAAATATCTGGCTCAGGCCTCTTGCCAGGGTCTCAATTTTGCATTTCTGAATGACGGCTGGTTTTTCTGTCTGCATGACCTACGAGTCCTTCAAAAAACATTTTAAAAGGTTGAGCTCACACTTTCCATCCACAGACTTCCTCTTTCTTCTCGTTGCCCATGCCTGCTAATATCACGACTGCCTCCCACTCTCATTTCTTCCCTCCACACCACGCTCTTTCCTTTCATCTCCTCTCGTTCAAATCCCATAGGCTTTAAAGGGCCAGTTCAAGGCGTCCTCTTTAAGAAAAGCTTTGAGTCCTGTTTAAAAAAAAAAAAAAAAAAAAAAAAAAAAACAAACTGTGAATTTCAGCAGTGAGAGACGTTGTTCAAATTGAGGCTCTGTCACTGTGCCTCTAGAAGGTGTTCAAACACTGTGAACCTGGGATTTATCGTCCATAAAATGGAAGCCTGAGTGGCTGACTCATGGGTGCATTGGTAAGGTCGAATGAGTTATTTATGAATATGTTCTACTCCTTTTACCAGACTGTACACTCCTCGGAGTGAGGGTCTTTTTTTTTTTTTTTTTTTTGATTAATCTACATGTCCCAGGTGCTTCTTTAGCCGTGATCAAATGAATGAATGCTGCACAACTTGCCAGACAGCCTGGTGCTGATGTCAGCATTTAATTCACCAGTTAGAAAGAGCAAGTCTGCTTAATGCCCTTTAGTTCCCCGATGCACACAGCCACCACTTGAACACTCTTATTTTGTTCCCACCAGCTTGGCTTAATATCAGATGGCTGATGAGATGGGAAGTGACGCAGGCTCTTTAGACCCACCCACCCTCTGTTTGCCCTTGCTTTCCCACGCACCAGAAGGCTTGAGTGATTGTCCAGGGGGGTTAATGGTGTAGATAACTGCCCTTGGCTAGAAGGTTCTTAAGTCCTATCACCTCTTTTGGATTTTGTTTAATTTATCCAGAAAATTGCTGCATCTCTTTACTTCTTTCCTCTCTCTCCCTCTCTCTCTCTCTCTCTCTCTTTGTACTGGAGATTGAACCTAGGGACACTTAACTTCTGAGCCACATCCCCAGCTCTTTTAATTTATTATTATTATTTTGAGTCAGGGTCCTGCAAGTTGCTCATGGCCTTGCTGAGTTTCTGAGGCTGGCTTTGGACTTGCAGGCCTCCTGCCTCAGTCTTCTGAGTTGCTGGGATTGCAGGTGTGCGCATCAGGCCCGGCCTCTTGATCTTGGTTGAAACCTGTGGGGTCCAGGCAGCCCTCTGTTCCTGCAACCACAGCTCTCATTTTAGCTCACAACTTCTTTCCCCCTTGTTGGTCTTAAAAGTGGATGAGGCTGGCTGTAGTTGTCCTGAGACACTAGCCCTCAACTGAGAGGTGGCCCTTTCCTAAGAGCACATCAGGCCCAACACACCCGCCCACTGGGGGTGGGCAAGCCAAGCACTCGTCTCCCTCTTGGCCTATCAGAAACATTGGAGGACATTCTGTCTGTTCCAGCAATTTGGTTATTCATTTTCTACTCTCAGCTGTGTATAGACCACCTGGCCATAGCTTGGTTCACCCACTTTTAGTGCTCCTGACAGATGGCATCTGGAAGCCACAGTATGAGCTCTTTTCCTCCTCCCCACTCTCCTCCCTGAGGTCAGATCTCCTCAGAGGAATAAATGGAGGTAAGGTTAGGTGTGGGCATTCTCAGTGGCCAGTGGTGCAGAAAGCTAGGAAGGGTCTCAGAACAAAGCAAGGCTTTTGTAGCAGGCTGGACAATTGCCCCCAAGTCCCTGAAACCTATAGATATTACTGACAAAATCCCCTACCCCAGTTTATACTTTGAAATTCTAAGTCTCCAAGGTGACAATCTTAGGAGAAGGGAGATGAGGCAGAGTTCTCCTGGTGGGGTTACTGTCCTCCTAAAAGACACGTGGAGAGCTGTCCTTCCTACCAGGGGAGGGCAGAGGAAAGGAGCAGCATCTAGAACCAGGAAGCAGGCCTTCAGCAGAACCAAATCTCCCGAACCTTGACCTTGAACTTCTAGCCTGTGAGAAATGAATTTCTGTTG
Organism: Marmota flaviventris; assembly: GCF_047511675.1. Taxonomy (NCBI): domain Eukaryota; kingdom Metazoa; phylum Chordata; class Mammalia; order Rodentia; family Sciuridae; genus Marmota; species Marmota flaviventris. The sequence goes on along the minus strand of NC_092509.1, from coordinate 12,878,327 downwards.
CTTATAAGCCACCCAGTTTATGAATTTGTTATAGTATCTGAAAGGATAAAGCCCTTTAGCTTATTTGGATAAAAAGGACTTTGGAGATATGATTAAGTTAATAATCTTCAGATGGGAGATGATTCTGGATTTTCTGGGCTCATAAATTCCATCATAGATACACTCATAAAAGACAATGAAGGGGAGACATCACATAGCTAGTAAAACTGTTGTAAGGACAGGTTCTAGTTGAGCTTCCAGGGACGAGGCCACCAAGAGCTGATGCTCCTGCCACCACCAGGGAGCTGGCCACTCACCTAAAGCTGCCTGACACCTGCTCTCATCTGCACCCCCAAAGTGGATGCCTCATGCCCTCCCTCTCTCCCCACTGAGCCAGGTCTAAATTCAGATCTTGCGCGACTGCCTATTGCTCGAGGAATTTAAATTGCACCTGGGACTTTGGCTGCAGGGGAGTCTGGGAAGTGTGGTTTTTAGTGTTCTGGCTTCTGCATCACAGAAGGGTAGCTTCCCCTTGCAATGAATGTCACTGTGCCAATGGCACGAATGTCGAGTGCGCCAACCACTTGTCTTAACGTGCACGCTTACTAAGGGCAAAGCACTGCTCCAAGCAAAAAGGACAGGGCCCTGCGAGGGGCTGAGCTTCTCCTGAGAGTCACAGCAAGTTCACAACAAGTGAGGTCATTTCAGACAGTAAGTGTCACAGACAAAGTTGTGCAATGAGGTAATGGTGGGGTGGTGGTTGCTTTATCCAGAACGGTCAGGAAGCGTCTGTTGCTGAGCCATTTCTTGCAGCCATCTGCATGGTGAAGTGGTAGCCATGAGAATGGCTGGAAAGTGGGTGCTTCAAGGGCCAGGAACGGAAGGCCAAGGCCCAGCCAGGAACACCTGGGCCTGCTCCAGGGAAGGAAGGGAGCCTGAGCAGCTGGACTGTGGTCAGGGAGGCAGGGAGAGGGAGATGAGGTCACGGGTGGGGCAGGTGTTAGGTCCCAGGGACTTTGTAGGAGTTTGGATTTTTTTCTTGTTGCAAGAGGAAGCCACTGGGAAGATTTTTTTTAAAAATCTGAGATAAATCATTTATTTTCAGAAAAGGCAAACTCCTGTAGTTGTATGTACAACAGGAGAACACTCAACAAAGTAATTAGTTTTTAAAATCTTGTTTACACCAAGGTATGACAGATTAACATAACCCATTTCTTAGCTTTAATTGTTATTATTTATTTTTCAAACAATTCTATGAGATATAAAGCAAATATATTTATTTTTCATAAAGAAATATTTTAAAATATTTATTGTATTATTTTTATATTTATTTGCCAGATGCATTAAATGAGGCAAAAATACAAACCATTTTGCTTTTGTTTCTGGACTTACCATGGGGTGAGGACCCAGGAAACCCATCTGCAGTTGAAAATGCCATAAGAGAAACAAGTGCTAACACACCTACCCACTCAGGGCACACCTAGCAACAGTACCCCGTGACTGAGAGGCTGACTGGCGCTCACTGCTGATCTTGTTACCACTGGTCCAGGAAAAGCTCAGGATTCAGAATGTGAATTATGGCTTCTACTGAACACACACCACTTTGGCACCCCTGTAAAGCTGACTCCCCAAAGTTGGGGATCATGGGTGCTGGAGGGCAAGAGCTGTGCTGGATCTACTGACCTTGAACCTCCCGTCTGGTGGGGACCTTCCCAGGTGACCAGGAGAGCTGCAGTGAGCTGAACGGTGACCTCCAAGACGCATGTTCACTGGGAACCTCAGCACGTGCCCTTGTCTGGAAACAGGGTCTTTGCAGATGTAGTAAAGTAAAGATGGAGATGAAGTCATCCTGGATTAGGGTGGGCTCTGAGTCCCTGGAGAGTGTCCTCAGGAGAGACAGACAAGGGCACACAGAGTCCTACAGAGAAGGGAACCTGATGGTGGAGGGAGTGATGTCTGTGAGCCTGGAAACACCAAGGGAGCCCCGGGACCCTTGTTCCCCGGGGTCTCCAGAAGGAGCCAACCTTGTGGATACCTGGGTTCTGGACTTCTGGCCTCCTGAACTGGGAGAAACAAGCAGTTTTTTGCACCACTGGGTTTGTGGCACTCCATGAATACAGGAGTGGTGTGATCTGATGGGTGCTGTAGATCATCAAGGCTGTGGTCCAGAGGTGAACTCCTGGCCCAGGCCAGGGCAGCAGGCTGGGGTTGCAGTAGTCCAGTCTGAGATGAAACGCTCAGATGTGGCCGTGCTGGTCAGGTGCTGAGAAGCCCTGGGGCTCAAGGTGTGCTGGGAAGTAGGCCTTGACTTTACCTGTGGGGTGGACGTGGTGGGAAGGCTCAGATGGGGTTTGTGGTCTACACCATAGTCAGGATTTGTGGGGCTGCTGCTTGGGGACCTGAGTTGGGAGGGAGAATGATGGTTTGCTTGTGCCAAGGGAGGGATTCCTGTTGGAACCAAGGTGGAGGTACCTAGCTGGCAGGTGGACTGTACCCGTCGAGGGCTTTAGGGAGAAGTAGGCTTAGGGAGGAGGCCCCTGGGAAAGTCATCTGTACAGGGCGATATCTGTCTGGGGACTAAAGGAGAGAATAGATGTGGGAGAGGGAACAGGCAATGTCAGTGCCCAGGGGACTAGAGTGAAGGCCAGCACATGGGAAGGGACGGGAGAAATCCAGGTGCAGGTGGACCGTGTAAGTCTCCTGGAGCAGGTATTTCCAGAAGGGAGGGTCGAGTGTGAACAAGACAAAGTGTCTGCCCTGGCTCCGGGTGGCTGTCACCTATGCAGGGAGGAGGGGCCACAGATACTTGACTGGGAGGTGAGGGTGGGATAGCCACCTCCGAAGCTCTTGGGAGAAGTTTCCCTCTGGAAGGAAGCATAGAAATGGCTCAGAGATGGTGTGGGACCTGGGGAGAAAAGGGGCCATGGCAGGGAGCTGTCCTTGAGGAGCTGGGGTGTGGCTCGGGAGTGAGCAGGGCTGTCCTGCAGCTGTATCCAAGGAAGTCAGATGGGGACCCTGTGGCGAGGGTCGACCCCCTGCAGCCCCTGTGGGAAGGCACCCCCAGCTTCAGACACATTTGTTTCTGAACATACCTCTTTGTTGAGGGCTGAGGACCACTGCATGCCTACCTTCCATGACCACCCACCCTTCTGCAGGGCATGGGGGAGTCTCTCTGCCATACCCTTCTAAGACCAGGGCCTGATGGCATTCCTGTCCCTGGGAAGGTGGGCTACTTCTTGCTCCTCCTCTTTGAAATAAAGCTAATGGCAGAACCCTTCCAGGCTTCTCATTAGAGACTGGGCACCTCCCTCTGCACTCACCCTTGGGGGGCTCTCAGACTTCCCTCTTGCCCCAGTGCCCTTATGGGGTTTATCTTGGGGACCACTGTTTCTCACATGGATTCTTCCTTAAGAAAGAGAGAAAAAAGCTTCCCTAAGTTTAACCTTAACTAATAAAATGATCTGATTTGCCCTCTTTAAAAAAATGATTTATAATTTTTATTATGAGTTATTTTTTCCTCCACATTTTTAATGATACGTTGTAGTTGTACATAATGGTGGGGTTTGTTGCTATAATTAGTACATGCACACAGCAGTTTTACTTCATAGAACATTTTTTTTTTTTTTTTGGAGTTTGCGTAGTCCCCTAGTCCCACAAAATATCCTGTCCCTGGGACAGTGGGACCAGTTTTGGACATCCTGCATATGAAAGGGTCAAAAAGTTCTGCAGCTAAAAACACCTTTGTCTCTGTTTTATCCAGCATTTCTCAAACATATTTGACCCCCAAACAGTGCCCACCACAATATTTTTTTGGGAAATTTCTGCTTATATAGCCAGTTTATAAGAAATACAGTAATTTTCATTTTTCACCTGATCCAAAGGACCTTTTAAAATATTTTTAGTAATTTTACAAGTAATTTGAAGAAGTAAGAATGAAAGGAGGTGAAAAACAGCTCTAATGGGAATTTTGACACTGGAATTGAACCACACAGGTTCAGTTTCTGCTCCGTGTTCTGGTTTTGAAGGTGCGCAGGCCCTGGGTGGGCCCGACTCTGGATCACATTTCCAAGATGGGAAACACTGAGTCAGCCTTCCAGTGATCTCTAGAAGGTTCTTGCTTCTGCCTCTCTGGCTACCTGAATTGTGAAAGCATGTAGGAATCATTTGAAGTCTTCCATAACATATTTTTCTTAAAAGGAAGATGGTCATTTTTTGCTTCATAATTGCAAAACATTTTCATTTTTGGGTCTATAAATACCAATCAAGATGATCAACCCAGCATGACTACTGTTTTCCTGCCAGTCCTCTTTGTATGCACACCTGCTTTCAACATTTGCTACAAAACACATCAAGTAGATTTCAGGGTGCAAACCTCATAAGAGGAAGAAGTACCCCACATACTTTTTCAGCAGATGGCATGGTCCAGGCTCTGGACAAAGATTGGCATGATGCAGCCCTTCTAGGTGGATGACCACCTGGAGAATACCGTACTTGCTTTTGGTCCACAGAAATATTTTATTCTCCCATCACGTTTTGAGTTAGAAAAACTCTTTGCGTCTGATGTCACGTTTAGTCTTCGGGTCTGAGATTGCCTTATGTAATCAATTTCACCACTGTCACTGGAATCTAGACACCTGTGATCTCCTTGAGTCCATCTGATTTATCTAAGATTTGTGAAACATCTTCCTTTATTTTTCTCTTTGATCTTATAAACTGAAAGTAAAGAAATTCAGAATTTCCAACTGCGTTTGTGCCCAACGCAAACTAACTTCAGACTAGAAAGATGGGATCTTTCACATCTTGGCCTCTCGCCCAGCAACAGGACAGCAAGAGGGAGAAGACACAGCAATGGCTGTCTTCTCCCTCTAGTGCCTCATCGTTTCTTTGAGAATGATTTGCAATAGTTCATGGATAATAATGAATTAGCAAGAACATATCAAGACACAGGGAAAATAATGACCCTCAGCTCAGCAGAGGTAGGTAAAATAATGACCCTAAGCTAAATGTGGTGGCACATGCCATAATCCCAGTAGTTTGGGAGGCTAAGGCAGGAGGATTGAAAGTTCAAAGCCAGACTTTGCAGTTTAGCAAGTCCCTGTCCCCAAAAAATGAAATATAATAAAATAAAAGAGGGCTGGGGATATTGTTCAGGGCTAAGTGCCTTAGGGTTCAATTCCCAGTACCAAAACAACAACAACAACAAATCCCCCCCCCCCCCAAAAAAAAAAAACCCAGAACAAAACAAAACCATAAGATCCTCAGATGTAGCTCAGATGTATAAAAGGGTCTAAAGGATCCACATAGTGGTTGCAATATAGAGTAAATGCTATTGTCATAAGAAAAATAGATAATTATTTCTTTGGAAAATTTCTGGGGAAAGAATAGAAGTCAAATTGTATCAGTCCTTACAAATATATAGAACAGCTCAAAAAGAAAACCCCGAACTGAACCTGGATCTGGTGGGTCCTGGTGAGAGTGAGCTTTCTCCCACATTTTGATTTTGATTTACACATAATCTCTTAAATGAATGAAAAAAGTGCTTTCCCTTTTTTGAGTGGTACAGAAATGATTTTTCAGAAAACATCATGTAGACCAGCATCACCTTCAGCTTCGCACTAAAGATTTGTCCTGTGCAATCTCATGTTTCCCTTTCCATATGGGATGCATTCCGCCACATGGATTTGGGATGCATTACGTAAGATGAGTGTGGTTCCAGAAAATAAAGAAAAAAGGCAAATGCTTTGATTTTAGTTCCTAAATATACATTCCATGTGGTATGTTTTATGTTATAACACAAAAAATTGGCAAAACTGTTTTTAGTTTCCCGAGATTTGGAATGCTTACATTTTGTACTTAAGCTGATCTATTTTTATAATTTTTGATGCTTTATTTCTAATGGACAAGATAAGACAGGGGATTTTACCTGTTCTTTTCGTAATACATTGCAGTATGTGGGATTTTTTCCACTAAGTAAAAGCCCACCAATATACGCCTGTTTTCTTTCAGCTCACAGTGTTGAAGCGCCAGAAATCCAGTCTGGAGGGAGATGGGTGGTGTCTTCACCATCTTGTGCTTCCTGCTGGGTGCTGGAGTTTCCTCGTGCTCCCGGGCTTCTTGTCCTCAGCCGTGCTCTGCTGTGGTTCAAAACAAACCAGAAGGCAGAGATTAAAGCAATGCAAGTCAAACACAGTCTGGTCCACAGAGGGCCACTGGGGACGTGTGGGTGAGTCATGAGCATGTTGCCCCGTCCCTCACACTTTAGAACCTTCTCCAGCAGTTCTGTGTCACAGGGAGAAGTTTGAAATAACCATCCTATTTACTGAGTTAAAAATAGAAGTGGCTGCAACATGTTCTTTGCTCTTTCAGGGATCCAAACTCCTGGGTTGCTTTCAACAGACCGAGAATCACTGGTTGGGAACGTGGATCTGACTGAGCAATGGGAGCCTGGCCTTTGGGAGCTGGCCTGTGCATGCCCTGCGTGCGTGGGAGACATGGGACTTGTCCTTCTTTGAGGCTCCCTGGCATAGACTCCTTGCTCACCATCACTTTTTCATTTTCTATTGCCCACAATGAAGTTCAGTTTCCAAGACCATCGCCCAACTTACATGCACCCACGAGGTTTGGGATTGGTGTTAACACTATAGCTGCCTGAGTAGCTACTTTGGCAGGCTAAGGTTCTGACCCTATGTTACCCGTCCCTGTCTTTGGGACTGGAGGCTGAATTCCATGCCCCACCCATTGGGGGCACTGCAGGCTCCAGGGTCCTGAGCCCCTGCCTGGGCTGAGAGGTAGGCTGCGGGGACAGGAGGGGCTGATGCTGGCCTCATGCCATCAGGGTCAAGGGCCAGTGGTGCACACTTTGTCTCCTATCCTGGGGTCAGCCAGGCCTGCACAGACTCATCCTCAGCCTATATCTGCAGTATATGCCTCCGAAGTTTCCATCAATAGGGGGCGGCTGGGTATACAGTGATGAGGAAGGGTATAGGCTCCGGGGAAGACCCAGGCACCCAAACCAGCACCAGTATCAGGTCACTTCCCTTTTCCTCCCCCACATGTGCCTTTCTGGTCTGTTGCACTGGGAGCCAGCTGCTAGCAGCCTGGGAAGGGCTGAGGTGCTCTCAGAGGCCAGCGTCTCCACAGGGAAGTGTTCCTTATTCGCCCCTGGTAGGAATGGCCAGGGAAGCCCAACAGAGAGACCGAGAGGGATCTTCTCCCATGTGCTCTCCCTCATGGTGCAAATCCCATCCCGAATGCAGGCAGGGTCCCCATGCTGCCACCCCAGCTCCTGCCTTGTTGTGAGGATGGTGCAGAGGGCTGTGGAGCCGGGGTTAGCTGGGTGGGGAGGGCTGCTGGAGGACTTGCTCAAGCAGGCTGCAGCAAGACCTTGGGCACGGTGTGGTTACCTCACACCCAGGGACCTGCAGGTGCATGCTGGGCTGTTTCTGGGTTCAGCCCAGAAACCCTTGACCCTCACTGCCACACTAATCTGCCTGGAGGAGCCAGGTGGGTGCTGCTTGCTGACCCTAGCCTGGCCAGGACAGCCTGGGGAGGAGCTGCAACCCATGGGGTTGAGTGGGCACAGGGCCATCAGCCAGGCCTACCAGACTCTGGTGAGAAGTCACCTGCCAGGGACCTGAGGGCTACAGGGAGCCCCTGACCCAACACCCCAGAAGGCAAAGCCCATCAGAGGTTGAGTTCCATGGTTCCCCTAAGCTTTCTGTCTCCGGCTGTCCCTATTAAAGGAGGGACAGTGGTTCAGGCTGCTGAGGTGGGGTGCTCAAGACCTGGCAGCTTGCCCAACAGACATCCATTTCTTGAAAATCTGGAGGCTGGACATGTAGGACCAGGATGCCAGAGGGGCTGGGGGCTGTGAGGGCCCTTTTCTGGGGTGCAGATGGCGCCTTCTAACAGAGTCCTCTCATGCGAACGTGAGCGGGGCTGCTCTCTGGGTTCATGTATGTAAGGGTCCTATTTTAGGGTTCCACTCTGTGACCTGTCTGGCTCCCAAAAACCTCACCTCCTAATACCGACACATTGGGAGGGGCCAGGTTTCAACATATGAATCTTGGGGTGACACAGACATTGAGTCCATGGCAGAACAGGTGCCATAAGACCCAATACTGCATTTCACTTCTCACAGAAACCCTGCCGGCAGAGGAGGAGACTGGCTCAGAGAGGTGGAGATGCTGCCTGGTGGGCCAGCGGCCACGGCCGAGTTGGGGGGCTGGCCTAGGGTGGTGCAGATGCCAGGACCAGTCCCCTCCCAGGGACAGGGAGTGACCTCCTCTGAGAGGACCGGGCTCCTTTCCAGCTGAGAGTGGGCAAGATCAGCAACTGCTGTGGCCAGGACTCTGTGGGGCAGGGTGTTGGGTGGGGGTCCCAAGGGAAGGCTTTGGCTGGTCCTGTTCGGGAGTCCTCTCTCCCTTTCCTTGGCCACAGGAAGGCTGAGAATGAAGAGGCATCACCCACCGCCTTCACTCCTCAGGGATCCCACAAGACCCAGGTCTTCCAAGCAGCCATTCGATCCTTACGCTTTGTGTGACTACTGGCCCCACTACGCTCCTGTGAGATGTGGCAGCTTGCTGCCTCCCTCCCAACAAGCAAGGGACCTGTGCTCTTTTTTTGTCCCAGGCTGGTGGCCTGGAACGGGACCCTGTTGATTCAGAGTGGCTCATGTACTAAGAGGAAGTTGTGTGGCTGGGTTCCTGCGACAGAGCACCTAAGGCCCAAGATGTGTGCACGTGTGCCCCGTTGTCCCCAGAGGCTGGCTATGGTCTGGTGGCAGAGGTTCACTCCCAGGGAGGAAGAAATCACCAAGTGACAAGTGATGTTTTGGGTAAAGCCCTTCTTGTTCCGCCCTCACCCACCTGGGGCTCCTAGGCTTCCTGGTGCTTCCCCCTGCTGTTGTTTCACTGGGGAGGGACCAGGGCAGGGAGGGGACAGCTGGGGAAACATTCCTGATTCTCTGTGCATTCCTTTCTTCCTGCCCACTGGTGATTCCTGATCTGCTTTGGGGTAGGTAAATAACTCTTCCCTATCAACGTCTGACATCCCCCAAACTCTGTGGCATGAACCATCGCCCCAGGTTGGCTCTTGGTGTGTGAGGTTCATCCTGTGGAATTCTAAGGAAATCTCTCTCCATACAGCCTGGTTTTGCAAATCAAAAGCCCTTTGATTTTTTTCAGACTGCTTCAGCTAGAGACAGACAAAGTCTACACAAGAGTCTGAAACAGGATCGCAGCTTGCTGGTTTCAGCATGCGGGAAGCAATCCTGCCCCCTGGACAGCAGGGTCCAGGCAGGTTGGCACCCATTGTTCTGGGGGCAACTGTTCATCTCAGACTTTATAAATGTGTTGACGATCACCTGAGGGGGGAAACGTTCTGAGTTTGCAAATGAGCTGGTGTGGGAGCCTTGGCTGGGTCTGGGAAGTCTGGGAAGCAGCCACCTCTTACTGCCTTAGACTGCCACCTTGCTAGGTATGCAGAATGAAGGGACTTCTGGAGGGCAGAGACAGCCACTGCGGAGCCCACAAGGGCTACACAGGAGGTGGGCCTGGAGGTGGCTATGGGGAGATACTGACCAGGCGCCTAGAAAGAGAGGCATTTCCAGTGCAATCAGTGGGATTGAAGGTGTGGGAGACAGGTGTTCACTGAGTGGCCAGGGCCAGTCTGATGGCTCTGAGGCTTTGTGTTGGAGCATGGCAAAAGAGGAGGTCAGAGAGGTGGGCTGGCTGGGCACGGAGTCTTGGAAAGTTGACTGAGGGGTGGTCTGGCGGGTGGTCTGGGCTCACTAAGGAGGGAGCCACATTCCAGGAGGAAGGTAGGGACAGGTGGAAGTGAGGTGCCAGAGGACAGCGACAGATGCTGTTATGGAGGCCCAGCATGGTGGACTGCAGTGGGCATGAGGAGGGGAGGGGAGGCCTGAGTGGGCAGCACCCTGTGGGGGAATCACCAGGTCTCTGGAGCTGACTCTAGAGGTGCAAGGAAGCTTCAGGTCTGTGGGTGGGAAGCCAGCCAGACTTCAGCAGCACTGGGGAAGCCTGGAGGGGTCCCTGTTGGGCAGCACTGGTGGCACTGCAGGGTGGTGACATTCAGTAGCCAGCTGGCCCTGGGGGCATGGAGGCAGCAGAGTGGCCAGGACTGTGGTGACATATAGATTCTGTGCAGGATGACCCTGCAGGAGGTGAGGCTGCAGGTGGATGGCCTCTGGGGAGGGCGCCTGGCGGGAGCAGAGCCATGGCCCCGGGAAAGCCCAGGGGCAGCCACACTGCCCAATGCACTGGAACATCTCAGAGGAACTGGACCTAGGAGAGGAGCACTCTGCCCTGGGTGACAGCTGGGGCTTTCTCCTGCTCCACCTGCCGATTTCAGTCTCGTAAGGCATTTTTCTTAGTGAGCGCAGTGGAGACCAAAGCCTCTCAGAACAGGAGAGTGGGAGCCTGAAGAAGGGCCTTCTGGATCCCTCCAGGGCCCAGGGCAGTCTTGACGCCACCCCTGTGCCCCCTGACACTGTCCCCCAGGCCTCATGCCCTGTAGAGGGACAAGGCGATTTCCCAGGCCGCTCAGGAGTTTATATTTTCTTCCTTTCTACTTTTTCTTTTGTTCTAACTAGTTTTACATGACAGGGGAATGCATTTTGACACATCTTTTTTTTTTTTAATATTTATTTATTTATTTTAGTTTTCGGCGGACACAACATCTTTGTTTGTATGTGGTGTTGAGGATCGAACCCGGGCCGCACGCATGCCAGGCAAGTGCGCTACTGCTTGAGCCACATCCCCAACCCCTTGACACATCTTATGTAAAGGGATATCAGGGGGTTATATTTCTGTCATCACAAACTCCTAAACAAGTGCTCTCAGGATGGTGATTTTTTGGGGTGCACCCCCAGCGGCAGTTGCGTTTCTGGGCTGGTGATTAAAGATGGCTATGCAGGTGGGGGTGGTAGGATGCATCCCATTTTTTCCGCACAAGATCTTTTCCAACTAAATGAATCCTGCGGCTGGCTGCATACCCTGAGATCCCCCCTCTCCCAGCAACGAGCCGACCACAGCACCAGGCCTGGACACAGCAGCTTCCCGCCCCAGCCCTCCCGACAGCCAGCAGAAGCCAATCAGTCAGGGTGGAGAGGTGGCCCTGGGCTGTCTGGCTCTCCTGGCAGTGCTGTTCACAGGCCGGCTGTTGAAGGGACACTCTTTCCTTCGCCCTGCGCCCTCTGAAGGTGAAGACTGGGCTTCCGCCTCCCTGTGAGCACCTGTTCCCTACCGTTCCGACAGTTTGACTAACTCATCAAGCTTTTTGTGCAGCACACACTCTGGCAGGAACAGAAGCAGCATGACACTCGCTGGATACGGGCTGCGCAAGCACCACCACGTGCTCCCAGAGCTGGGCCAGCATCCTGGGCGTAGCTGATTGGCACTCTGTCTCACGCCCACCAGCTCACAGTGGCGGAAGCTATGGACACGTGGATGGGGAGGGGAGGTTTGTGGGGTGTGCTCACATAGTTCTTCTCCATTTGAGAGAAGCCCACTGTAGGAAAGGCCCCAGTCTGAGGCAGTCACAGGCCCGAATTCGGGCACCTTGGGAAAGTGTGTCCTCACACTCTACTGACCTGCCAGGGCCAGCGTGGCCAGTCCTCTGTCCTCAGGCTTCTGTTCCCATGATGGTCACTAGGTGTCCAGAGCAGGAGGACAAAGGATTTTGAGGTCATTTGGACACACTCACCAAGACCATTGCTGGTCCATGAAGCTCTCACTGTCCTAGCTGAAGGGCAACATCTCCTCTGCTGGAAGCTGAGGATACTGCCTTATGGTGCAGATGCTGCACATGCGACATCACACACGAAGCCTGCCTCACTTCTTGAGAGGGACTGTGGCTTCAGTCCCTCTGAAGGATGCAGGATGGAGAGCCCTGCATCTAGGGCTGATCCCAGAAATGAGTTCCAGGGGTCTATGCTGAGGCTGCTGGTCCTGCTAGAGGTGATGTGGCCTCTCCCTTGACCGGCTGCAATTGCTTGGGGAGAAAGGCACACACCAGGTCAGGAGCGGTTCTTATCCTAGTGAGGCTGACCCCAGAGCTTCTAGGCCTCGAGGATGCACTGATGGGCCCAGCATGGTGCTGACAGGTGGACAGGCAGAGGCTTGCCTTCCTGGGGCTTACCACCTGGAGCATGGCATTTGCACATTCTCTGTGAAGATCCAGATAGTAAGCATTTCCTACCTTGTGGGCTGTGGGTCTCTGTCCTAACTAGCCATGTGGTCACTGTAGCTGTAGGTGGATGCCTTGGTGTTCCGATAAAACCTCACGTTTTTGGTCAGATTTTGCAATTTCTTACTACCCAGATTTTCCCTCTGAGCCTCTGAAGGATGGGAACATGTTCTTGCTCCTTTTCTTTTTCCCAGAGCCTAGCGTGGGGCCTTACTCAGTTTACACCCCCCAGTCATTTCAAGAAGACGCTGGGGGCTCCAGTTATGCTGACAGTTCACACACTGGGCCGCCCTTGAAGGGCCTAAGTGCTGCCCACTGAGGTGCACACCTCTCACAGCGGATACTGGCGCTGGGGCACTTTCTAGTTCATTCTGTTGTCTTTTCTATTCCCTCCTTTCCTTCCCTTTCTCCCTTTTCTTCTTCTTTCTCCTCTCACCTATTTTCCTAAACATTTATTAGGCACTTTCTGTGTACAGACACTATGCTTGGCTCTAGAGACACAAAGAACAGTCAAGACATAAGGTTGGTCCACAAGGGGCTTCGATGAAGGGAGAAGAGGCCTGTTCTGCCTCAGGGTGCTGAGCTGTGGGCACATGGGCCCAGGCCTTGCCTCTCCCCCAAAGCAGGGAGTGGGCATTAGCTTCCAGTGGCTGCCTCAGCCTCTGAGCCACGGGTTAAATCTGAGGCTGTTCTGCAAGGGCGCGGGCCTGGCTGGTGTTGTTTCTAGGCAGAGGCTGGAACCTGTGTCTCTTGTTTTGATAAAGCTTTGCTGTCAGAGTTTGAGCAATAGGTGTGGATATCTTGAAGCAAGATAGTGGCCAAGTCCTCATCTAGGAAGCAGAGAGCTAAGCTGAAGAGGAAATTTGCAACCAAGGGAAACAACCAGCAGGGACCAGATGAGAAAAAGGTGGAAAAACATAACCCAGAGGCACACTTTGCTTTGTTTAGAACACATTTTCCTGTGAACCCCAAAAGCTGTGCCAGGTGTGTGATGAGCAGCCGTGGACGGCGGAGCCCACCTGGGGCCTGCTTCCCACTCCCTCCCTGCTCTGCTCTCAGGTGTCACCTTGGAGCTGGCGCTGCCAGGTCACATGGTCCTGTGCACCCTGTACTGTTGGAGGTTAGCACGTGTCCAGCCCACTTTACCCAGGATCTCTCAATGGCCGTGAAGCCTTCTGCTCTGTCCCATTAATCCTCAGGTGCTCTCTGGTTCTGGCCTCATTGAGAGGCCACGGGTTCATTTCTCCTAAGATGTCTTCCAGCCAGTGTGTTCTCTGACCTGGGGCTTGGTCTCAAGGCCTCCGGCTCACAGAGACCTAGCCGGGGACAGCCCTGGCTCTGGGCAAGGACAGGAGAGAACCCCAGAGGCATGCACACAGTTTTTGGGTATGTGGGTGCCAGCTGAGGTCCCAGCCGGGTTTCCTAGGAAGTCCAAGTATCACATCCCACACCTTGGGTGGAAGGGAAAGAGGACAGAGGTGGGTCAGTTGGGTGAGGGGCTCCCAGGGACCCAGGTCCAGAGGGTGAGTGGACTTTTATCCCTTTCAGGGACTGGAGGATCAAAGTGCAAAAGATCCCAAAACTTCCTGTCACCATACCTCACTAATTAGGCAACTCCTGGCAATTCGACTTTGGACTTTGCTCTTGAAAAGAAAATCCTGGTAGATCCAGGAACTCGGCAAGACGTCAGCGTTTGCTCAGGGGTTGAGGTCCCCTGAACCATCTAGGTCACCTGCCCCAGACTGGTGGTTAGTCATGGCCTGATAATAACAAGAGAGTACGTCAAGCTTCACGTGTGCTTTGGCATTCAGCGCTCATATCTGTGTGTCTTGCCGTGACCTCGAGGATGAGCAACGGTGGCCTACTAGGTGCTCACCTTCGAGCACCTGCTGCCCTCCTGCCCCTGTTCCATGCACGGTCGACGCATCTTCTCTCTCAATGCTCACTGTAGCCGTGAGTGATGCAGCTGTCACATCAGGAGTGGATCAGGCTCCCGCAGGATGGGGAACAGGCCTGCCCACAGGTCTCAGGGGGCCACCATCTTCCCAGGCCATGGAACAGGGAGAGACCAGGTTATCTGGCACCTGGACTCCCATCTGGAGCTTGATGCAAGTGCCCCCAGCAGAGGTAGAAGGTGAAAGGAGCTGGCCTCAGATGGCCCTTGTGACCACTGCCTTGTTGCCCACCCAGCGTTGCTCTCTCTTGGGAAGATGGTGTCACCTACCTTGGCCCCAGTCTGTGGGTTCAGGGTGAAGACCCCTCTGTATCCAGCTGCTCAGCTGAGAGGACTGTTCTGAACAGGGTGCAGGGCAGGAGGAGGCAGGGACCTCTTCCAGGGCTGCTGCAGGCCCCGCTGTGCTGGAGAAACTGGAGAGGACCGTGGCTCCGGGTGAGCGCTGGGTGGGCGAAGGTGGCCGTGGCAGCAGCAAATGGCAGGGTGAGGGCTGAAGAGCAAGGAGCAGTAGAGTGCCAGATAAGGGACCCTCGCCCAGGGGTGCAGGCAGGAGCATGTCCCGCTGAAGGCAAAAGCTGCAGGAGGGTGAACCCATGTTGTCCCATGTCCCCAGGTGGCAGCCATGTTGCTGAGGACACCGTGTAGGGGAGCACCACCTCCTCCCAGGCCACCTGCCCACTGAGGTGCAGACACACTCCTGATTTCCTCTGAGACAGGGTAAAGCGTGGGTTGTTAGGACATTTCTTAATTGCAGGGAGACCACATGGCAAACTCCTAGAGGCAAGTATGTGGCTCTGTGTCCTGGTGATGGTGACGGGGACTAGGCTGCCTGGGGCAGCGGGCCTCGGTGCCTACGGCTCTGTTCTGGATGTTCTGCGAGTGCACTTACTGCGAGGTCATGGAGGAGAGTGGCTGGCAGGACAGAAACGATCCCGGTAGACTTTTTCAGGGTTAGAAGGAACGGAGGTCCCAGAAGGTTGAGTGGAAACTGCATCTGGTGTGGAGGAGGGTCCGGATCCACCCTCATGTCTGACAGCTCCATGCCTGGGGTGGGGAGCACCCGTGCTTGACCAGGTGTGAGTCAACTTGGGGACGTGGTTCCTGCAGGGAGGGGCAGCAGGCAGCAAGTAGGTGGCCTTGGGGGTCCATGCTAGGAGCCTGTGCTGGAGGTCTTGGGAGACCGCTGCCTGCTCCCAGGGGAGTGGCAGTTCTCTGTGGTCTGCGTCCCAGGTGACACCCGCCTAGGAGGATGAAGGGTGCTGGGAGGGAATTCCCTGTGTATCTTCTCCCACCAGGTCCCAGGGAAAATGCCCAGGGAGTAGTGAGCATGAAGGTGAGGGAGGAGGAGGCGAGCTGCCCAGGAAAGTCAGAAGTGAGGGCTATGCCAGGCGGAGGCACAAAGGGAGTCCCGTGGCCAGGCAGACAGGAGATGGGAGGCCGAGAGGGAGGCCAGCGGGCTCCAGGACAAAGAGGGTGGGAAGAAGTGTGAGGCAGGAAGTGCTTCAGGCTCTCAGGTGGGGAAAGGCTGCCTGCTCTGCAGAGGAGCCTGGAAACCAGTAACAGGATACGGAGGGGCCAGGAGAGGAAGGCCTGCCTTCCCCAGGGAGGGAACAATGGCCATTCTTCCATTGAAGGCTGACATGCCCTGAGAGAGGAAGGGCCTGCCAGGAGGGAGGGCCAGTCAGGGGACAGGAAGGAAGGGGCCAGAGCCTGCACCGACCAGAGGAAGGCCAGAGGCCCCTGCATTGCATTTGGAACTCAATACACCCGCCTCCAGAGCACCAGGCAGCCGGCAAGTTCCCCATGGCCATGGCGTCACTGCCGTGGCTTTCCCAGGAGCCCTGCCCCTGCTCTTCCCTCCCCTTGGCCTCTTCCAGGACCCCAGGTTCCAGCCTTGCTAGGGCATCCTGAGGCTGGTCGAGGCCAGGGTCTCCCACACCACCCGCTGGGTTCTGAGACTTCCCATCTACACACACGGGAAGAAGGAGCTCCCAGCATAATAAAGGAATCGGGCCAAAGTAATCAAGGCCCCCAGCCCCCCAAGGCGCCCGTTTCCAGGACAATCAGGGCCGCCCACTGAACAACACTTGCTCAGTACAAAGGAAGTGCATGACGGGTCCAGGGGAAACGTCTGATTGTTGGGCACACAACAATGGACGGGTGGGCTGAATGGCACTCACATGTGAGGCCGCTGTGCCGAGCAGCCCTTCGGAATCCTAGAGAGCACCGTGGAGTGGCATGGGGCGTTCCCACCGAGGACTGAGAGGTGTGGCCTTCACACTCAGTCCTTCCCTTGGGGCTGCGCTCTGTGGGAGTGACTCACACACTTCATGCCTCACCTGCCTTGGCCTGGTTCCCCATCCCCTCGACAGGAGGTGGGCCCTTTGTCAACAGCAGCGGGTGGCACCATGGACTTCATTTGGCATGAGATGAGGATCAGGGGGCCAAGGTAGCTGAGAGGAGGAAGCAAAAGAAGGGCTCGGGGACCTCAGGGAAAGCAGGCCTGTCATTTGCCAAGGACTGGATGTTTGTGACCCCTTCGCCCCAACCCCCAGTGTGACTGTATTTGGAGAAAGGGCCTTTGTCATGATGCTCAAGGATAAAGGAGGTCATTAGGGTGAGCCCCGATCCAATAGAATTAGTGCCCTTCTGAGAAGGGACAGAGAGAGCTCTCTCTCTCCACTAAGCAAGGACTGAGGGAGAAGGTGGCCCTTTGTGAGCAGGGAAGGAGGTCCCCACTAGGAACCAGCAAGCCAGCGCTGTGGTCTCTGCTTCCAGTCTCCAGACCCACAGTGTCCCAAGTAGCTGGGATGTGGTTGTTGTGCCTGCCCTGGGGGACTTCAAACCTGAAAGACTGAAGAGATGAAACTCTCACTGCATGTTCTCACTTCCAGGTGGGAGCTGGAAGGTGGTCTCAGAAGTGGAGGGCAGAGTAGTGGCTGTGGCATCTGGGGACATGCTGGGGAGGAGGAACATGGAGAGGGTAGTTCCTGGGTACAGGCACGCAGCCCTAGGGGAGGAACGACTTCTAGATTCCATAGCAGGTAGGTAACTATTGTTGGTAGCAATGTATGGAACGTTTCAAAATGGCTAGTAAAGAAAGATTTTGAATGTTCCTGACACAAAGAAATGATCAACGTTTCCGGTGGCAGACATGCCAAACACCCTGACCTGCACCTTCCACACTGAGGATGTTGAAATATCACCCTGCACCTGGTAATCATGTACAATTACTAGGTGACAATTAAAACTATTTTACAAGAAGGGTCAGGAAGTTTCAGGGGAAAAAGGTCCTTCAAGGCCATCTGAGACATTGCCTGTCCAGTTGACAGCAGCCCTCCCAAGGCCCACGGAGCCTCCCCAGTCCACTCAGCGTGTTGTGCTGACTTGGTCTTGTTGGCACAGGCGGAGGAGCAGAGGCTCCGGACACCTGCACCCTTCTCAAGGCTTCGCCCTGTCTCTATGGGGCCCCTCACCTGCAGGCGTCAGTGGGTGCTACTCCATCCCGGTCACCAGTAGGGGCTGTGTCTTCTGGCGGGAGGTCAGCTCTTCATGAACCAGGCCCATCTTCATGCAAATGTGTCTGGGAATAGCAGGGAGCAGAACTGCAGGGTATTTGTGGCGGAGAGAAGTGGGGCTGCTGGGGAACAGATGCTTTATTGGGCTCCTGTGGAGCACCAGCTGCTCCTCTAATGTGTCCACTTCAGGCTTTCAGTGGGGAGCGACTGCTCCATAAGTAGCAGGCATATGAGCCAGGCATGGTGGCCACGCCTGACATCCCGGTGACTCGGAGGCCGAGGCAGGAGGATGGCAAGTTCCAGGCCAGCCTCGGCAACCTAGGGAGACCTTGTCATGGGATAAAAGTTGAAAGGGCTGGGTGCAGCTCTTGGTAGGTTGCCCTGCAGTCTCCAGTGCTGCGGCAAGAGGAACAGGCACGGAGCAGGGTGTCACTGTGCCTGGGGACCTGCCAGAGCCCACATGCCTCTCCCAGTGACACCTTTGTGCCTGGCCCTGGGCGCCTTCTCATTTTCTCTAAGTTTTATAATCTTTTCCTTTTTTCTTTACTTTCTATTTTGGAGAAAAGTCCTACCTCAGGAAAGTTGCAAGACTATTTAGAGGCGCAGGTTTCCTCCTCTTCTGGGCAGAGACATTACTGGTAGCTTTGTCTGGGCAGCTTGAGGTCCAGCTGTAGGCATTGCAGCCCCCAGGTAACTCCATGCTCTCTTCACCTGCAATCCTGTCGTCTATGCGGGGCCCATAGTCATGGCTGCCCAGATGTCCCAGGGCCACGATTGCCCCAAGCGATTTGCTTATCCTGTCTCTTTAGCCCTCTTTATCTGGAACAATCAGTAGCCTTTCCTGGAAGTTCACAGCACTGATTCTGGGATTGTGCGGATCTGAAGAGGGAAGCAGAGTAGCGGGACTGCCAAGAGTGACTAGTGGACATTTGTGGGGAGCACAGGTCAGGCTCAGGAGGGGGCTTGGGGCTAGGAAGGAGGTGTGGACATAAGGCCACAGGGAATGACTGTTGGAGAGGTCTGAGGAGGGCCACTGCTCCCATCCATGGGCTAGGCCTGAGCGTGGCCAGCAGGTAGGCAGCTGGGGTGGGGAGGACAGAGCAAGGTAGTGCTAATGGAACTACAGTGGCCATGTCTGTCACAAGAGATATTGGTGACCTCCACAGGGAGCTGCCCTGTGCCTGGGCTGTCCCTTGGATGAGGTGAAGGAGGAGTCAGGAGTCCTGGTGTGGAGGTGCCCAGCAGCGGGTGGTGTGAGCGTCTGCAGAGCCTGTGCCCCTCTTGTGCACACATCTGCCTTGGTTGCACGAGCCCTTGTGCATCCCACAAACGCCTCTGCACTCCTGTGAGGGATCTGGTGGGAGCAGGAGGGTGGACGCAGGCACGACAGCACTCCAGGCCGCAGCCCTGGCTCTGCCCCATGGCACCCATCCCACCTGCTCCTGGTGACTTTTCCCTGTGAGCCTGCAAGCTTCCCAGGGAGGACAGGCCCAGTCTGTCCACTGTGGCATGTCACTAGAACCGCCTGGAGCCTGGCATGGAGTCCTCACAACTGACAGAAGAGGTGAACCCGGCTCTGCTCTTTCAAAGCCGCTGAAGTTCTCCCTGGAGATGACCTGGGCAGTTAGGTTCCCACTTGAGACACTGCTGAGTCCAACCACCTTCAATGGTGACGTTGTCTCAGGATAGACTGTTCTAATAAAGGGGGGGGGGGATTCAATTCCAAGTACAGATGACCCAGTATAATCCAAAATATCATGAGAGGAGTTTATTTCCTCACATAGACCAAGTCCAGAGCAGCCACTAAGCCCTCGGGGACCTGGCTCCTTCCATACACTGCTCTGCCCATCCATGGGTGTGGTCTCATCCTCTTGTGCCAGGCTTTCAGTGGGGAGCGACTGCTCCATAAGTAGCAGGCATATGAGCCAGGCATGGTGGCCACGCCTGTCATTCCAGTGACTCGGAGGCCGAGGCAGGAGGATGGCAAGTTCCAGGCCAGCCTTGGTAACCTAGGGAAACCAAGAAGGAGACTCCACATTTCAGGCCAGTGGGAGGGGGGTGACAAAGAAGCAGCTCAACATGCAGCCACAGGACCTTCTGTGTATACCCCACCATCTGTTAGCTTCTCCCGTGGTGCAAAGGAGGCTGGGAATGCCATCTTTTCTCTGGGTGGCATGTGCCCAGGGAAAAGGCCTTGCTCTGGGGAGCAGTGGTCTGGCTTTGTCTGGCCACCAGCAGTCCTTGCCATAGCTGATTTGGGGAAGGCCTGGTGTGTCTTTCTTCTTACTCCCTCTTGTGCAGAATGGGATGGTGACCAGAGGCTTGGGCCTGGCACTCTTGGGACAGGGGTGAGGCTGGTCCACCTTAGCTTTTGCTAGAAGTGGGGCCAGTTGGTGGTGGTGCATTGTGATTGGCTTCCTCGTGTTAAGTGGCACCAGGCAGTCCATGATGCAGGGAAAAGGGCAGGCATCACCTAAATGCCTGGAAAAACCCAAACCAAATCAGCAGCAACCACCCCAAACCCGAGAAAGCTGGTTACGACCTAGGGGCCAAGGGGGGAAGGGAGGAGACCCGCAGCAGGGCCATGAGTCCGTCACGGCGACTCTCTGGCCTAGTCTGTGGCGATGTGATTGAAGAGTGCATTTACTATCAGTGGATTTTAAATCTCCTTTTAAAAGCGTGAGTCTCAAGGGAGTGTGTCAGAGGCGGGCAGCTGCTCCCCAGAGGGCAGTTTCCAACTTACTGTGGCTGAGCCTATTTTGTTTTATTAAAGAAGGCCAGCTGAACCTGCCTCCGTTCTCATGCTGTGGACTCAGAATGCAGAAAGCAGAGCTGCCTCTGCAGAGCCCAGCCAGTAGGATGCCAACGAGGGACTATCCTCGCTCTGAGCCCTCACTGCCTTCTGGACTCCAGGTGGACCCTGAGGGTGGGGGAAGCAAAGGCTGTGGGTAAAGGAGGGGCAACGTGCTCCTGTTTGAGCAGATTCCACCTGAAGATGAAACGCTTGTATTCATTCAAGGCCTCTCCGTCCCGGGCCTGGACGCTCCGTTTCGGCCATGGCACAGGACCTGCCATGCATGAGTATGCGCCCATAGGCTGGGCCTCGCAGGGCTGGAGCTGGTTTTTAGCTGTGTCTGCTTCTGTCTAAGCCCTTACGTGTGCGGCGGGCCAGAGAGGCAATGTAGGACACTGCGTAAATCCACCGGGGAGTGAACAAATCCAAAGCCAGGGCAGCTGCTGATGTGCAGGGCACACTGCATTCTAGTCCTGGGCACCCAGGCCTCGGGCATCCAAGGCAGCCATAGAAGGCAGGGCTGTGTTCTCGCCTCTGGGGTGAAGGGAGGGAGCTGGGAGACTCTGAGTGACTTGTCTGCTGGCCCCTGCGTGATGGAGGTGGGATCAGGATGGGGCAGTCTAGAGGGGGGCAGCTGGCATCATCACCGCCAGTGGATGCTTGTGCAGGACAGGAAGGTGCTCCCTGGCACAGGCGGGGGAGCCCTGGGCTTGGATGGGAGTACAGAGCAATGTCCCACATAGTTACCTCCACACGCCACAAGCCAGCCAGTGGGGTCAGCCGCCCTCCCTTTAAACATGGTCACTGTGGATGGCGAAGATCCTCAGCTGGCTCAGCCCCTGCTCTTCTGTATCTTGCTTTTGCCAAGGCAATAGTAGCCCTTTGGCTTTGGGTCTGAGTGAAGATGCACCTCCTCAGAGGGGGTCTCCTGTCCCAAGCTCTTTGCTGTGAGGCCACATCACCAGCATTACTCAGGTCACTTTGACCTGCCAGCTTTTTTATGTCTGTTTACCAAGCCCCAGAGAGGAGGAGCCACGGTTGGACTCTTCCCTCATGTGGCACTGACATGACCAAGAACTGCAGCATGGTTTCTCTGGTCTCTTGGCAACCCGCCGGCTGCCCTGGTACCACTGGGCTGTGGACATGGCAGGTGTGTTCCTTGGGAGATCATCAGTCTAGTGGTAGCAGTGGGAGGGCCCCAGTGACACTGTGATCTCCATCCACCTTGGGAGTAGCCGATGGGGTCCATTGAGGTGAGCTGAAGCAGGGAGCAGGTGATGCGTGGATGAAGCTTGGGCTTCTGGAGGCAAGGGACACACAAGGAAGGGGACAGTCCAGCCACAGTAGGCAAGGAGGTCCAGGCTGTGGTGCCGGGTCTGTGAGTGTGTTCAGTCCCGTGGGGATCTGCATTCAGTGTGCCTGTCTAGCTTGACTCCATTGGTAGCCTTGAGCAAGTGTCTTACCTAGCACTGGGAGCCTGGCCTGTGTCCTGACTGTGGCTTCCTGGGCTTCCATGACCCAGCCCCTGAGCAGTTGCTGGTCCTCTTGATGGCCTGGCTCCAACACTTGGAGCCTAGTCATTGGTGCTGTCCTTCAGTCCTAGACCTTTCCCAACCCTCGCCCCCATCTGTCCTCCGATTGCCCCCGGCTCCCTGGACTGAGCCTCCTCCAGTTTTTCTCGGTCACTACCCTGTCTCATGAAGGGTCCTGCCCAGCCTGGGCTCCTGTGGCCTGGTGTCTGCTGAATTGCACTGAGCCTGGCAGTGGGAAACAGATTGATGATCGCACATCTTCCAGGCCCAGGAAGCAGAACCAGCCATGTTCGTTTTGCTACAGAGGAGGGTAGTGTAGCGTGGAGCCCAGGGCTCACTCGCTATGTGCTGTTTTGAATCTGAGTTAGAGTCAAATTTGTCTCTGATTATCTGGGTGAACTCCTTAACTATTTGTTTGTAATACCACCAACTATTTCCAGATGTTAGCGCAGCATGTATACCGTGCCACCGAGGGTGGAGGGGTTAGTGCTGAAACCATTTTTAATATAAGAAAAATGCATATGGAGAAATTAAATCCCCTACTAAAGATCCGGCATTGTTTACCCACCACAGGTTTTTTTCTTGGCTGGAACACATCTGTCTCCCTCTTATTCCAGCTGCTCCCGCTAGCTCCAAACACTGGGATTTCCCGATTCCTCTCTGGTGGTTCAGTGATCTGGCATCTAGAGACCAGCAAAGGCAATTTCAGAGTCCTGCTAACTCCCATATGGAAATAAGTGATAGTCTCATGGGGTCACCATGAAGATGAAGGGGGGCAGCAGACAGAAAGCACCTGCGATGGCACCTGGCTCCTGCTCAAGTTTTGGTGAAGACCAGTTTGTCTTTCTCCTTAGGAAGACCCATTTTCTCAACACCTGCACTAGAGACCTTGCTGCCTCTGATGTGGGCTTATCTATGGCTGATCCAGAGTCGAGAGATTGGGTAGAAAGAACAGGCTTGTGGAGCTGGGAAGACATGTGTGTGAATCCTGGTTTGTGTCTTCCTCCCCGGTGGCCTTAGGTGCAGCAGCTTGGCTGAGTGTCAGGGCCTTCATTTGTAAATGGAGAACGTCCTGCTGAGAACACGGGCCAATGGTGAAGTATTGCACAGAGATTGCTGTTATCACTGTGTCTGCCACCAATTTTGGTAGTAATTTGTCACCAGAGCATCGTATTCTCAGGTATCTTCATGGGTGCTGTGAAACTGCTGTATTGTGATGCCAATCATTCATTTATTCATCTAACTAATATGTATTGTGTGCTTGCTCTGCGACAGGCACTATTCCATGTGTTGGGAATGCAAGAGTCAGCAGGGCAAGCCTCAGTCCAATGGGTGTCACATTCTGGTGAGAGGGACAGACAAGAAACCCATAGGTCATGGAAGTCTCTGTAGGTGTAACAGGGGCTCAGAGATGAGTTCGTTGGAGAGACTCACAGTCTGGCTGGCATACCCAGGCTGGCAGTGAGACAGCAGTTCCTGGTCTTCTCGACCATTCAGCTTGTTCCTGGCAGGGTCTTTGTAGTGCCCAGCCTTGAGCAGCCTCCCTTTTTGACCCTAGGGCCTTCTTCTTCCCCTCCAGCCCTTTCCTGCACAGGCTCAGGGGCTTTCATTGCACTTTGGCCCCTGACTCCCAATCTACTCTCTTCCTGGAGAAGGAGGTTCCCGGAGCTTTGAGAGGAATGTTTAGCTGCTCTCCAGAAGCAGCTCAGGAAGCTAGATCATGCTTCTGGCTGTTAAGAAGCACTTTCTAGAGGATGGCCATTCTCCACCCCCAGATGGCTCCCTCACACCCCTGGCCATGCTGACTCTCGAGGCCTTGTTCCACCGAGGTGTGGAGCTACCACCATTGGGGCAGCCTGGTATCTCCCCGCTTTTCTCCACCTACTAGATTCTACCTACCTATGACGTCCACCTCAGCGGTAGAGAACGTGAGCTGATTCCCCATATCTCTGATTCTGGTGGTCCAAAAGCCCTGAGGTTTTGTTGGACACACAGCTAAAAGTGAGGTCTTCTTCTCTGCCTGGTGGACCATGTGACTGGGGACTCCTTCCTTCCTTCCTTTCTTTCTTTACCGGGGATTGAATTCAGGGGCACTCAACACTGAGCCACATCTCCAGCCCTATTTAGAGAAAGGATCTCACTGAGTTGCTTAGCGCCTTGCTTCTGCTGAGGCTGGCTTTGAACTTGGGATCCTCCTGCCTCAGCCTCCTGAGCTTCTGGGATTACAGGCGTGCACCACCACACCCAGCCTCCCCCTGCCTTTCTGGCTGGTATGGCTGTGCAGTTGGTGTCAGGACTTGGTTTCTTGGCAGAGTAACTAGTTGGAAGGTGCCTGGTCCTGGAGTTGGTG
This sequence comes from Marmota flaviventris, assembly GCF_047511675.1. Lineage (NCBI taxonomy): Eukaryota > Metazoa > Chordata > Mammalia > Rodentia > Sciuridae > Marmota > Marmota flaviventris. The sequence continues at coordinate 12,853,993 of NC_092509.1, read as the reverse complement.
CAGCTTGCCCCACAGTCCTGGACCATGGGTGCTTGTGTATTCATCTCCGAGAAGCTGTGGATCTCCCTATCAAAAGCCGCCGTTATTTGGGTTATAGGTCAGGTTAGAGACCCCAACTTGAGATCCGGGACATTCTTTCCGCTCTGTGAAGTCCTCCCAACCTGTCTCTCCAAAATATCCCCAAGGAATGTGATTCTGCCTCAGTGAAAGCGGTTCTATGTCTCTGTAGGAGCAGACAAACCCTGGACAAGGCAAGCCCAGGAGCAGGAGCCTGTCTGCCCGAGAGCCAGCAAGGCCCCCTGACTTCATCCTGGTGCTTTGTGAGTGTCTGCCGGCAAATCCTGGGTGATGGAGAGTGATCCTGCTCCTTATGGAGAGCAAAGACTCCAAAGCAGCACTGTCCAGGAGCAAGGTAATGCAGAGCACGTGTGTCATTTCAAATTCCCTACTAGCCACATTAGGAAAAAAGAAGAAGAAGAAGAAGAAGAAGAAGAAGAAGAAGAAGAAGAAGAAGAAGAAGAAGAAAAAGAAGAAGAAGAAGCAGCTAGTGAAATTAATTTTAGCCTTAGGTTTTATTTATATCTACACATCTGAATATTGCAATTTTCCTTAGTAGTCAACATAAAACTTATAACTAAGAATGTCTGACATTCTTTCCCCCCGGCTGTCTTTGAAATCTGGTATTTTGCTCTTAGGGCACGTCTCAGTTTGAACCGTGTGCTTGCCGGTCACTGTGGTGAATGGCTGCTGTCTTGGACATGGCATACACGGAGGGCCCAAGGCCCTGGAAGGGTGGGGAAGATGAGGATGGGCCTCATGGGGGCTCAGCTGTGAGGCTGAGACAGGAATCCTCCTTTGAAGCCAGGTTCACAGCACTCGCTGGGCACAGGGATCTGTGATTCGTGGGCTACGCTGTCTCTTGGTCACTGCTGAGCGACTTGGATATAGAAGGTGTGTTTGGGAAGAGCCGTGAATAGAAACCAGGCTGTGGGTGCATCTGTAGAGAGGCCCAAAGCCCACCCCCTGACCTGCCACCTCCACCTTAGTATACATAGGCTCCATTTCTAAAGAGCAAGCCCCTCTCAACCTTTGCCCGGAGGTATGGTGGCGTGGGGCGAAGAGGTAGGTCAGGAGCACCCAGGTCTGGCTTTTCACCTCTGCTGCCCGAGTGGCCCTGGCTAAGCCGTTTCAACTCTCTATGCCTCAGTTTCCTCAGGAGGCCTCCAAGAGCAGCCTAGTGGGCACAGAACCAGCTCTTCAAAAGAGGCGATTTGCAGCCTGGTGACGATGAGGGGCTCATGGACCAGCTCTGATGACCTGGGTGCAGGGGGAAGGACACTGCAGGCTCCGTGGAGGCACCCAAGGGAGGACATTATTCCTGGACCATTGCAGCAGCAGGGGTTTCTGTCCAAGGTACCTGGCCAGGAAAGGTTGGCCTTGGAGAAAGTGGCCTCAGAGCTTGAAGGAGGGAAGGGTGGCCACCACAGGGGCGGAGCAGAGGTGGTGTCATCCAGAAGACAGCCGAGGAGGGGACCTTGCCTTTCCTCCTCTCAGGGAAGCCCCTGTGGTGCTCTGGAGTCTGCAGGGGGTTCTGAGTAAATGGGGCACAAAACACTGCAGCAGCCCCCTCCCCCTCGCCCCCCAGGAGGGGGAAAGTCTCAGCCGTTACATGGATCCCTTGAGGGGAAGGGAAGCAAAGAAGGCCTGAAACCCCCTTCAGGCCTCAACTTTCCAGTATCTCAGGCTGAACTCTTCTTGGCCGTCGCTCGCCCAGGCAGCAGCTGTGGTCTCTACGTGACTGCATGCAGTGATCCAGCCGTGAGGCACTGGGGCTGCTCCTGCTGGGGCCCCTGTGGAGGAGGCTTGCTGGAGGCCAGCTGGGAGCGGAGTTTAGGAAGGAAACGGGTCTGAGTTCCAAAGCTTGAGGTTCCAGTCTCCAGAATATGAGAGCATCCCTGGAGTAGCAGAAGCCCAGCTCGCTGTGTCGGTCCTGAAAAGTTGAGTGCTGGAACTGCCAGATGGCTTCAGAAACTTGGGATTCTGTACTTGGGAAGTGCCAACCTTTCTGGAGGTGGCTGTGCTTTGGGGTGAGCAGTTGAGGAAATAAAAGAGGCCAGGGCCAGCACCCTGCAGAAAACTGCTAGGCCAGCACTGCAAGAGGCTAGACAACCCCCAGGCCAAGTGCATCCTTGCTGGGGAGAGAATTTGCAGGGAGGAAGCGTGTCATTAATTGGACGGGGCTCCTTCTGTCTCCTACTTGTGGGGACAGCCAGATGTTTTTCCACATTGAAGGCTCGTCCACTAAAGACCCAGGCGAGCCTGCGTGTGTCCTGCTGTCTCTTAGTGGGGTAGTTTTCTTGGTGGCTCTGTGTAGAATGGAAGTGGGGAGTTTCCTGGGGGTGGGCATATGGTGCACACACGTGCTCAGCAGTGTTTGTGGGAAGGGTGCACGGGGGATGTCACGCCTGGCGAGGAGGAAGAGCCACTGGGTCACTCCTGTGTCCCTCTCTGACGCATTCTTAGGTAGTCTCATGAAGAGAACCGAAAGTCCATCTTTCTTGCCAGAGTCTTGCTGCTATTTTGCTGCTCAAATCCCTCAACTAAGGGAGAAAAATCCAATAAACTTGAAAAGCCTCCCCATCCTGGAGTGTCGGGGATTAGTGGTCATGCTTGACTTTGAATTGTCCAAGGTGCAGATCCAGAGCTGAGCTGGCTGGGTGCAAGCAGGGTCCTTCTGCTTACTAGCTGTGAGGCCCCCAGCACTTCACCCCCCCCCCCTTGCTGGACCTTAGTTTTCCTATTTGGAAAAGGAGGTGCCAACACCCTGAACCTGCAGCTCCCTGGATCAGGTGGAGCTTTGGACGTTGGTGGGTGTGTGGCCAGCGCTCCTCTGTGGGACCTGGGCTGAGGCTGTCCACACGATGTTCTTTTTGTCTTCCAGGGGAGCTGGTGCTGGACTGGCATTCGAGGGCAGGAATCCCCAGGGAGACTTGGATTTGTTATAGAAACCCACCCTTCAACTTGGCCAGCCCGTTTCAAAATAGGGAGTTGACCCAATAGCTTTGGTGAACGCTCGTAGTTTAGACAGTGGGAGAGGCAGGAGAAGGCACTCCAGAGACAGCCTCCGCAGAGGCTTCCGGGGCAGAGTCGGGGCAGAGTGGGGACAGGCGCCTTCCCTGGGGCCAGTGATGACACAGTTAGAGAATTTAAAGATGAGAAAAACCAACCAGCCTCGGAGACTACTGTTTATCATCGCCATGCAAGAAGGGGTTAGTATCTGTGAGAGGATTTCCCTCTCCATGAAAAAGAATTTGTTCTAAGTTCTAAACAATTGATACAGTTACTGTTGAGCTGCTGAGTTTTAAGAAAATGAATGAGCTCTGTGGTGCCTTTTGATTACTTACTTATCCTTCAGGAGAAGTTGCATTCTCTGTGGAAAACAGCTGGCCCCCAGTCCGTGCTTGCTCAGTGACATGGCTCATTTTGAGAGTAAATTCATAATAGACTGGAACTTTCTCTCCTCACTTTATAGATAGTTCATCTGTCCACCTTCTCAATACAACATATTCTTTTTTTTTAAAGTGGGTGTATCAAAATTGAATGGAATATTATGCAGTTATCAACAATAAGAAGTTGGATCAGTGTATGATCTAATAGAGGACATATCATACAATGTCCAACATGCAGTGTTCAAGTAAGTAAGCAAGTTGCAGAACACTTAAAATACTTTAAAAGGTAGCATTTACATGTACTTACATGTGTGTACACACATGAAATTTGTACATGAGAAGAATCTCTCAAAGGACAGATAAACAATTTTGCAGACTTAAAAGGAGAATGATAGCACAGAAATGCAAAGACAAAGACCCAAACCACTTCAATTCTGTCATTCTGTCACTGCTTGGGGATTTTGTTTATGTTAAAAATTTAACACAGTGAAACAGAGTATGAATCAGGAGTGCAGCATTTTCGTCTGGTAAATGCAAATTTTGGTTCATATATTATTTTATTGATATTTTTAAACACTGGCATCTTTCTTTCTAAATTGTTTATTTGAAAGATAAAGAACGTATGTAGGGGGTGATGACTATTTCTGGTTATCGCGTGGCTCCTAGGTGAGTCATTTCTGCACAGGGGTGCGTGCCATGGTCTGCTCCGGTGTCCATACACTGCGCCGCTCACCTCTAATCAAAATTTGAAAATGCTTTGGGGCATTATTATCCCCACAAGATTTGCCTGGAGGAATGATATGACCAACACTGGCAAATCCATGGCAAATCCATTCTAGAAGGTTTTGAGTGATTTCAGGAGCATCCACTTTATTCCTTCCACCAGGGACATATTGTTCTTTTTTTCTCACCATAGGAAACTCCCTATTTCCTGACCCTGAAATTCCTGGAAAAAACCTCTCTTATTCTAGAGTTGAGAAACTGAATATGCCGATGTGGTAGTGGCAGTTTCTTGGGATGCAGGGGTCTCAGCTAAAGGAGCAAGGCACCCGCTGGGGAAAGTGTGGAGAGGGAGGACAGCGGCTCGCCCCCTCCTCCTAGGGACCCCGTGCCCCTTGGGTCCTGGGGGCTGCTCCCACGCAGGCCTGCCTCCCTTTCCTGGTGAGTCTTGCGCCCTAATCTACCAGGACGGCCTCTCCCCAATGCTTCCTGGGGCTCTGTTATTGGAGGGGTCTTCTGGCAGCAGAGCTCCCCCGCACAGCCTGGTGCAGGCACTTAGTGTGCTGAGTAGTCAGTGCACTGTGGCCCTGGCTGGGCAGGAGCCTGCGGCAGCCTGGGTCCAGAATTGGCTCCTAGGGACAAAGACAAGACTGTATCTGGCCATTTGGGAGGAATGGATGTTTTATATGCGGGCAAGAAGGTGGTTGGAACTCTCTCCTTTCCTGGTGACGAAGCTGTGTCGCCTCTTGGCTTTCTTGCTACAAAGGACTCGCAGCTGTTGTGGCGCTGTCCACGGGCCTTCTCTTGCACGGCAAGGCTCAGTGGCCTCAGCGTGTCTAGGAGGCCTAGGAAGACTGGCCTGTTTCCAGAGACACATGCTTTTGCTGGGGGTGGGGGTGGCAGTTTGCGGCAGTTGGCAGATGTGACCCTGGTGACATCCAAGCTAGTAAGGTCTGCTGGGGGTCATGGCTGTTGGTGAAACTGTCCAGGCCTCTTCTGCTGGGGCTTTGCGTCCTCTTCCCAAGTGTGAGAAGGCAGTCCCAGCAGGAAGTGTGGGGTTGACCAGGGACTTTAACAAATGTTGACGGATGGCTTTTGTGTCATTGCATGGGGCATGCAGGCCAGTGAGGAAAGTCCCTGCCAGGCCCCAAGACCCTGTGAATAAAAGCTGAAGGTGCTTCGAAGTTTCTAAAGTTGGTTATTTGAAGAAAAATGTGCAGCAGGGTCTTCTGTGTTTGTAGGGTGAGAGGATCGATTCTTTCTATACCACAAAGCCTGCCTGTAGCACCTGCCTCTAAAGTTTGCACACGGGAACATGAATCAAGCCTACAAGCAGTTAAATAAAATATGCTCTGTTCTCATATTTTACAAATCTAGGGGTTGGGGCTGGGGTTCAGTGACAGAGAACTTGCCTAGGATGTGTGAGGCGCTGGGTTTGATCCTCAGCACCACATAAAAATAAACAAACAAAATAAAGCTAAAAAAAATCTATAGTCACATATTTTTTTTCATATATTTCAAGACAAAACTGAAAAATGTGTAAAGCTGTAGTTTTTTACATGACCCAAAGCTGGCAGATATCAAAGATGACTGAATTAATTATTAAATGTCCTTTTGTTCTATTTGAATGATGAACAAGATAAAGATACACATAATTTATAATTACTCTATAGTTCTCTAAATTAATTTTTTGCCTTCATTTCATCACAACCACAAATCCTGTCATTAAAAATGAACATTTTCACATAATTTTGTTCTATTTATAACAATGAGCTAAGGGATTTTTTTAAAAAAATGTTAATGTATTTGAAATATGCACAATTTAAATATATTTTTATCACAAATGTGAAAGTACATGTAAAAACATAAAAAATGTATTTTCTCATATATATTTTCAAAGAGAGTTATTTTTTCTTATAAAACATTAAAACTGGAAAGGCAAAAGTACAAATTAGCATTAATAAATGTCAAAAAGGTAGATGAAAATTATTTAAATAAAACTGGATTTTAAATGTTAATTTATGAAAAGTAAATGAGATCTTATTAAATATCCTTGTAAATAATACCTCCCAATTCTAGCATTCGGTTCCCACCCAGCCACTGACATAAATTGGCATCGCCCAATGTCTTGCCCTTGGGCCTACATGGCTACCAGTTCAGAAATCATGGGAACCATGGAAGTCCGCTCCACACTCCTCATGGCCACGCTACCTGTGATTGTCACGACGCCGTGTGACTTCCCGCATCTCCAGGAGCAGTTAGAGCAGCAGCTCTCCTGGATGGTTGAGTTATGCAAGTGTCACTTGCTCCTCCTTCCTGCCACCCAGTGAGAAGGCCAAGGGCTCCTGTCTTTCCTCCTCCCTGTGTTGGGTTAGCTGCTCAAGTCCCCTCCCCTCCTGGGCCACCGTCCCGGGGGACATCAGCAGTCCTAGTATGACCTGCAGAACTCTGGGGCACTGGGAGGCAGTGAGGCTTTCTTTTTCATTCCAAGACCAGGCACAAAATGTGGAGACGGATGGGAGACGCGTTTCCTGGGGCCTGAGTGGCCATGGTTATGGGGGTGGATGTTTAGGGTTAAGAATGCCCAGAGCCCTGGACCCCAGGCGACAGAGGGGCCGTGTGAAGTGGTCTGAACCTCGGGACTCAGGTCAGGTGTCCCTTGGCAGAGTCTTCTGGGCGTACTGACCACTCATCCCGGGTACTGGGGTGACTCTTCTTGCCTTCTGGTGTGACTTACCTGGCTCTGCAGGGCTCAGTTTCTGGATCAGCCATCCTCTATGGAAGAAGGAAATTTCTGAGAGTCCCAGCTGCCCAGGGGCTCGTTCCAGCCCTGGCCAGTCTTGGGGTGGTGCAGCATTGGAGCTGAAGCAAAGGTTGTGTGGACCTTGCTCTTCCAGTAGGGTCCTTCTCCTGAAGATGTGGGAAGTCACATGGCGTCGCAGCAATCACAGGTGGCCGTGAGGAGTGTGGAGTGGCCTCCCACGGTTTCTATGATTTCTGAACTGGTAGCCGAGTAGGTCCAAGGGCAAGACGTTGGGCGATGCCAATTTATTCTAATGCTAGAATCAGGAGGTATTGTTTACAAGGATATTTATTAAAATCTCATTTACTTTTCATAAATTTATATTTAAAATCCAGTTTTATTTAAATAATTTTCATTTACCTTTTTGACATTTATTAATTTCAATCAATGGCCAGTCTCGGAGTGGTTGCAGCACTGGACCTGAACAAAGGTTGTGTGGTCACCTGGGAGAAGTGGGTGCTCTGTGGTGGCAGGAGCTATGGGGTGGGCCTTATGTGTCTGTGCACTCCTCTCAGAGGCTGCTGCCCAGGTACTGTCTCAAGGCTGGACTTGATCTTTGGTGGGTCTGAGCCTCATCTGGCCCTCAATCCTGTGTCCCTGACTTCTCTTCCTATTTCTGTGTCTTTCCCTCAGATCCTGAGCTCCATCATGGTCTACTGCCTGGCAACTTCAACCGTATCCCTGATTCTCTCCTTGCTGGCCAGCTTTGCCCCAGTGGCTCCCCTCCTGCAAATAGGGCAAAAGGCATGGAGATGAGACCAGAGTGTCCGGCTCTGGGGGTTTGATGGACCGAGACAGACAAGTGAGCGTACAAGCAAACATTTTGAAAACGAGCGCATGAGTCAATGGTCAGGACTGGTGCACGTTGATTGGGGTGGATGTAACTGAAGGGTCACTAGTAGGATTTCCACAGCCAGCTGGCCCAGGGCCTCTCTGGTCACCCTGGGAAAGCCTTACTTTTTGAAAGGTTCCAGTCCTCTCTCAGTGAAAACACACGGGTGTGACAACACCCACGGTTCCCTGACCTCCACAGACTGAGGTCTGAGCCCATTGAAATCAGGTGTCTGAAGTCACGCAGAATGGCTTTCAGTGGTGCTGTGAGCCGACCGTTTCAGGGTACTCCTTCCTCCGATTTCACAGATGTGTCGGTTGGATTTTATTCTTAAGTGGCCTAAGCCAAAAGCATCTTCTCCCAGAAACAGCAGGTTCATTTCAATTCAATATTTCACTTTGGACAACTGCTTGCCTTCATTTAGCGCCGCATGCTGGGACTTGGTCTCCCCGGGCGTTCTGGCTTCCCTCCCGTTAGCGACGGTGGCAGCAGTGCAGACAGATTGAGGCCCCAGGAAGGCGGACCCCCCAACTGCGCGGCAGCAGTGAGCTGGGAGCAGAGGCTGTGCACGCTAATGGTTGTGAGTGCTGCTTTTCCAGCCATGAGCTGTCTATATCGCATTTGCGTGGAGACACAAAACATCTAACTATCAGACGAAGCCAGACGCAACACCAGCACAGAGAGGACAGCGTCTTCTCCAGCTGTGTCTGGTGCCCGGGGTCACCGAGGGGAAAAATGACAATGCCTTGTGTGCTGGGTGGTGGGTGGCTACAGGATTTAGAGCAGTCTCTCTCACTACCCCAGGCAAAAAGCCTTCGTTGTCCTCTGCCTGGGTAGATTACTCCTGCAGACACTGGTCTGAGTCTAGGCTGAGCCCAGTCTGCCCTGCAGGGCTTCTCTGGTACTGGGGGTTGCAAATGTGGAATTCTGGGGGCAGCTCTCCAGGCCCATGTGGAAAGAAGTGCTGAGACAGAACACAGAGGGCCCTGGAGGCCTGGGGCTGCAGCGCAGGGCTGGCCTCCAGCTTTTGTAGGTGAGGAGGGCCATCCTCCTGCAGCACAGGTGTGCAGTGGTCTTGGGGCCGGGCAGGTGGGCTTGTTTGCTCTGCTGCTTCCTGTGGACAGTGTCCATGGCTCTGGGAGGCTCTCTGCCATCACAGGTCAGGTTGAGCGGCTTCCAGCTCAGGGTATCTGGGTGTACGTGCCTCCTGAAAAGCCTTCTCTCCCTGGACTGGGAGCAGCTTCTTCTGCCCAGCAAAGGAAGTAGGTGAGAGGGAGGAAGACCCCTATGTGTGGCTGGTGGCAGTGGCTCAGAGCCACATGGGGCAGGGGAGACCCTGCTCTTACTGATCTCCTCCTTGGAGGGAAGGTATTAGGGCATCAAGAACATTCTTGCTGCTCAGACAGAGTCCTCTGGAGAAGGCGGCCCAGGTGGGTTAGGGTTAGGCACTTCTGTACTCTGGAGATGGGAGCCTCGTCTGTGATAGTTCTGACTAGGCTGCCTGTCACATCTGCACAATGGGAAGCTGGGCCAGAGGGTTTTACGGTCCACACTGAACTTGAGGTTCTGGGAGGGCAGTCAGAGTTTAGTTACAATCTTTGTTTTCCAGGAGACCCAAGTTCAAGACCCATTCCCCAGTTTCTTGTTGCTGTGCAGCCTAGGACAAGCCACTCCCCTCTCTGTACTGTCCTCCCAGCACAGGTGGTTGGTATGAGGAGCAGTCTGGCTCACAGGGCTTGCCCTGGACAGTGGTTTCTTTCCCTACATCTCCTTTGAGTTGGCAGAGGCCCACAGACAACCAACCCCATCTCCAGAGCATAGACCTTGTCTACCGCATAGCCAAGTTTCCCATGCACTCCAGAGTTGAGGACGGCCAGCTGCCGTGTAATTCAAATGACAGCCCTGTTGCCCTTTGAGGACAAGCCTCATGTAAGGTCCACCTGTCACCTGAGTCTCTGTGGCCCAGCTCAGTGCATGGCCTCTGCTAGTGCTGAGACACCAGACGCCTATAGCCTCATGTCTGCCCTGCAAGGGGTGCTAGCCTATCCAGGGGCCACGGGGCTGGGTTTTCCACCAGCTCATGTGGTGCTGGCTTGTCTGCATGTGTCAGTGCTGAAGCCCTGTGAAGAACCCTCTCCTGCCCCTTCGATGCCTGCCCCAGTCTCCAGATAAGATGGGAAGGGAAGTGGACGAGGGACTCCATTCAGCCTGACCTCAGTTAACATTTCAGCTCTGCCAGGCATCAGCTGTGCATCACAAGAGAGGTCACTGAGCTCCTGAGTCCCAGCTTCTGGTCTGTAAAAGCGGGTGCTGATTCCCTTGGCAGGAGGGGTGTGAAGAGCAAAGGCTGCCAAGTCTCTGCACATGGGAGGCATCGGCAGAAACATTTCTGTTGTTCAGAGCAAGGTACTTGTGCCCTGGACCAGCGTCATCAGCATCACCTGGGAACTTGTGAGCAAGGGAATTGTCAGACCCTCTCCCCATGTGCTGAGTTGGAACCAAAGAGATGGGGTGACGCCATGGATCTGACTGTTCACAGCCCTGCAAGTTCTACAGCATGGTAAGGCCAGAGACCTCGGACTTGGAGATAGGTTGCAAACTTCTTCTTCCATGGTATTTCCTTGCCTGGTTCTGCTTCCTTCCTCCGAATGGGACTTGGGAGAGACTCCGAACTTGGGAGGGCAGTGAGTCTGGGCTGGATCTGTCAGCTGGGCTTGGATAATGTTTGCTGGATTGGAGGCAAGAGAAAGGGCAGTAGGACCCTTGGGTCCTGTCCTCCTCTGGGTGCAGACAAGGGCCTCTTATCTGTGCCTGTCTGGGAGGGCTGCCCCTCCTCATTCCCTGGACAGGAGTGTGCGGCTCCTGTGCAGTCTGTCTCCCCCTGCTGCCTGTCACCTGGGCACACTAAGGAGACACGATTGTGGAGGCATGCAGTGGGTGCTTGAACCCTTTGTGGGACATGAGAGGATGGGCACTCTGTAGAGTACTACAGAGCACTTCTGGGAGAAGCACAAGGGGACAGAGAGTGGTGATTCAGATGCAGGCCCAGCCTGGGGGCACTTGAGCTGTGGCCATCCCAGGTGTCCATCAATTCCACATGTGGGCAGCAAGCCAGGTGCTTTGAATGCAGAGTTAATAATTAGGTAAAATCAAACGGTCTATTCTTGAATATGAAACAGAGCAGCATAATGAACTTGTAAAACCTTTTAGATTCTTTTCAGCATGGTGACAAGTTTTTTTAAGTTGTTTTGAAGCTTCTTTTCTCGTGTGGTTTTTATTATGGTAAAATATACATAACATAAAATTTACCCTTTTAACTATTTTTACGTACATAGGTCTGGGACATTAAGCACACTCATGTAGTTCTGCAAACGTCACCACCATCTGTCTCCGGAACTTTTCCATCTTCCCAAAATGAAATTCGGTCCCCATTAAACACTAGCTCCTGTCCTTCCCTCTCCTTGGCCCCTGACGCCCACTTATTCCATTAAAGCCCTGACTGAGATAAAAGGAGCCTTCTAGCAGGTGGTGGGAGGTTCTAAGAAACCCCTCCTTCAAGAGTATACTTAAGAACCCAGTTTTCTTGAGGCAGGACCTCTGCTTGACCTCCAGACGTGAGCACAGCACAGAGGTATAGACGTAGGCGGGAACGTTGGGCCCCTTTGGAATAGTTGCACATGCTTTATTTTGCCCTTGATGAAAAGAGCCGTGTTAAGTTTATAAAAGAGCACTTGCAGAAGAAGAAAGCCTTGGACCCAGCCGTGGCCTTCCTGAGTTGTTGACAGCTGTTATTCACTGAAAACCTCCCTGGAAACAAAGAGATATTGCAGCATTGTTCAGCGTGGGTGTTTGAAGTGGCCTCCTTCCAGAGCTCTGCTGATGGAGGGGCCGGGTCTGGGCCAGGGCCTCGTGCCTCCTGCTTTCTTCCTATAGCTGCTGCAGCTTCGAAGGAGCCTGGGAGTGTCCTGAAGCAGTCCAACTTGCAGGCAGTCCTTTCTTCCACGTGCCTGTGACTTCCTGATGCTCTACTGCTCCCTTCACAGGGCTGTGCTGCTTTGGCAGAGAAGCAAAGATGACAGGCACCTTCAGGACCCCTGCTTGTCGATGTCCCTGGGATATCACCTGAGTGCGAGGGTAGGAAGAATCTGGGGCACTTAAGAAAAACGGAAAGTGGCCATTTTTTTCCCCAGGAAGGGAGGTACCCACGTCCACATCCTGCATCTTCCTCTTTGTGAAATCCATGCTGCGGGCCGGCCCTGGATGCTGTCTGCAGGCCTGTCCCCGCTGGGTGCTGACAGCGTGGGCCCCTGTGCCTTGCTGAGTCATCTCGGGCTCACTTTTCCCACCAGTGCAACGGGGTTAATGACGCCTGCCCCGGCTGGGGACTCAAACGAGAAAACCTAGGTGAAAGTGACTTGAAACTCAGAAAGTGCCTTCCACGTGGCCTGTGGTGGCCTTGTGGCGGGCATCCCTCTGGGGGAGACCTGCGGAGCGGGTTTGGCAGGGCCTCCGGATGGGGTCTCTGGGGGGGGGAGCCCCTCCATCCCCCGGCTCACTCACCTCCATCCCCCCCCACTCACCTCCCACGGGTATGATCATTTCCTACGTGGGCCCTGACAATGGAGGGGAAGCCCTTTGGAGAGGTCCGTCGGGGTAAGAGCAGGTGAGGCAGGTCCTGGACGGGGCTCCCAGCTCACCCTGTGCTGTCACTGGCTTGGTGACACTTCCTCTGGGAGTTCTCCCAGGGGCAGACCACCTGTGCTGGGAGTGCTGGTTGAGCTGTCTCCCTGTAGACATCTACCTTTAGCCCAGGTCCTGGAACATGGGAGGTCTTCAACTAGCAGTGAGCACCCTAACAAATATCCTCATGGAACATCAGTCATCGTACCTATTTATAATTATTTACTTCTTTAAGATTAGTTGAAGAATAAGTTTTGGGGAGGAAAAAAAAAACATGCCGCAAAAGTAGCATCATCAACAGTCTGGTTTCTCAACGTGCCACTGGTAGCTGGGTGGGCCCAGAGCCTGGTAGAAACACTGGTTCAGACCTGATCCAGACTGGCTGAGTCAGCATTTACTTTTCGGGTGTCTTCAGGGCCCTTGCAGATGAGGGAGAGAAGCTCGTGCAGGATGCTCTTCCCAGACCTGGGAGCAGTGGAGCTTGTGGATTCTCACCTCTGGGGAGACTCCCAGCCACAAAGCCAGGGATTTCCCAGCTCTGGTGGGGGGGTGCTGCCAAAAGGGGACACACATGCTCACGGCTCTGGGGGTGGCTAGGGACCCCTCCTTCACTCCTGCAGCGTGTAGGCCAGTGGCCTAGGAGGAGTGAGACAAACCCGCTGCCTTGGCTTTCTCTGGCCCCCTTGTCCTCGAGGGACCCTGGCTGACTAACACCTTTGCCCTGCCCAGGCGGAGATTTTGGTGCCCCATACAGGGAGATGTGCTAAGAGGCGACTTTGGCCTCAACTAGTCCCAGGCTCCAGATAAGAGGATTCCAGATCCTTACCCATGCAGGCGACTGCAGCCCTCCTAGTCTCCCTTAGACGTACCTGCCCTCTCTCCTGCTCCTGGGAACAGCCCTTGCACTCCAGTCTTGGGTGGATTGTGATTCTGCACTATTATTTTACCGTGAGCTGAGGTCGGGAGAAGACTACTATTCCAAGTCTGGGCCCAGCTAGCCATTTATTCCATCAGTCCTTTTTGAGCACCTACTGTGTGCCAGGTGCTCAGCTGGGCACTGAAGACACAGCAGTCACCACCCTGGCCCTCATTCTCCAGGAAGACACTGGCAAATGATGGTTAAGAAGCCAAAATCAGCATTTTGCTCATCAGCTACGTGACCTCTGGAACCTCTCAGGGTCTCGATTTCTTCAGATTTAAAATGGCAATGGACAGGTGGTTTCCCTGAGAGGGTTTCTGTGAGGAGGAAGTGCGTTAATGCACAGTGCCTGGCGATACTTATGCAGACAGGAAGGGGGCTGCTCAGGGACCAAGTGCTAAGTGTGAGCAACCCTCTGGGTCTCCTGCTATATTCTAAAACCCATTTGAATGCTGGCAGACTGTCCTTCAGCTGTCCTTTGGCACTCAGGGCCTGAGACCCCAGCTTCCCATCTGCTCAGAGGGGAATTTAGTCTCCTCCTCAGGTGGGAGTGAAGACTGACCGAGCCATGTAGACAGGTGTGTGGTGGTGCTCAGATCAGGGGTCCTGTCCTCCTCAGCTCTTGGGGAGGATCTCCATGTCTGAACTGGTTTCTCTAATCCCTGATTTATTGCCGTGACGGTGTTTGTTCTTTGTGAGTCCTTCTGCTTCAGCTTTGTGATGAATAAATCCTTGATCACAGTCAATTCCTCAAACAGAGCGACCTTGGGGCTGAATTCTTTGAACCTGTGTTTGGTTATGTCACCAAACTGAACAATGGGGTTTACAGCTGTCCTTCTCTGGACAAGGACGTTTGACCAACTGTTTTTGCAGCAGGATTTGAGGAGGGTGAGGAGCATGTGATTCCATGTTTAAATAAGCCTGTCTACACAAGGGGAGGAAGGGAGCCCTCTACATAGAGGGCAGCGGCACCCACCATCCCCAGGAGACCCAAGGAGAGACCCTGCCTGGGCAGAGGCCCAGATGCCACTGGCTATCCTGTGAGCAGGAGGCTGCTCTGGAGCCTTGGACTGCAAGGTTCCCGGGGTCCTTAAGTCATGCCACATGGTACCCTTCTGAGGCTCAAATCCCCCTCGAGTCCACTCAGCTGCCGCAGAGGCTGTGTCTGGACGCTTCTGAGGGCAAAGCTGTGGCCTGACCGTGTCCCTCCAGAAGTTCACATGTTGGAAACGAATCCCACGTTCACATGAGAGGACATTTGGAGCTGGGGCCTTTGTGGGTAGGGGAACCCCACCGTGGCACTGCTGGATTTGCCAGAAGAGGAGAGGGCCCAGGCTGGATCGCTTGCCCTGTCCCCCAATGAGAGGGGCAAGGAGGTCCCCTAGATTCCAGCCCCTCACCCAGGGCTTCCACCCCCCAGAGCCATGAGAAATGTTTCTTCTCTTCAGAAACTACCCAGTCGGTGGGATTCCACTGAGCCGCAAAGAGTACGCGAGACAGACACACAGCCTCCTGCCACAGCTGGGGTTGATCTACTCTTGATTTTTTTTCCCATGGATTTTTTTCAAGGCACAACTTACAATACAATGTGCAAGTCTTAAATACACAGCTGGGGGACTCCCCCCCACATCACTGTGTACCCATAGCCCTGATCAAGGTGGAGAACGTCATCATCAGCTTCCCCACCTTCCCAGGGAGCAGTCCCCACACACTGTCAGTTCTCTGATGCTCTCACCGTGGGTCAGCCTTGCTTGTTCTTGAGATCCAGGAAAGTGGAGTCAAGGTGACATTCATCAGCCTCTGGCTGATTCCTCTGGACTGAACACCCTCTGGCTCTGCCCACCCCTCTGGACCCCTTCAGCTCCTCTGCCTGGCTTCCTGGTCCCCTTCCTGGTCCTTGCTTGTCTGGTGGCAGGACGGTGGTAGCAGTCATGGTGACATGCCGTGAGGATGTGATGGCGTCCAAGGCTGTGTGGCAGAGTAGGGCTGCGGGCTTCGGTGTCTGGACTGGGAAGGCGAGGTCTAGACTAGGGACAAGGTAGGCTGCTGGGTTGACTGCAAGGCCAGCTCTGTGGCCTTGGGTAGCCTTTGACTTTGCTGGACTTGGGTTTGCCCTTCCCCAGAAGAAGGTGCCCTTTGATTTGGGGGCTCTTCCAGGTCCCTTTGACCCACAGCCTAATTCTTCATCTTCCCCTGCAGGTTTGTGGATACAGCCTCTGCCATTTTGCAGTTCCCAAGGGCAAATGCTCAGGGGCAGGTGTATTTTTCACCCCCCTTGAAGTTCACCATTCTGCAGCCCACTTTATTTTATCCCCTCTGCTGGAAGGAAGACTTGGGCTCTCGGTGGGTGGGTCTCTATATAGAAGGTCCCAGAATTGGCTGCAAAGATGGTTTTGTTTGGAGAGTATTTTGATGTCTTGGTTCAGTAGTTTTAGAAAATATGAAGACACAGAAAGACCTGTATTTGGGATTCGGTTCAACAGGGGGCCCTGGAGCCACATAACAGGGAGGTGGGTAGGATATGGCTGAGCCACCACTCATGGTGACTGTGGGCCAGACCTATACTGTGGTGACAAGACCTATACTCTTGGTGACAAGAGTGAATGAGCCCTTTTAGGATCCTCGTGGTCATCAGATAACATGGCCATCGTAAAACCTTGGTGCAGCGGGTAAACTTGGGTGCAGGTAAGGGCTTACCTGGGAAGTGAGCTTATTATGGGTCTTGTTTCCTGGTTTGGTTCTTTTGTCTCTTGTCCTTATTGTCCTCTCTCATCTCCTTCTGCTCCTTTCTTTTTCTTTTTTCCCAAATGTATTCCCTCTCTTTCACCCCTGTGCCACTCAGGGTGCTTCTGACTACAGTAGTCCCCACTCTTTCACAGTTTCCATTTCTGTGGTTTGTTATTGATAGTCAACTGTAGTCTGAAAATGCTAAATGGAAAACTGCAAAAACAAACAATTCATATGTTTTAAACTGCATGATGAAATCTTGAAGCAATCTGTTCCAACCCCTCACCCCCTTTGTCCAGCGTATCCATGCAGTATACACTACCTGCCCATTATCACTTAGTGGCTGTCTCTTGGTTATTGGGCCAACTACTATTGCATTGCAATGCTTGCCTTCAAGTGACCTTCATAGTAGTCTAATGCTATTGTCACACAACTATGTCATTCATCTCACTGCATCTCATCATGGAGGGTAAAGAAGGGTGATTATGGTACAATAAGACATTCTGAGAAGGAGAGCACACTCACACAGCTTTTACTACAGTGTTCTGCTTTATTTGTTTTATTTTATTATTAGTTATCATTGTTCAGATCTTACTGTGCCTAGTCTGTAAGTTAAACTTATTCATAGGGAGGCATGGAGAGGAAGAGCATAGTCTACCTAGGACTTGGTGGCATTTGCAGCCTGGGGAGTCCTCTGGGAGTCTTAGAACAATCCCCTTCAGATAAGGGGGTGACTGAGTGTACCCTTTTCACTCTCTGCCCTCCTAAACCCACGGCTCCCTCTCACAGACTCCTCCCCTCAGAGCCCTGCCTGGATGTGACCCTCTGCACACGGCCCCCAGTGGCAAGGTAGGCAATCCCAGGAGGCCACAGGGCACTGGGGCTTGACCACTTCTATGCTTGAGCTTTGTTGCACTGGCTGGCTGTCTCGGGACACTCAGAGCCCACCCATTAGGGTGACTGTGGCTCCACACGCCTCACGTCCCTTAACTGAGAGACACAGGGGCCCATGGTCTGAGCCGCCTGCCCCAGACCCTAGGACAGTTCATCTCCAGCTCTCTTCAGCCCCTCAAGTCTGTCTGCTCTCCACTGAGCCCACCTGGGCCTTCCTTGTCCCCGCCTTAAGCTCTTTGAGGACTGGGTCTAAGCCTCACTTTGAAACTCTGTGCTTATTTTCAAGCAGAATAAGCACTTAAATGTCTGTTTCATTACAAGGAAGACCAAAGGAACAGGTGCGCCATGAGAGATGTGTTTGCATGTAAACTTTCTGTGACTAAGCAAGTCCTTGTTACAGGGCACAGCCTGTACCCTTTGGCAGTACCTCCTGCTGTTACTTGGAACTGAGAAGGTCAGGGCCACAGGAGCTTGTGGCTAAGGGTTCATCTCCATCCCCAGTCCTCCCTTTGCTTCCAGTGTGCCAAACATCCTGGGACGTGACCTGCGAGGCACAGGGGCTTTAAACTGAAAGGTCAGCATTTCACTTCCACCTATGGTGCTTGCCCCGAGGGACCAATTGAGAGAGGGTGATCTTTCTCCCGTCACTCCCCTGCGATGACTTCATCCAAGCAGCATCTGCTGTGTGGACCAGGGCCCGCACTAGTAAGGGCTTGGAGCCTACCCTAGTATTATGTCATTTGGTTCCCAGTGACCGAACCTCAGAATCAAAACACAACCAAAACAAAAGGGGAAATGTTTCTCTGAGTTCAGGGTCACCTCCAGGTTCTTGGTGATGGGCAGAACCGGGTTCCCGGGAGCCTCATGGGCACTGGCTTCTTGTCTGAAACCAGCCATCAAATGTGTTTCTGAGGAGGAGCAAGGGCAGAGGGTTGATGTCACCTTCGTGCCTGCATTTCTCAGTGGGGTCTGTGAAGATCAGCAGCTTTCTGCATTCGATGAGGAGTTGGTGTGCTGGGCTCCCAGGTCCCAGCACGATGGGGTGACTTAATTGCGTAGAATCACCTGACTAATGTGCAGTTCAAGGCCAGCTCGCCTCCTCTCTACAGAGCCCGATTAGAAGTGGCTGCAGCTCATGTGCTTTTAAAAGAGACACAAGTTCCCAATCAGGAGGAAACCGTCAAGGTTTTATTTCGCAACCTCCTTTGAAAGACCTGGACATGCCCTTCAAGTGATAGAGAGGTAATTTACAATCCTTCCCTTTAAACTAGTTTCCAAAAATAGCGGGGCTATCTCACAGTCAAGGCTGCCTCACAGCCAAGGTCTGCCTGTGCTTCAGAATGTGGTACTGCCCCATGAGGCTCGGGACCAGGCCCCCCGGGAGTAACAGCCCACGTGGCTCTCCAGGGGCCCCGGGCAGCGGCCTTGTTTCCAGGAACACTCATAACACCCAACACTCCAGGTGAAGGGGGTCTGGGCTCCTCTTTGTAACGGACATCCAGGAAGTCCTAGAAGGAGAGGAGCTCCTGTCCCTGCCAGTACCTGCTGGCCCTGCCTGAGGGCTGTGTAGACCCTCAGCCTGCGTAGACTCCCTGGCTGTGGAGACCCCTGTACAGCACCGAGGTCCCCCGCAGTGTGAGTGAGCAGGGTTTGGGGCCCTGCTGCCCAGGTCCTCTACTCAGCAGGCCTGGTCTGGCTTTCTTGCCTTTTTTGCTTTTGACAAGCGAATCCTCTTGGAACACCTGCCACCCTGCAGGACAGTTGTGCATGTGTGTCTTCTCCACAGCTGTTGCTTCTGGGGAGTTTTCATGGTTTGGGGTTCAGAATAGCCAGTGACGCTCAGGGATGTTCTCTAAGGGTGGTTGATGGTCTGGGAGGACAGGAGGGGAACTGAGGGTGCCTGATGCGGGGGATAGCTAACGCCTGGCCCGTTGCCTGCTGGGAGACTAGCTGGCCTCAGACACGTGCCTGTCCTTGGGGTACCCTGTGGGGAATCTTCAGTGTGTCCCATGAGCACCTTGGGTTGGGGTCCTGGAAGGCTGGCCAGGCTTCTGGCATGGGTTTGTTAAATACTGGCTCTATATGAGGCTCCTTGAAACAATATAAAGAGCAACAAGGGTCCCGGCCCTCATGCACCTCAGTCTTACAGAGGCCGTGGATGAGGAGGGCATCTTGGCACCTGGCACTACAGAGCTCCCTGCAGCAGACCCCACATCCACACAGACCCTGCAGGCCTGTCCCTGCAGTTTCTGCAGCCTGGCTTTGGCGCCTTCCAGCTCTGCCACTCCAGTGGCTGGGGGCGAGCCTGATGTCTTTTCCAGTGTCCTGGTCCTCTGGGGGCTGGAGGCTGCGTGGAAGGACCAGGAGGCCCTGGCTCATCTTGCTCTCTCCCCTTTCTCTGGCCCAGGCCAGCCCACCTCCTGAGTCTTGGGCACAATCCAGGGCAGTGCAGAGTGTGGTGCCCTGGTGTCTGGAGAGGCACTTCCCCTGGAGTCCTTGGCAGTGTCTTCCCTCTGAGTATGTCACAGAGGCCCCCTCTGCTGCACGTGCCAATGGGTATGGTCCCCCCTGGTCCCACGGCGCATGCTCCAGAAGTCAGTTTCTCTGCTGGCCCCTGTTCCAGGCCACCAGCATCTTTGCCCTCCTGTTTGGCTCTCATCTATCCCTTGTCCATCCTGTCCAAGTGACCTTGCTAAAATGAAACTCAATGTGTCACTCTGCTTAGCCCTCTGGGACTGTCATTGCACTCAGGGACAAAAACAAAACAAAACAAAACAAAAACCCCTAAACCTCCCTCTCTTTGGGTGGCCTCCAAGGTCCTCCGTGGCCCAGCCCTTCTCTCCTCCCCAGCAGTCTGTGCCACCGTCTCTCTGGAGCCACCTCTCCTTTCTTCAGTGCCACTGCATTCTGGGCCCTTCCAACCTCCTCAGGCCTCTGTCCCTTTGCCTGGAGGGGACATCTGCTATCTGTGTATCTGCTCCAGGTCTCTTCTACCGGCCACTGTCTTATCCTGATGTGACCCAAATACTGTTCCTCAGAGGGACGCCCTCCAGCCCCCCATCAAATACGGCTACCTCCACTTCTCTGTGTGTCTGTCCCTGAGCTTTGACTCGTGCTGTGGAGTCCTGTGTGTGTGATGACCTGGTTAGGGCCTCTGCTCCCCCACACGGGGCACCTTGGAGGGTCCACCCAGAATGTGTCGTCTGAATGCAACCCAGTCCACAGCAGGGCCTCTGTGAACGTGGGCAAACGGCAGGCTGTTGCCACTGCTGCGTTACCTGGACAAGAGCCCTGATTGCCACGGTCCCCCCCCCCCCTCGTGCCAAGGTTGAATTCTACTTGTAGTTAACTGCAGTGGTCCTGAGGACAGGCCTGCACACCTTTATCTGGATATGGAATAGTTATGCACACCTCATCAGAAAGTACGTCAGAGTCCAAGTTACTCCCATCTCCTTGGCTTCATAAAGCCAGGAGCTGAGGGCAAAGGTGTCCTGAAGTCACACTAGAACAGGCACAGGTGACTTAAAGGGCTACCTCCTAATGTATCTCCCCACACGTCACGCCGTCCTGACATCTACGGAGGCTCCCTTCTTTCTCACTGTTGTGAGCAGTGGCTGGACCCTGGCCACAGTGGCTCATGAGCTCCTGTAAACAGGCCATCCCCTCCTGCTGTCCATGGGCAGCTGCTCAGGACTGTCTATGTGAAGTCCATGCAGAGCTCCAGGGGCTGCAGGGGCTGCAGGCCTCTCTACAGGGGCTGGAGGGTTCAGCCACATGAGCGGAGGAGGTGGCAATGGGGCCTTCAGCTAACCTGACCTTGCAGAGCCACCAGTCCTGATCTGCTGGAGGTGAGACATGGGTGGGTCAGCACCCACCAACTGTGGCTCCTGGTGGTTGTCACACTCAGGCCCCTGGAACACGCAGTCAGTGTGACACTATTGCTGGTTCCCAGAGATGGATGCCCATGGCTGCTATCTCATCAAATCCCTGCTCACCTGAGCCTCTGGTCCTGGATTTGAAGCCACATCCAAGCAGACCTGATGACCGCATCCAGGAAGGCAAAGCAGACCGTGGACCTGCGGAGACAGGGCAGGTGGGGAGGGCAAGAAGTGCAGGTGGCTTGTGAAAAGACCTGGAGGGGTTCTTGTGGCTCAGTCCCTCAGGAAAGGACAAGGTCTCTTGGGACACTCTGAGGGTTATCTGTGTCTGCACAAAGCAGGACAAAGCAGAGCAGCTCCAGGGGCTGGGAGTCTGAGGTGACCAGTAGGGCTCAGCAGAAGGGACATGACGGTGAGAATTCAGAGGGACACATGTGGCAGAAGCCCTCCTGTGAGGAGTAGGCAGTCTTCCTAAAGGAGTTGACTTGGGCCCGGGTTCTGAAGAATGTGTGAGGCTTTCCAGGCAGAGACTGAAAGGGCATTTCAGATAGTGGGCACAGTGTGGACCAGACAAACAAAACTGCTGTCCAAGAATGACAGCAGCCAAGAGAGATGCAGTGGCAGATTCAAGTGGACCAAGGTAGAGGTGACACCTGTCTAGGCTGAGTATGCAGCGGCAATGGTACCTTCACTGTTCCGTGTTACTCCTGCTTTGAGGTGAGAAGGACTGTGGTCATTGCAATGTCTTTCTGAAGCTGTAGGGCCAGTTAAATGGTAATGCCATTTTGAAACCCTGCATCTGTGGCCACTCCACTCCACCCTGGGGCTCTGCTGCAGGTGACGTCTTGAGCTGCAACAGGACTTGGGGATAACAAGGACAGTGAAATTGCAAGTGTTTCCTGAGGGTCTAGGGTCCCCTGCCTGAGGTGGGAGGCTGGCAGTTGGGTGATGGTCACATGGTTGTCAACTGGGAAGCTGTTCCACAAGTCGTCGCGGGGTTCCTAGAGGAGCAGGGACATGCCTCTCACAGGTGTGCAAGGCTGCTAAACCTCCTGGCTTCCTCCACACAGGAATTCTTGGAGTCTTGCAGGTCCAAGTGCCCTGTGGGCTTCCAAAATGGAGAATGTGGCCCAGGGTGGCCGTTTCCACGTGTGGTCCAGAAACCCTGGGTCCCCGAGTCACCTTAAGGGGCCTGGGGAATCAGAACTATTTCCAAAACAGCAATAAGGCCTCATTTCACTCTCACTGTCACGAGTACATGGTGGAATTTTCCAGAGGCTCCATGACAGCCCAAGGGACTGACTCCAGGAGCGGAGACGAGAGTCCAGCTGTTCAGCCATGCGCGAGAGGGGCCTACTGACACGGGGACAGCGCCTTCTTTCCACTGCTTCTGTTTTGGGAAATGAGTCATTAAAAAAAAAAAAAAACCTTATTTATGTTATCATGTAGTGATTTTATTGTTATTATTTAAAACAAATCCATACATATTTTTTAAACTTCCAGGTTGATTCTTGAGGGTAAGTATCCATAGACCAAGCTCTTAGAGATCTCAATAATTTTGAAGCATGCAAAGTGTTCCTGAGGGCAAAATGTTTGAGAACCACTGTCCTGGTTCTCAGTATTTCTTAGACTTATTTGGTCCAGAGTCTCCTGGCCCATCCCTTTAGGTCAGGTGGTAACTGTCTGCGTGTCCAGGTAGCCGTGCTCCAGGTGGGAAGCCCTAGACTAGATGACCTGCCTCAGAGCAGGAAAGACATCGTCAGAGCAGATGCTGTGAATGTTTGGCCCCAGGTTTAAGTCCTGGCTCCTTCGCTCAGTAGCTGTGTGGCTCTGGGCACATCACCAGCCTTCTGGGGCAGTGTACCCTCCTGTGATGTGTCCTGATAGGACCTCTTGGTAACTGGCCTGCACTCTGGGGACGCTGCATGTGCTGACACAGGCAGCCCTGGGCACAGGCACCAGTGACAACGTTGGTGTTGCTATCCCTGCGCAGCTATGGTCGTGTCTTGGTTAAGAGTGATAATGATAGCGAGGGCCAGCCTCTGAGTGAGGAGTGGAGGTCAGGGTGTGAGGAGGTAGGCTCTGGGTCTGCCTTGACCCCTTGGGAAAACAGCTGGCAGGCTTCCCACAGCTGGCCGATGGTTGGCAGCCAGGGGCTCTTGTCCGTCAGCCTGGGTCCAGGCAGGATCTAGCATGAGAGTAACTTCTGAACTCTGCTTGGCTGGCCCTAGCCATGGTAGGCATGAAAAGTCTTCAGGGGCCCCAGAGCATGTGATGGGCCAGGCCTCCCAGGACAGCACAACGTCACTGCCTCCAAAGCCAAGAAAACAAAGAAAATGCTGCCCCGTGACCTGGCCAGCTGGTGGCGTTCCCCTTCTGGCTGCCTCTGGGTAGATGCTTCTCCGGCCAATGGAGTAAAACCAAGACTGCACTTGACCTTGGTGTAGTCACAGCCAGGAAACAGGAAGGTGACCTGAGGGAAACCAGAACAGGGGAGCTGGGTGGGGCCCCTGGGAACCATGTTAGCACGTGAGAGCAAGTGCGCTGATCATTGGTCCCAGGCGTGGTCACCCCGGGAGGGAGTCTGATTCCCTGGCCTCCCTCAGGTGGGCCTGGCTTCCCATCTGTACAATGGGACCAGCGCTCTGCCCTGGACACACTTAAGGAGCACAGCGAGGAAACAGCCTGATCTCAAATCTTGGCAAATACGAAGTGACCTGGCTGTGTTTTCACCTTCTCCAACCAATGAGAAAGCCATACAACCGCCAGCTAAGGAGGGCCATCAGCTGTCCAGCTGTCCCCCACACCCTGGCCCTTCTTCAGCTTTCCTGCCCTGCTGCAGTAACTCTGAGACAAGCGGCCTGGAGGGGACCCCTTAGTCTGTTTGGCACAGATTATCCTCAGAGGAAAGCCACTGTGGCCGGGGTAGCCACTAGCAGGCCCGGGGCAGCTCCAGGCGAGGGGAGGCAGGGCAGCCTGGCACTGATACTGACAGAGGGAAGCTTTCCAGTAAGGAAGTGGACAAGGGATGGAAGAGATGCCATGGAGCCTCATCCCCCTGCCCCCCTGGCCCCCAGGGCTGGAGGGCGTATCCGGCGGCACCTTAAAAGCCATGCCCCTTTTATAGCCCTGAATGGGGCAGAGCACCTGCCCACAGTAGCTGTGTCTATGGGGCCTGACCCACCCTGACACCATCTTGATGCACAGGTGACCCGCATCGGCCAGGTGGCAGGTCTGCCAAGGTGCCACTCAGCCTAGAGGTACAGTGGCCACAGTTTCTTGTGCGAGATCTCTTTGAGCATGAAAGGAGGTGCTATTAATAATCAATCTGGCTGGCAGGAATAAAGGGGGTGAAGGGGACATGGGGCCACCTGCCTGGGTGTCACAGGAGGGTGATAAAGGACGGACCACATGGTGGTTTCCCACGGGATTGCCAGGCCACATCACCAGGCGTTAGCACACAGGTGGAAATAGCCCGGGATTTCTGATCGAGGACGGTCCACCGCTGGAGGCATCTTGGGGAAGGATCACAGGAGCCTGCTCAACTGGAGAAGATCCCTCCCTGGAGTTGGCTTGAGACCGAAACTGCAGGCGTCACAAGACCTCCCATCTTTCCGGGCTTTGTACTTTCCAAAACACTGTCACAAGACCCCCAACCCCATTGAAAATCCCACCCAGCCGTCTAAGGGTGGATGGGCAGGCTGTCACTTGAGAGGCAAGGGAATTGAGGAGCAGATGGGCCCCAAACCTCCAGCCTGTGAGGAGGAAGTTCCCTGGAGTCTGACAGGGGACATTCTACTCACCAGGCCATGGCTGCTCAGGCCACTATCTGGGTTTCTTAGAAGTCATTTCTACCTAAATGAACCCACAAGAGAGTGTAGAGTTAGGAAGGAGGAGTGTCTTGTGCCATGGAGTAGAGGAGCCCAGGCGGGGTGAGAACCTGAGTGGATGTGGGGCTTGGACGCTACGGGCTTTCTACCTGTCCCAAGGCTTTGCATAACAGCCATGTCCAGGGCATGGCACTGGGTGGGCAAAGGAGAGTGGCTTACTACTGTGGTTTCACAGGATGGCAAGAGGTCCGAGCTGAAGGTGGCCTTGGTGGTCATCTCTGGCTTCCTTAAGGAGGAAAGAGGAATTGCGGGTGTGGAGGGGTAGGAGGAGTGGAGGGAGGGGGAGAGGGAGGAGGTGGCCCCCCTTTGCCATGCATCTCACTGGCCTTAGCCTTGTTTAATCTGAAAAGCACTCTAAGATGGGGAATGTGCCTTGAGACTAACTCTATTGCCCAAGCTCACAGGCAAGTGGGGAGAGAGGATCCGAAATCCGTTCTGGGTGTGATTCTCTGAACCTGTTCTTTGTACCGCCCCTCCCTGCGGTGCAGAGAGATGACATCCCTGGTCCTAAGTCACCTCATTGGAAGAGGTTGGGCCAAGCTGACCCTGTCAAAGTCTTTTGGGGTCAACTCTCATTGTAAATATTTTCTCTCTGATTTTGCAAACCAAGGCAGTTGGTCACCAGGGCTGCAAAGTAGAGATAAGCTGGTGGGGAGGGAGCCACGGGCAATTTCTGAATGACTCCTGTTGATGGCAGTTACTCTGGGAGGCGAACACAGGCCACTCTGTGGACTTGACCAGGATTATGGTTTCTATGGTGTCAGAGAAGCCAGAGGACAATCAGTCCAGGGTGATGTGGTGGGACATTGCAGCCACCCAACCAGAGGCCCTCTGCGATACTACGGAGTAGGGCTGTGGTCTCTCTAGAGGAAGCCAACATCCCTCAGGAGAACCCTCATGCAAGCCATGAAGGGTGCCGGGGACCGTCCTTGAGGCCAGGGTCAACACAGTGAGAACAAACAGGTTGTTCTGGAAGCTGTCCTGCCTACTGCCTCTGCCTGAGCACGGGGCCTGGTATTTGTGGAGACCTCTGCCTTATTTGTGGATCAGCACTTACCACATCCTGGAGAAACAGGTCAACACAGGTGGCCCTCCTTACCCGTGGGACCCATGTTTGAATATCTGACCCTAATAGAGGCACCTGGGTTTCCTGGGCTCCTGGGCCACAGCCCCTTTCCCCTCAGGCCTCTGCTGGGCGGCCTCCACCATGACCTCCTGTCCTTTGCCATCTATGAGGTCCTCCTCTGTGCCACCTCCCTTTCACTTTCAGCTTCTTACGTCATGAACCCTGCCAGAGACCCTGAGAGCAAGCTCACCCTCCACCCCCCAGTCCCCATATCCACGCCGTCCAGGTCCCCACTCTGGCTTCACTCCTCTCTCTGTTGTGTTTTCCCCTGAATTTTTTGGAGACATCAGGTCATTTCATCTCTATATTCTTGTTTGCATCCCTAAAGTTTAGGGGCATTGTTAGACATAGTGATATCATGGTTGGCGGGCCTCAAGTTTACACCAGTCCTTTGCTGTCCTCCAACACGGTCCATACTGAGATCCCCCCATTGTGCCAAGAGTTTCTAGCAGTTGATGTTTTGGAAGCGAGTCCACAGTTAGACTTGGCTCTGTGTTTGAAGCATGGGGTTTGCTGTTCCGTGGAACTTCCCAGCACGGCTCCTGTCCCCTCCCTCATGTATGCCTGGATCAGGCCCTTTACTGTCCCTTTCTGGAGCAGAAGCCATTTGAGGCACACTGTCTCCCTTCTGTGTTCCTGCTTGGCCTTGCACTGAGCATTAGAAGTGCCTGAGGTTCTTAGAAACATCACTAGTGTGGAGGGGTCACGAGTAAATTTCGTCTCTGCCACTTAAAACAAAGTCTTGAGATGTTGAAACCCCCACAACTAAAAGTCACCGTTGCATCAGAGGGATGTGTACACAGAGCAGACGGGAGACCAGCTGTGACTCTGCAATTCTGGAGGCCGGAACCTGGCACGTGGTGTGCACGGACTCTGTCCTCTACCTTTGTTCTGGGACTTATCAATTTTCCTGTGGTTGAATCCCACAAGCTGGTGTGGTCTGAGGAGGGCGGATTAGGGCCCAGGGTCTTGCCATTACCTTTCACAGTGTGGCCAGGGTCAGGAAGGCTGCCCTCCCCTTCCTGAATATGATGAGGCTGCTGGAGTCGGGGCTGGCAGGGCAGGCTGCTGACAGCCCCTGCCCCTTGCCCTGCTTTCTGAAACAACCCTCTGATCTCACCACTGAACTTGTTTATTTCTGGAGGCACAATCTGTACACTATCAGTGAGCAAATAAGAAAATATGGCTTGGATTATGGAATTCAGCTTTAGGATTTATTTGTTCAACAAGTTCTTTTAGAAAGTCTACCATGTTCCAGGGCCTGCCTAGGTACTGGGGTCCAGAGATGGACAAGAGCAATCTTGCTAACCAGAACTTCTCCGTTCAATGAAAGAGACTGATGCACAGCGTGCAGTGGAGGGAGGTCCAGGGGTTATGGGGGCAGAAGGACACCCATCTCAGACTACTGGAGCCCAGGGGCTTCCTGGGAGATGGCATCCCAGCTGAGTCTTAAAGGATACACAGAGTTCTCTAGAAGAAGGGGAGGGGAAGAGGGAAGAACTTTGCTTATGTATTCCCAGGAGAGGGATTCACATGGGCAGAGGAAGTCACACTTACTCCATGTTTCCAGAGACACGTGCAATGGGATTCACACCTCATTCATGATATCCACAAAATACAAGCTTTGTGGAGGTTAAAATAGCTTGTGCAAGGAATCAGAGTGATGGTCACAAGCTACGTGGGACCTGGCTCAGTACCCTGACCTCGTTCTAGGCTTAGAAAACACCCATTCTCGATTAGCAATGACAAACCCTCATCAGTGAGGGACACAGAGGGGGGCTGGGCCTGGAGCACCAGGGTGGACGTCGTTGCTACATTTGGAGAAGCAAGCTGAGTCTACACATGAGCAGCAGCCCCAGGGTCTCTTCACAACATCCCTGTGGTCCTCTGGGGCTGGAACCCCAGGCCAGAGGATGGGGATATTCCTCTTCCTGCAGCAAACAAACTGGGGTGCAACAGGCAGAAACACCTGGTTAGAAGTAGGTGATGATTAATGTGCTATGTGAAACCGTTAGAGCATACATTACTAATGTCATTATCAATATGATCAATCTAAGCAGTCTGGAGGAAGATCAGGATTTTTCATCTCTTCTCCAAGCCTGATGATGTGTGTGTGTGTGTGTGTGTGTGTGTGTGTGTGTGTTTGTTTGGTGGTGGTGCTGGGGATTGAACCAGGGCCTTGTGCCTGTGAGGCAAGCACTCTACCAACGGAGCTATATCCCCAGCCCAAGCCAGATGCTTTTTACAAATCTCTGGTCAGATCCCCTGCGTCTCTCCTAGTTGCAGGAATTCTGTTAAAACCGCTGGCCCTGAAGTGTTTGGCACCACAGCAACCACCAAGCAGTGGGCCCTGCACTTGGAAAGCTTGATTAGAGGAGGTAAGGAAGCTCTCATTGCCCAGCTCCATGGCAGGCAGTCTTCTGGATGCTTCTCCATGCTATCCCACTTCTCACGAGCCCCACCAGAAACCCTTGTAATCAGCCCAGATGTTACAGGTGAGGAAACTAATATTCTGACTCTGGAGCTAAACAAGAATTCTGACTCCAAATTTTGTAGGCTGCCTGTGCGTCAGGGTGGTGGCAGGTCCAGTCCCCTGTCCTGCATTCTGACCCTCATACCACAACTGTACTTGTGTGTGATTGGATGGAGTCCTCCAGGCAGACTGTCTGGATTTGAACCCAGCCTCTGATCACTATTCACTCTGGAAAGCCACAACCCTGAGCCTCCTCTCTCTTCCTTCTCAATGGGCTAAACATGGACTATTCCTCCTCAAAAGCCTGACTGATTTGAGGGTGTCTGGAGCAGGCGTCAGCACCAGGGAGCACCCATGAGGCTAACTGCTATCATGGGACCTTTGCTTGAAACCAGAGTGACCTTTTGCCTGGCTTGCATTGTTCAGGAGAGGACAGTGTATTGGCATTGGCAGGGAAGCAAATGTCATATGTAGGAGGATGATCAGGCCCCTGGGAACAGGGAAAAATTGAGTCACTGGAGTCTGGCAAGGTGGGAAAGGCCAGGCAGAAACCAAGAAATCAGGGCTGGTAAACAAGATGGGACCTACGGGACACAGCGGAGGAACAGGCTTGGGCAGGTGGGGTCGGCAGCTCTCGTGGCTGAGGAGGGTGCTGGTGAGGGAGGGCCCTAGTGAGGGACGGCATGGCCCTCCAAGGCAGGGTACTCTGGATGAGCAGTCTGCGCCCATTCCTGCCCCTGGCTAGATGTGCACCTGGGGCACTGTCCTGCAGCCCGCTGGAGTCTCCGTTTCCCTGTCTATTAACTGGGAATAATGCTCTCTGCTTTACAGGGCAAAGTGCAGACTTTTAAGGAACAAGGCCCATGGAAGGGAGTGCCCCAGAAGTAGCATGGTGTGAGGGGGAGTGCCCTGCCCACCTGGTCCCTTGGCCTCCCAAATCTCGCATCATCTCTACAATGGACATAGGAACAACATCTACAGCTGTGGAGCTGCAGGTGGCACAGGGCTTGTGAGGGCTCCCGGTGCCACAAGGTTAGGGGATGGCATGGACAGTAGAGTGATGGCTGGGGACCCAGGAAGTTGTGCTGAGGGCCACCTGAGGGGAGCTGCTGCCCTTGGAGAATGGCAGTTGCTTCGGGACTCCATGGAGGCCCAGCATCCTGCCTGTGACCAGGCGAGTCCTTTGTGTGACAGAGCCCGATCCCCTCTTAAAGGCAGTGAGCTCAGCCCTGCCAGAGCAAGGTTGAATCCTGTGGCTCCTGTCTCCAAACCGCACTGTCACAGTCGTTGCCTGCGGGGGACTAAGCAACAGCCTTCTCTCCTCTGGGTGACATTGACAGGTGGATCTGAGCAACACTGTGTCTCTGGGGGCCTTCCTAGCCTCAGACAAAATGGCCATTGGCAGGACAGGGTAATGGTGATATACATGGGGCCCGCCGGTCGGGCAGGCTGGTGGCTTTCAGAGCTATCTTGGAGGTGACATTCCATTAGGGGTGGGTGAACTTAATTTTAATGGCAGGATGACTTCATATTTCATCATCCTCTCCAGGCCTGAAGGTCAATAGAGAACTTTCTTTTCTCAGGAGTCACGCTGCAAGAGCCCCGTACACAGTGCCAGTTTTGGTTGATGCTGAAACACTGAGCTGAAAGGTACCCTCTTGCACAAACCGCCTCATTAGTTCATGTGGGCTTCCTGCCCAGGGTCCCTGGAGCCAGATGCCTGGGGCTGGACATGGACTCCTGGGCTCCAACACCCCTGACTGGGTGGCCTTTAGCAACTTGCTAACCATCCCATGCCTCAGTTTCCTCATCTGTGAGGTTGGGAATGACAGTGTCCTCCCAAGTGCTGTAGCGAGGACCCCACAATCCGGGTATGCAGAACCCTTGGATCGGTGCCCTAAACCAGCAAGGGCCGTGGAAATGTCAGTGGCTATTATTAGCTGTCCAGGGAAAGAAATCACTGAAGTCATTTGAAAAACGTGTTCAAGAGCAGGGTTGAACCCAGAGTCAGGCAGCAGCCAGGGCTGGAGGGAAGAACAGGGGGTTGGTGTGGAAGGCGGGCTGGGCCGACCACCAAGGCATGGGCACGCCAGGTTCTAGAGGATGACTGGCACCATGTGTGCTGCCTGCCAAACAGAGTTCCGTGCGCTTCTCTAGAGGGAAGGAAGCATTTTCAGAGATCTCGGCCACAGCAGGAGTGTAGGGAGTAAGCAACCAGGAGAGCCACAGGAAAGGGAGCCTGCAGGACATGGGCTATGGGACGGGACGTGGGGTGAAGGAGCAGGGAGTCAGGGCAGCTTCACTGCGTGGGAGAGGCGACCTACTGAAGATGGTGTTACTGAAGATGGGACCTGAGAGGCCTTGGTTTAGCACCTAGCACCGGAGGTCACAGTGGGGGGGGGTCAAGGCTGGTCCTGGGTGGGGCTGGGGTAGAGGTGTAGGAGTCACCTGGGGGAAGGTCTGGGGTGTGGGACAATCGGAAGTGGACTCATAAGAATTTCTACGAAGAGCCCAAAGTGAGCCAATAGTGTCTTCCAACAGAGAACAGGGCGGCCTGCCTGCAGGGAGGAAGTCCAGCTCTCCCACCCTCTGGGCCTTTGCCATGCTTCTTACCTCTCGGATGGGCCCTTGGGCTACTATCCTGCAAGTGTGGTTTGGCTTTGGTGTGACCTTGAGGTTAGCCAAGCTGTTCTGAGATCTCCCTCCCATCGTATGGTGGTGGCCTTCTCTCCCACCCTCTGACCCCACCTGCACACAGCCCCTCCTGGCTACCGCTGCAGACCTGGCCCACTCAGCCCTCCCCTGTTCCTCAGGATCTCCAGCCCTGCTCTCTGTGCCCTCTAGGAACTTAGGACAAAGGTCCAGGAGTTGTGTTGACAATGAAATGGGAAAGCACCCGGCATTGTACCCAGAACTGACCCTTCCCGTGGCAACAGCCCTCAGTACAGGGTGGGAGTGAGGGCAGATTGGCAGCGGCCTTTGTCTCCTCTTCATGGTGTTATTTGCTCTACTGCAGAAGTGAGTGTTGGCCCCATTACTCCGGATGAGTCAGGAGTCCCCACCCTTCTGTGTCCTTTGACACACACTCCGTTATCAAGTGTGCTGTTACGAAAGCAAACGCAGTGAGATACGGAAGCAGAGATGTGTGGAGCCGCGTGGCTCTGGTGGAACTGAGGCCAGCTGTGCTCAGGACTTCCTTCTGATAAGACCCTCCTGAGGAGGTAGGAAGCCTCTGAAGTGGCCTCCTAAAGCTCAAGCCTGTGTACAGTCCCTTTCCACACTGGAGGGCTGACTCTGTGACCGCTAGGACACTATGGAAATGGCCGGCTGTGGCCTCAGAGGCTGTGGCATAGAGATGTGGTGGCTCCTGCCTTGGTCTTTTGGGTCACGCTGGAGGAAACAAGATGCCACCTCAGGAGTACATTCCAGAAGCCACGTGGACAGGCCCACGTAGTGAGGACTTCAAGTCCCCTGCCAAAGGCCAGAGAGGTGGCCATGGAGCCATCTTGGAGTGGGTCCTCTAACCTCAGTCAAGCCTTCAGATGACAGCAGCAGCCAGAATCCCCCAGTAGTCACTCCTGGACCTGGTCCACAGAAACTGTGACGTCAGAAATGCCCTTGTTTCAGGTGCTAAGTTTGTGGCTCATTTGTTAGAGTCCCAGTTAACTGAGACCCACGGCAGGCACACGGGCCTTCTGGCTCAGCCTGGGTGCATGCCCCGGTCTCCCTTCCTGGTCCTCATCCCACCTGTTTCTACCCACCGTTTCTCCCTGTGCTGCTTCTGTTGCTCCGCAGGCTTCTTGCCACCCGTGGGCCTGGGCTGCTCTTCCCTGGGCGTTGGAGTTCCCTTCCCCTCTGTGCCGTGTGGAAGCTAGAGTTCACAGAGATCCTCAGCCCAAGGGTGACGGGCAGAGTCAGGCAGCAAGTGGGTGAGAGGGTGCATGGGAACCCTGAGCCCTGGCATGCCGCTGCCCTGCCGCCCCCCCCCCCCCGGGGTTTTCCTCCTAGGGGATGTCCCCTGTCTGCGAGAGTCCATTTAAGAAATGGCAGGAGAATGGTCTCACGTGAGTTTCAGGATTCAAACCAAAGAAGATGCTGGTTCTTGTTCTGTTTCACTTATGGAAAAACCAGGAAAGCCCGCCATGCTAGAAGAGCTAGTGTGAACCTAGAGATGGCACGCAGTGAGCCTGAAGATAGCACACAGTGAGTCCAGAGGTGGGCACGCAGTGAGCCCGGAGGTGGGCACGCAGTGAGTCCGCAGGTGGGCACGCTGCAGGCACTGAAGAATACTGGCTGAACAAGTGAAGGACTGAGGGGCGATGACCTCACGTCACCTGCTCTGCTCTGAGGAACTTGGGGTGGGGATTGTGCTGTGTCCTGGGACTCACGTTGTCCCAGGAAAGCTGGTGAGGGACTATGAGGTGAATGGGGAGGCGAGGGGCTTCTGGATTATGAGGAGGGGGTGACGGAGCTTAGGAAGGCTGCTGTGCAGGGAGAGAGGCCACAGGCACACCCTACAGGTGCAAGCCCCCAGGGGGTCTTCCTGGGTCAGAGAAGTCCAGCTTGCCCTGCAGGCATCCAAGGTCCCCACTGGTAGGAGGGACCCGGGGCAGATGCATGTGAGCCTAGAGAAGGACATCATGGGCCTCCAGAGCAGCTCTTGGTACTTGGGAGGGGACGAACTGCCTGTCCCAGGAACTGTTCAGTCCTACTCACGTGGGATGGGGGCCCAAGAGTGGCAGGACCAGATGGTTCTTCCTGGACAGATGTGTTGCCCAGGTCCATGGACCAGGCTCTGAGAAGCCCTACGCCGCTGGCCTGATGCAGAACGTTGAATGGGCTGGGTGGGAAGGTCCTGTCCTAGCTGGCTCTCTGTGATCTCACTGTGTGTGGTCTGGCTACTCCAGACGACAAGGGTGTATTTGCCTCTGTGGACAGGAGTCCCTTGTCTCTTTAGCATTTTCAAGGAGAGACAGGAAACACATTGCAGGGCCCTGTTACTCCTGAAAACACCACGGCACCAGTGCCGGGGGCCTGCGTTCTTTTCTTGACCCTTGAGCTTGTGAGCTGGACCCAAGTCTTCCTTCTGTCTGTAGTTCTTGATCATGGGGAAAGGTGGCCCTGGAGAAACCAGTGAGTCCAGGCACGAGAGGACTCTGCACTTACTTTGGGCACATTGAGTATGGAATGGAGAGGGGGTTGGTGGTTCTGCATCATGGCCAGGGGCAGAGCCTACTCCAGTCAGGCCTCCTGAAGCCCTGCCAGGCAGTCTGTGTTACTGCCTGAGCACCCTCTGGGCTGGTCCTCATCTGTCCCCTGCAGCATGGGCTGGGCTGGGGCTGGAACTTGGGCTTACATCTGTGCCCTCTATTAGTGACAGCAAATGCATTCTCCCCAGGCCACTTCAAAAGCCGGGGAAACTGGAACCTCATCAGGACAACTCAGCTCGTTCCCTTGATGAGATCTGAGGCTGGTGGGAACTGGACATTCTGCAGAGGCCTGGCACCTGTCCCCCAACCCCGCCCTGTCCTCCTCCATCCCCCACGGCTCAGTGGTTCCCCTTGAAGTCACAGCGGTGGAACGGCATCCTTCCTTGGGGCAGCAGCTCTGCTAACCTCGAACATACTGTGCTCTGAGCTCATAAATTCACAGCAATCCAGGGAGAAGCTGGAAGCGCTCAGACCGGCAGGGACCAGCGACTCTGGAGACTCTAGTTTGCTTTTTCCTTTCCGTAGGCAGCAGATGTGCCACCTCATCTTGCAGTGCTTGGGCTGGTTCTTGCTCTTCTGAAGAGGAAGGTGAAGCCCAGCTGTGAGCAGGGGACCCTCAGCAGGAAAGATGTTTAAAGCCTGAAGAGAAAGCGGTCCATTCCAGGCCTCTAAGAGAAATGCAGATCAGGAAGAAAGCAGAACAGCAGTTGCACA
Organism: Marmota flaviventris; assembly: GCF_047511675.1. NCBI lineage: Eukaryota > Metazoa > Chordata > Mammalia > Rodentia > Sciuridae > Marmota > Marmota flaviventris. Next base: position 12,819,678 of record NC_092509.1, on the reverse strand, counting down.
TCTGTGGTCCAGGGAAAAGCTCAAACACAGCAGAGGTCAGGCTGGGCCGGGCCAGCTTTAGCACTAAAGCCTGGAGAGGAACCATTCTGGGGTGGGAGGCTTCTCTTTTCTCAGCTGATCATAGAACCTGTCTGTTGTTTGCCTAGATGTCTTGATTAGTAGCCATTTTCATTCCAAAGCCATCACCGTCCTCTTTTTGAAAAAATAGTTGTCCCTCTGTTGACTTCATCTTCCAGAAATGACCTGTGGTTGGCATCTATCCAACTTGTGGGCATCCTTGGTTACCCATTTATCCTCAACCCTGCCCCCTTCCTCCAGAGAGACTTTAAGATGGGAAAAATACGTGGCAGGTATAAAACAATAGGTTTATCAAGAGCCCAAGGAACTGGCAGGGAAAGAGGCAATTAGTTCACCGTTGTTTTGGAACCAATGACTCTTTCTTGGTTCACAGGATTGAAACTATAAGAAATGTTGCTTCTATCCTTGGTCCCATCAGCTCCTACCCAAATAACCACACGTGTTAGTTCCTTGGGTGTCTTTGTCAAACACAAGCAAGTGGGGGGGAGGGTGTCTTCCTTTCTCTCCCTCTTTCACAGAGAAGGAAATGCAATGGCTCTTGAGAGAATGGAAGGATATTCAATCCCTTATGTTCACAGAAATGCCAACAAAGACTGTGATAAAATAAGCCAGGTTGATACGAGTTAGCATTCTGCATTGGACTTTGCTGTTTTCACTTTACCGGGTATCTTGGACGTCTTTCAAATCTGTACAGCACAGGAAGAATGGCCATATTCATCTTTACAGTTTCAACGTGTCTTATTTATGAACACACCATAAGTTTATCTTACTACTTTCCTATTGATAGACATTTGATTTGCCTCCAATCTTTTGCTACTATAAACAGAGCTACCCAGGTATTTCCTATATGTATTGGCACACCCAAAGGATAAATTCCAGGAAGTAGGATTACTGGGTCGAAGGGCAAGTGTAGCTTTGATGAGGTTTCCAAATACCGTCAGCGGGGTTGTACCCTCTGTCCTGCTGCTAACAATGGACACTAGGCCCCCTCCCCCACAGCCATGCCACCTGGGCATTTCATTGTAGTTTTCATTTTTCCTTCTCGGTTTTCTCAAGAGCCATTAGCATTTCCTTTTTTTTTTAAAAAAATAAATTTTATTTTTTAGTTGTAGATGGACACAATACCTTTATTTTATTTATTTTTATATGGTGCTGAGGATCAAACCCAGGTCCTCACACGTGCTAGGTGATCACTTGACTGCTGAGCCACAAGCTCAGCCCAGCATTTCCTCTTCTGTGAGCTGTATCCTTGTATTCTTTGCCCCATCTAAACAAAACCTGTTGGCTTTGCTCTTTTTTTCATAATAGTTTCTCAGAGCTCTCTGTATGCTGGTAGATCTGCTCTCTGTGATATGAGCTGCTCTGCGTTGCTATTCAATGTCTTTTGGTGCTTTTGCTCATGTTTTGTGAAAATTCAAAAAACTTTAGGTGGTTTGTACAGCAATTTTTAAAATGGATTCTGGATGAAAGAGAGGCCTTTCACACTCCAGAGTTCATGAGGAATTTGCCCACATTTTCTTCTAGTACATTTATTGTTTCATTTTTTAAAAAATATTTATATCTTTGCTGCATTTGGAACTGACGCTGGGGCCAAATACAAGGTTAGGATTGAGCTAAACTCTTTCCTGGCTGTCCAGTTGCCATTGGCTGACACCATTCCTTCAGGATGGCACCTGTGTAATGCACAGGATTCTGACCATAATTAGGTGTACTTATGTATCTTCTAGCTCATCCTATTGCTGGGGCTGTCAGTCCCTTAGTCAGCACCACACTGTTTTCTTTATGGAGACTCCATGATATGAGGCAGAACTATTTCTTTCCATTCCTTTCCCCCTCTCCCTGCCCCTGCTAGAATGCTTTTCTTTTGCCGTTTCTGGATATTCCTTTTGAAGCTAATTTTTTATTAACAAGTATCCACTGTACATATTTGTGGAATTTCAATATAATATGCACCTGTGCCCACTGATCAAGTCCAGCTTTGCTTTGTCCACCTTCCCTCCACCCCTTTCTGATCTCTAGTAATCACTATTCTACATTCAGGCCCACTTTTTTTTTTTTTTTTAAACTTCTGCACATGGGATAGAACTTCTGGGTCTTGTTTATTTCACTTAACATAATTTCCTCCACTCTCACCCAATTTGCTGCAGGCTGCAGGACTTCATTCTTTTTTATGGCTGATAAGACCCCACACCTCTTCTTTATCCATTCGTGCACTGGTGGGCACATGGACTGATTCCATGTCTCAGTCATTGTGAACAGTTTCCTGGCTGTTTCACTTTCCAGATGAACTTTAGAGTCAGCTTATCTAGGTTTTTTTTTTTTTTTAAGCTGATATTTTTATTGAATTTGTAAAGTAATTTAAGGAGAATCAGCTTGGCAATAAATCTTCCTCTCTTAAAATGTGGTACGTGTTCCCACTGGCTCTTCTCTTCCTTTTGATTTTTTAACATTTTTTTCTTAGACATTTCATGCATGTATCCTTCAAGTTTATTTGAAGGTATTTTATTGAATTGACATTGTAAAAACACTGTTGAATTACACTATTACACTAAGATTTTATTTCACACCAGTCAGAAAGAATGGCAATCATCAAGAATATAAACAATAATCAATGCTGGAGAGGATGTGGAGGAAAAGGACCACTCTTACACCGTTGGTGGGATCATAAATTAACAAAACCACTATGGAAATCGGCAGGGAGGCTCCTGGATAGACCAGGCATGGAGCCACCATATGACCCAGCTGTGCTACTTCTCAGCATTTCTCCCTGAGGAATTAGGGCCATTTTACCACAGTGACACATGCTGGCCCATGTTTATAGCAACCACAATTCACAATAGCCAAACTATGGAACCAGCCTAGGTGTCCATCAACAGACGAATGGGTAAAGAAAATGTGGTATATATGGAGTTTTATTCAGCCATAAAGAAAAATGAAATTATGTCATTTGCAGGAAAATGGATGGAGCTAGAGACCATCATGTCAAGTGAAATAAGTCAAACTCAGAAGGTTAAGGATTTTCTCATATGTGGAGAATAGAAAGGACAAAGGAAAAGAAAGGTGTGTGTGGGGGGTGAATCTCCTAAAACTCATAGGGTGATCGGCAGAGGAAAGGGACCAGAGGGAGGGAGGTGGGGAGGGAGGGAAGTGTTGGGGGGTGATATTGGCCAAATGATGTTGCTGTGTTGTGTGCACGTACGGTACATAACGACAAATCCCGTCAACACGTGCAGCTAGAATGCACCCAAAACAAGCCTCCTGGAGGATGCGTGGCTGCCTGGCCTGTCCCCAGTGGGCTGGTGTCTGCAGCGTTGTCCAGCCTGTCGGTTGACATGCTATGGAGCTCTCATTGTTTGTCATCTTTTTTTTTTTTTTTCAGAAAACCTTTAATTTAATGAAGAAAAATGTTACTTGGGCAAGTGTCCATATTGGGTATTCTAGCTTCTAGAAGGCAGCCCCAAATAGGATTTGAGCAAACTGTAATGGGGTGTGATGCGCCAGAGTTCTCCTCTTGAAAATCAGGGGTCCTTCCAGAAGGTAGGATTGGAGGATGCAACCCAATATCAGAAGCTTACTCTGCACCAAGATTAGAAATGTGTAAGAACACAAGCAGTGGCTTGGGAAAAATCGTGACAGGGGTGCCGTGTCTGTGTTTAGATCCTGTAAGCCTCAGAGCACAACTGGGAAGTGTCCCCAGGGGAGTGGGACAGACGCAGTGGGAAGCAGGGTTCTACTTGGCTGCCTGTCCTCCAGCTCAGGTGGCATTGGCGACCTAGGTCCTGGTCCTTAGCCTTGAGCTCCAGCACCCCAACAGCCTCCTCTCTTAGAAAATGGGCAAAGAAAGGGATCAGTCACTCATCTGATTCCTTGGAGATAGGGAGAAAGTGACCTTGGCAGGTGGCCTGTGAGGGCCAGGGAGAGATAGCAAGCGTATTCTGCTCAGGTCAGGTGTAGGTCTAGGGCAGGAGGCAGATCCAGCCCCAACATCCCAAGGCCTGGCGTGTTTGATAGTTTATTCAACCAAAGACTTGAGTTTCATAGGGGACTTGGGGCTCTTTTTTTGTGGGGTGGTGCTGGGGATTGAACTCAGGGGCACTCAACCACTGAGCCACATCCTCAGCACAATTTTATATTTTATTTAGAGACAGGGTCTCACTGAGTTGCTTAGCACCTTGCCATTGCTGAGGCTGGTTTTGAACTGGCAATCTTCCTGCCTCAGCTTCCTGAGCTGCTGGGATTACAGCATGCACTACCGTGCCCAGCAACTTGAGGATCTTCTTCGCCTTCACCGCCCACAAATAAGGGAAGGGTAGAGCTACTGGTGGGTGCTAGCGTCATGCTTCAAGCCATCTGTGCGGCTCTTGATTTGCCCTCAAAGCAGACTCCAAAGTGTCCTCTTTGCTTTCCCAGATGGGCGAATGCAGGCTCAGGGGGCACTCACCGGTGCAAGGCCACTCAGCTAGCAGGCACCTGTCCTGTGGCAGGAACTGGACGCTCGGCTCAGGAGAGCAGCTCCGCCCTTGGCCGCTTTGCCTGCAGGTTCCCATGCCGCTTTGCTTTGAAGAAAGAGCTGGGCTACGAAGAGACTGTGGTCAGAAAGATCAAGTATTCTAAGCTTCTCATGAGGGGGGGCATTGGAGGGGCAACAGCACCCCTCCCGTCCCTGCTCCATCCCCTTCTCCCACTGGACCTGAGGGGTCCCACCCTGCAAGAGGCATCCTCGAGTGCTGAAGGCTCAGAGGGACTCAGGGTTGGAGGGAGCCAAGGCAAAGATGGGAAGGGTGGCTGGCCTCCCCGCCCATCCTGGTCCCCTCCAGCTTGTCACCATAGTGGCTTTGGGCCGGAGGCTCTGCAGTGGAGAAAGCTGGGGTGAGGACAACTTAACAGGAGGCCACAGTGTTCTCCCACCCACTGTGCATGTTAGCAGCACTGTCTCTGGTAAGAATTAGAAGCTCAGGGATTGCTCAACCCAGGCTCCGAAGGCACCGAATAGTTCTGTTCTCAGGCTGGCTGGATTTCTTTCTGCGTTCAACAGTCCTATTTCTGTCTTACTCAGATGTTTCCAAGAATCCTAGAAATAAGAAGACTCGTGTTGGTCTCCTCTTCCTCCTGCTCCTCCTGTGTCTCCCACGTTAGGTTCTATCTGACAGGGATGGCCGAGGCCAGCCTGGTCATCCTTGTTGCCATTCCTACTAGTGCTGAACTAAATATTCAGTCTTCACAAATGCACCCAGTTTGACACCAATTTTGAGGAAACTTAATTTTAGAGACAGAAATGCTATCTTGAGAGGCGGCCACTAGTCGCACATTCCTTGAAGAGATTGAGGCAACTCCTGGACCTGCCATGCTGTATGTCCCTGCTCTGTGAGGGTCAAACAAGAGAAGCTCTGCTGTCCTGTGCAGAAGCCCATGGCAAGGCTGCTGCCTGTGCGGTCAGCGACTGGGTTGTGCACGCGCAGGTGTGGCCAGACCCAGCCCTCCCGCTCTGCACCCGCACACTCCTTTTGTGGACGGGCCATGCAGGGACCTGTCCCAGGAGGGCCTTGACTTTCCTCCCAGGGAATAGGCTTAGATTTGGGGGGACGCTGGTGTAACCCAACTGGTGATGAAATCCGTGGTCCATAGCTAGGGAAGCTTTTACTCTACTTGACAAGCAGCTGGAGGGTCACTGAAGCCTTTTACAAACCTTAACTCATTTAATCCTCATAACAATTATTGTTTCCTTTTCATTATTCCTATTTTCAGATGAGGAAACTGAAGTACAGAGAGGCCAAGTAATTGGATCACGATCGCACAGCACACCTGCTGCACAGGGGGATGGATCCCAGGCCACTTGGGGGCAGAGTCCACGATGCACCTTACTCCTCATGAAGCATCTGTCTTGTGCTCTGCCTTGGGCTTGGCAGAGGGGACCCACGTCCACTTCACCACGGTCCCTTCCCTCTGGCAGCCCATGGTCTATGAGGCACTTTGCCCCTGGCAGGCCCTGCCTCATCTCCTAGACTTCAGCCCTCTTTATAGCCACACTGGCTGCACTCAGCTCCAAGGGTTGTGGTCACTACAGGGCATGATGATTATTTTTATGTGTCAGCTTCGCCGGGCTGTGGTGCCCCATTGTTGGTCAATCACCAGTCTAGATGTTGCTGTGAAGGTATTTTTTGGATGAGATTAACATTGAAATCAGTGGCCCTGGAATAAAGTACATTGCTCTCTATAATGTAGGTGGGCCTCATCCCATCAGTTGAAGGCCTTAAGAGGCTGATCTCCCCCAAAGAAGAGGGAACTCTACCTGCAGATGGCTTTCAGCTTGGAGCTGCCTCCACTCCTTCCTGGGCCTACTCTGAGATTTTGAACTTGCCAAACTCCATGATTGCTTGAGTCGATTTCTTAAGATCAATCTCATTTTCTCTCTCTATGTACAACTTATCGGTTGTGTTCCTCTGGAGAATCCTGGCTACGACAGGGGAATTGTGTTTATGGGCTTCACTAAGCAAGCTCTTCAGAGGCAAATGGGGTGTGTAGGTGGGTGGTCAGAACACAAGTGACTGCATCTGAGAGCTGTCGGACCCTTTCAGAACTTTGGCAATGCAGATGTGCCCCAGGAGACGGCATGTGAATAATGAGCTGAGCTTGAGAGTCAGCTCTGGCTTGGGCCCTGGGACCCAGGCTACACATTTCCGAGGGTGGTAGGCTGGTGGGAGGACCATGACTTTCAGCATAATAGGAGGGTTCATTGTGCAATATGTGCCACCTCTTCAACGTCCCCCAGAGCATCTACCACATGCCAGGACTTGGGCTCTGTGCTTATAAGTGCTGTTGGCAAGAGCTCAGTGAAACATGCACTTTGACTTACTGTTCTCAGAGAGACTTCCAGAAGCGTTGTGTGCCATGCTGTGTTCAGAGGTGGCACGCCACCTGTAGGGATGGGGAGAGGTCCTCTGGGAAGGTGAGCACGGCAGAGTAGCTGTGGGGACAGCCTTGGAGCCAGTTGAAGAACCAGTGAAACCAGAGTTTGAGATAAAACTTAATTCACCACTTCAGCATTTGCTCTGAGGGTCGAGGGTGGAAAGCCATGTTCTTCTCCACTACCGTGGAACGGTGGGCTCAGCTCCCAGTGTTGCAGCTGTATGTGGGACTCTGCTCTCCAGGGTGCAACAGACCCCAGAAGCTCACTGTCAACGTCTCGTCTTTCCGGGTTCTTTTTAGCAAGTCCAAAGAATGAGATTGATGGGACAGCAGAAAGCAAGAGTGAGAGATGTAGGATTTATTCAAGTGTGAAGCATAGAAACAGAACTCAAAGACAAGAGAGTAACCAGTAGCAGGTGGGTTACTGAGTGTGTTGGTCTAGGGGTTTATATAGCACTTGGGTCAACACTATTGGTCCATACTTATGCTAATCGGGTTTGGAAAAGTACTAAAAGCTATTGGTTAAAACTTATGCCAATCGGGTTTGGAAAGCACTGACACTATTGGTTGGCCCTTGGGTCTGCGCTGCCATTCCCTTCTGCCCATTTCTGCAGGCTGCAATCCCAGCTTCCCAGGAGGCTGAGGTCCGAGGATGGTGGATACTGGGGATTGGGGGCCATGGCACTATAAGGAGTGGGCATGAGCACCAGGCCTTGGCCTCTGTAGGGTGACAGGTCAGCGTGCCCTTGTTTGGCTCAGCCCTTGCTTGCTGTGTTCTAGCTGGCCTGGCCATGCTCTGCCGCACTGGGACAAGGGTTTGGCTTTACAGTGACACTATGAAGTATCTCAAAGTGCTCTAGAGGACAAGAGTGCCCCAGAGGGACTCAGCAGAGTCTGAAAGAAGCGAGGGTTCCTGGTGGGGGAGCCTGCTGATGACATTTGCCACAGTTTACTCGCCTTGCATTAGCTGCAGTGCCACCTTTACTGTGAAGCAAATCAGGAGGGAAAAAACTGCCTTTCCAAAGTGGGTACAATGCCCCCTCAGTGCCCCATGATAGTGACGAGCACCTAAGCCTCATTCTGGATAAGAATCAAGTGAAACCAGAAATTTTGCTTGGAACGAACAGACTCACAGAATGCACCTGTCACTTGGCAAGTCTCTTTGGCCTTCACAAGCCCCAGGGGCATCCTGAAAGAAGACTGGAGGCCCTGCCGATATAAGCCATCTGGGTTCCTACCACTCAAGTCTTGGCCGGGAAAGGCCAGGCAGGGACATGCTCAGTAACCCAGTCTCTGCCCTGTGAATGGCACTGGCTCCCCAGTTCAGCTGTGAGGAATCTGTGGGGTTGAGATGGATCCATGATTTCTGGTTGCTCCACAGATGTGGAGTGGAGCCCTGGGGGCTGCATCTGGGCCTGGGTATCCCTCACAAGGCTCTGTCTTTGGGAAAATGCATCCCAAGTATCTGGGTTGGCTGGTTGGTTAGTTGGTTGATTGGTTGATTGATCTGGTCCTTGCCTACCACTCACCAGGAAGTATCAGGAAGTCTATGACCGTCTTTCTGGTGGGAGTTGCAGAACGAGTAGAGCTTTGTGGGGTGGAGGTGCTCCAGAGACAGAGGGATGTGGGGAGGACTGTGCTCTAGCCAGTCATGATCCAAATGTGCTCACCAGGAGCCAAGAGGTAGAGGGCAAGGGGCGGCGGGGGGGGGGGGGGGTGGTCCCTCATTCACATGCCACATGACATGTTCAGTCCATCCAAAATCAAGTTGACTAAGGCAGAGAAGTTTGAGCCCACTGCCCAGCTGGCTGTTCCAGGTGCTCCTCAGAAGCCAGCCTGGGTCCTGGGTGTGTGGGGTATCCTCAGCACAGGCTCTGGGCCCAGCAAGTCAGTGGTGTGTGAGGAGAACATGCAGCCTCCACTCCACTGTCCAGAGGCCTGTTTGCTTTCTCTTGGCTCTGAGTGGGCGAAGGCTGGCCTGGTGGAGCCTGGGCCGTCACGGGGGTTTTGTCCACTATCCTGTGCTTCAGGGCTGTGCTCTGCAGCACACCAAGAGAGAACTTTCCAGAGCAAAAGCCAAGCGTAAGAGCTCAGCCTGGCCCTGGCCTGGCCCTGGCCTTGAGCACTGCCCTTGGGAAAGTGAGATCACCTACATCCCCCTTGTTTGCAGAAGCATTGGCCAACAAGTCCACACCCAGGGGTCTGGAGGACACTGCCATGATCCTTGGCTCCCAACCTCCCTTCCCGCCATCCCGGTGTCCCTTCCATCTCTGTGCTCTGGAAGAGCTCAGGAGGTGACATCCTGTGTGATTCCGTGAGGATCTTGTCAAGTCCTCTTGTCAAAAACATCATTTGTTCTGGTCAAGGCATCAGAGCTGTGAGTCCCCTTGTGACACGGGACTCACACTCCTGCTATGCATTGTCAAAGGGGCTTTGCTGCCCCACCTTCTTCCAGTCTTACTGAGGAAACTTGGGTGAAGACTTGGGCATGGCCTCCCAGGGTTGGGAACAGGCAGGATCACATTTGCTTAGTCCCGAGTCACAGCAGGACACCATCACAGGTGGTGGCCTGTTGGAAGTGAAAGTGTCACGAAGGGCCCTCAGGATTCAAATCAGGGCCGCAGTTTCTAACCACTCTTCCTTAAGAGGTTACAGGCTCCTCCACCTGCAGCACGTGGTGGCTTCAGTTCCTCCAGGACCCCTGGTGTCCTTTGGCACCTCCTCCTTCTCTTGTCCACTGGTTCAGATAAAGGGGAAGTGGAAGAAGGACAGGCAGGGCTGGAGCTGGGTCCTTGGGGGGTGGCTGGAGCAAGTCCCCTGCCCATTCAGCTTGGCCCTGACACACAGCCCTCAGGACTTTCCACAAAACACTACATGTGTTTTCTGCTTTGTTATCTCCTGTGAGTCTTTAAGAACATGTAATTCTATGGCTTTGAATCTGTGGACTAAGCTCCTCCAACTATGCATTGTAAAGAGCTTATTTTTTTAGCTGAAAAATAATAGCAACAACATGTTTGTCCCTGACAGTCTGTGGCAGTGCCTGTGGACATGGTTACCATCTTCTGTCCGAGTGGAAGACATCTGCACGCCTATGACTGGTCCACACACACTTACCAGATCCAGTGTCATGTTGTTGAAGACTTGATCGAAGAATCTCTGTTCCAAATGGCAACAGACGCAATCAGAGGTTTAATGGGAGCAAAGCTGTGCAAGCCTGCAAAGTGATCCTGAAACTGCTTGCCGTTGGAGCACGTCCCCAGGGGTGGGACTCTGAGTCCAGATAGCAGGAACTTCCTTTTTTTAAAAAAAAAAACAAACTATCATCCTTCCTGCAAATGTGGCCAGGGCAACAGGCACAGCCAGCAAATATGCTAAAAATAAATGATCAATAGCTGTGAGGATGGAATTGCTTTCTGATTTGTTCCACCTGGAAATGTCGCAGCACATACCGGTACCACCTCTGGAAAACACCCCTCTCTGCCTTGTGGGTACCAGCTCCTGATAGCATTTTAGGGTCTTGGGTTTAGAAGTTTGACCGTTTGTCCCTGAGTGGCTGTCCTCAGCAAGCAGACCCCGTGTGGGAGAAGGAAGGTGCTGGCCAGGTCTCTTCTAGGACACAAAGCCAGTGCTCCGAAATTGCCTCCCTTCACCCCCATCTTTATTATATTAACGACCCGTTTCTTACCTCATCTTGCCCTCTTCTCCTGACCCTTAGCGTTTCTGCAGAGTGCTTGCCTCATGCAGTGTCTTGGGCCATCAGTGCGGTTCACCCAGGGCATCTGGCTAACAGCCAGTGAGCTAACTGCTGCTGGACGTCAGCCTTCCCTGAGTGGGAGGGCACACTGAAGGAGTTTCTCTATTTTTATTTCCCCAAAATGTACATCCACAATACACAAAGAGAAGCAAACACTGGAAAGGGTACCCTTGTGGACTCAAGATTCTGTACAAAGCCTGAAAGAGGAAAGAGTGGGCCTGTCACCAAAGCCAATCTGAAGGAGCCTTCCAAGGGGGAAGTCCAAGAGTCCACAATGCAAAGACCATTTCTTGTGTGTTTAGCTACAGCTGATCCTTGGTGTCTGCTACTGGAACCTTCCATGCATATACTTCCACGCGTGGCAGGTCCTGGGACGGGGAGAGGCTGGCTGAGGGCCATGGCAGGGAGTCCTCCCGGGACAGGAGCATGTGAGCAGGAAGAGAAATGCAGGCGTGGTGTGGATTCTGATGAAGAGTCCCTCCTGATGTCCACTCCTTAAGCCACCTTCGCTTGGGGAAGCATGTCCTGGACCATTGAAGAGCTAAATCATTTTGAGAGATGTCTGAGAAAGGAGGTCCCCCCACCCTGTTCCATGTAGAAATGACCCATTGAAAGAAAAGCCTTTCTATATCAAAGCTCATCTGTCTCCTTTCCCAGGAAATCTCCACTTCCAACCTCATCTAGCATGAGCACAGGTGATGCTCCGAAACTGTCTCCAGATCCACCATGAACTTGGCCCCAGGGACCCAGACAGACCTGAAACCATCCAATTCTCTCTCTGCCACTTCACCCCGACTCGTCATCTTCAACCCACTCCGCAACCTCAGAAGTAGCAGTGAAGTCTCCATTTTAGTTTTGATATGACGAGGCTATCTATTTCTTTTTTTAATATGTTTTTTAGCTGTGGATGGACTTTATTTTATTCATTTATGTATAAGTGATGCTGAGGATCGAACCCAGTGCCTCACACATGTGAGGCAAGTCTCCACCACTGCCCCCACCCAGCCCCAGCCCGAGGCTATCTATTTTGAAACTCCGAATTTTTAGTCTGAAAAAATACTACTGTCTAATTGATGTTTAGATCCATTTTTTTTGGTCTAATGGACCAAGATGTCTACAAATATAACACAATAAGACCAATTAGCACATTTCTTTGTAAGTCAGGTTAGTGAAAAAGTATTTTAATGGACAGAACCCATCACCATTTAAGGCCACAAACTCATCTTGGGAAAAAATAATGAATCAGAGAGTTTCATTCTAATACTGCTACTTTCCCCAGCCTTTTAAGGCACATTCTAATATCACCAGCTTCTTCTGATACAGAATTCTTCTGAGCAATTAGATCCATCACTGAAACTTCAACAAAAGCTCTTCCTCGTCGTGGCCATTACCAGATCTGTGTCTTACCTGAGGCACTAGACGGGGACTGCCTCCAGATTTTTTATTGATGCTATTGTGTTTCTAGATAAATTGTACTGATATTTAGGTATCACCATTGATGCTAATGATGAACATTTATACAGACATTTTTGAGAAAGATGCTTTTCTTTCTGCCAATAGTCTCTCTGACTCTCTGTGTGTTTTTTTTTCTCTCTCTCTACCCACACCTCTGTGTGTTCACACCCTTTCTGCACTGAGCAGGTCACCTGGCTTGACAGACATTGGAGGTGGGTGACTTTCTCACTTCTTCCAGGGACTATCCCTGATGTGCTTGGTTCATCTTCCCTCCCCATGTACAAGAGATTGGAGCATTTTTAATTGAAAAATTTCATCAAGCACATTTGTGCAAACCCTTCTTTGTGTTTACCCAGCTTTGAGACCTCCATTTTTCTACATAGGGTTTGCTCTGTGTTATTGAATTTGTGCACATGTACAGGATGCTGCTTGCTTGCTTGTTTCTCAGTGGTACCAGTTCTTAGAGCCTACACACAGGATTGACTGCATAATTTTTTTTGTTGTTTTTTGGTACTAGAGATTAAACCCAGGAGGACTTAATTACTGAGCTACATCCCCAGCCCTTTTTAATATTTTATTTAGAGACAGGGTCTCGTTGAGTTGCTTAGGTCCTTGCTAACTTGCTGAGGCTGGCTTTGAACTCATGATCCTTCTGCCTCAGCCTCCAAAGCCACTGGGTTTACAGGTGAGTGCCACTTCACCGAGCGGGCTGCATAATTTTTAAGCCCTAGTGAAATATAGAACTACCAAGCTCTCTGTTCAAAAATTATAAAAAATTTCAAGTTGGTGACAGCTGATTATTTGATAAAGAGCAGAGTACTATTATAACTGCCAGGTCACACCCTACCAATCCAGTTCTTTCTACAAATGTAAGTTATGAATAAATCTAAGCATGTGCAGTGGCTTAGTCTTAGTTTTTCTCTTTATTATTTTTAGCTTGCTAACTGAGTAAGATCATTCCTTAAGTCTCAGTGCTTTGAAAATATTCCACTGACTTCTGGCTTCTATTGTTGCTATTTAAAAGTCTGCTGTCAAAAAACCCCAGTTTCTTTGAAAGTAATCTTTTTTCCTGATTGATTTTTTTGTCCTTTGACAGTTTTTCCAAACATTATGTCTAGAGTTTTGTATCTTGATTTGAATTAATTGTGCTTCCTGAATCTGGTTTTTATCCTGTTCTAAAAAGTTCGTAGCCACTATCTTTCAAAATTCTGCCTCTCTTGCTCATTCTTTCTTTTTGGAGTTCCAATGTAATGGTACACTAGAGTGTCTCATTTTATCTTCTATGTTTTCAGATTCTCTTTCATTTAAAGAATCTCTTTATCTTTTTATGCTGTATTATAGGTCATCTCTTTCCAGAGCATTCCCTGGATCACCAATTCTCTCTTTGGTGATCTAATCTGACTTTTAGCCCATTCATTAAGTTTTTATTTTTTAATGATACAGACTTCACTACTAGAAGGTATATATGGTTGTTTTTCAAACATGTCTGGTATTTTTAAATAGAGTTTGGTTCTTTTCTTATAATTCTGATTTCTCCCTTTACATTTTAACGATTTCAGCCACCACTCACTGGCTCTTCCTGACAGTTGTATTGTTTAATGTTCCTGGAGTTCTTGGGGTTCATGACCTGCCTTACTTGTTGGGTCTGTTGCCTCTATTCACAGCAGACTCTTGTTCATGCCTCTTAAAGCATTTTGTGATTTTTAATCATAAGCTTATATTTCAAAGAATGTTTATCAGGGGAATCTTGTGTGACAGAGTTTGAAGTTCTGTTTCTTTAGGGAAATTTTTCATTTGCTTTAGCAAGCACTCTGAATAGACTAAGACTCTTTATGTTAATTAATTGACTTGGGTTTCCATGCTGTACAGGTGAGTAAATTAAAATTACAAACATATATGAAGTGTGGCCTATGGTTAGGCAGCTTGAGGTAAGGGGGACCTGGAAGAGAAAACTGTCCCCTCCAGGTCCCCCTTACCCAGGCAGCCAAAGTGCCAACACTTTCTTAGGTGTTCAGCCCTGCTTTGCACTGAAGGCCGTTTTTGTTATTCTCATATGGCATATTTCGATGTTTTGTGCCCAAAAGGTCTTTCAGACTCTTTTTTGTGATGTTGTCATGGGTGATAGGTTCTGTCATTCTGCGTCTTGAAGCACAGGAAGAGCTTTCCCACTGTGGTTTCATATTTTGAGATCTCCACAGATGTTGGGAACACCTCAGGAAGCAGGGCAGGAGCCCTTTCCAAACTCCTGGCATGTCTGTTATAGTAAGCAGGAAATAGCACTTACTTTTGTAGGCAATTTTTATTTAGATGAGACTTTGGTTTTGTTCTGCAGAGAAAACAACTAATATATTCTTTGCTAAAAATGGCGGCTGGAGCACACAGTGGTTGGATTGTTACCATAATGACAGATGTTTTTTAAAAAAAGGGTAGGAATTTGTGGACATGCAGAATGTTACTCGGCAATGACAAGGAAACAGAAGGAGGGGACATTTTGGTCCCTTGCACCAGATGTGCTCTCCAACTTTACACGTGCCAGGATTTCTCTCTTGTGTTCCTTTCTTTTGCTGTCGAGTTTCCTATCCCTTAAATATCTTTACCAGAAAATGAGCACGCTTTCACACCAGGAAGCAGCAGAATTGAAGTCGAGTTTCTGTGGAAGAGTCACAGCTGAATCAGCAGGGAAGGCAGCAGTGGTCACTTCCTGCCTTGTCCTGTAGGAAGAAGACACCCAGGAGGGGAGCACTTGAGCTGAAGCGACTTGAGGTGCTTCCCGAACTGTCTAGGGGCTGTGAAATCTCACTGTGTGAAATGCTCCTGGTGTTCAGAGTGGGAAAAACTCAGCACTCGGACCAGGAGGGAAGTTATTATTTCACCCCGACCTCTCAGGAGAGTGAGGTGAGGGCCACGTGGGGGATTCAGACAGGAACTTTCAACGTGGCTAGAAATATGTACTTACCTTTTTTGTTTGTTTGTGTTGAAAATCTTATTTACTCTCATATAAAGCCCTTGATAATGCTCATTGCTGTGACTATTTTGTGAACATACTTTCAGAAAAATCACGATCCAGTGCCATGGAGATTTTGAGCCCACTTGTTCATCCATGTTTTTCCTTTCAAACAGCGTTCATCCAGCACTATGCTGCAGAGGGCTCTGTCCTAGGTGATGTGGCTACCAAAGGAGAGCTGCAAACAGTCCTGCTCAGCATCTCACAGACTAGCTCCTTGCAAGGTGGGCAGCCCTTCAATAGAGAGAGGATGCTAAGGGGCATAATGAATTCACACATTAAGTCATAGGCTCAAAATAAACATTTCCATCACTTTTTATTGTAAAACATAAAATTCGCCATCTTAGACATTTTTAAATGGTGTCGAGTACATTCACATGATGTGCCACCGATCACCTCCAGGACTCTCCTGTCTTGGCCAAGAAACTCTGTTCCCACTGAATGCAACTGTGCCCTTCCTCCCAGGCCCTGGCCGCTGCCCTCTGCTTGGTCTCTATGAGTTTGGGTCCTCCAGGACCAATGTGAAATCATACATACAGAATCTGTCCTCTTACATCTGGGAGGAAATATGCTGTGGAGAAACAGGAGCCCCTGCCTTGCCTCTGACGGACTCGCCACCTAGTTTGGCCGGGAACGCTGGCTGGCTTTTCTTGGGTCCTCAGCTTTGCAATCCCACAACCTTTTTAGTGTCACTCTTTGAAGACGTCCACGTGGTATGATGTTGGTCAGCTGTTGGGACCACAGACCCAATGAGGCTGCTGCTCCCCAAAGGCCTTCGTGGCCCCCTGGATGGGAGGTGGCCAGATGAAAGAAACATCCCACGGGGACACGGTGCTGGAGTGCCGAAGCCCCCTGGCCTCGGTAGGTTGCTTTTATGAGCTCACAGAGAGCCCTGTTGTCCCTGCAGTTCAGATGCCTGACAGACACTCCATCCCAGGACGTGCCCCCAGAGGCATGCTCTGAGCTGGGCCATCCCAAATCTCCCCTCTGGGACCACTCAGACACTCACCAAGAACCAATGCCACAGACGCCTTTAGACTCACCTAATAGATTTCAGATCTGTCCAGAACATCTTAGATTGTCTGGCTGGAGTCCGGGAAAGGCTTGAAGTCAGGAGGAAGGCCATGCCTGGATTTCTGGGCATGTGGATTCGACTTACAGCAAGTGTGGTCTGGGAGTGGGCGTGAGCCTCCCACGCCATCAGAATATAAGTACCACAGGGCTAATGTTCACCGCTGCATCCCAGGCAGAGGGGAGTCTGGAACCACATGTGGACATCTATAAATAGTTGGCAGAGTATCTGGCATGTCCATATCTTTGGATATAACAATCAGCCAGGTTGCTTTGTTAGAAACTGGAAAATGCTACTACCGATAAAGGTACTCATGCTCCTTAGTTGAGAAATATTCTGTATGAATCTACTCCTGTCTTCTTTTTCTGTAAAAAGATTTAATTTGGTGTTTTATTTTGAAATCATCTGAGTAACTTCCTTCCTTAGCAAATTCCCTCTGGTTTTATGGATGCATCTGTGAAGTACTTCCAACTGCAGGAGAGGTGAATCACTTGTTTCTTCTGGGTGTGTGCAGACACTGGCTCTCTGCCACAGTTGAGGGCTGGTGCTGGCCCTGCAAACGATGCAAGGGTTGTGAAGCCACTGTGGTAAGAGGGCCTCTGTGTGATACTCCCCTGCATAATTTCAAAAAAGACAAAAAAAAGCCTAGGTCTTGGAAAATATGAGGAAAGATGCTCTCTCGGCCTTACCACACCACTACCCTGCTTTCTTCTCTGCCGTCTGTGATTGGCTTCCACTGGGGAGTTCCTCTTTCGTCTCTGGGGCTCAGGCCCACTTCCGGTTTCTGACCGCTAGCCAGTCATGCCGTCTCTGACGCAGCTCTCACTAACTCCTCCAGGGCCTGCACAGATGTGGTGTCTGTCCCCAGCAAGTGCTTCTCCAGAGAGCATGTAGGAAGCTGTGTGGCCTGGCGGGGCCAGGGCTCATGATCAGTCCAAAGACTGAGGCTTCGTCTCAGTGCTCCCCAAGTCATCTGGGACCACCTGCCTCCTCGCTCCTGTGTCTTCCCTTTCTTTGGGGGTTACTAGCTTGAACAAATCAGCCAGACGATAGCTGTAGTGGAAGAAAAACTTGATGTTCCTCAAATTGACAGCTTTCCAATTTCCCGTGTCTCCTTGAGAGGCTGCCTCACTTGACAAGAGCATTTCCAAGTCCTCTCAGTGTTGTGGGTAGTCTCCTGGGAGCTTGTGGTGCCATGGCATCTAAACACAGACCCATTTCTGCCCTTACAGAGCCAAAGCTGGTGAATGGCAGAACCAACATTCTACATGCCTGGAGCTCACAGAGTAGCCCGGATGGATCGCAGTGCATTAGAATGGTGAGTTTCTTTTGTCAGATCCAGTTCTACCAATCAACATCCGAGGGTCAAATGTGTTCGGCGTTGGAGCTTCATAAGGGAAAGAGTATTGCTAAGATATTTGCAGACCCAATCCCTATGCACTATGTCCAAACCCTTTCAGACTAGATCACCTTCTTGACTCCTCCAGGAGCTCATCACATCCCTCCACTGAGAGTGACTGGACAAGAACCAGGGGCAGAAGCCGATGTGGGCTGGGGTCCAGCTCAGCTCAGCCACCATAGCAGGCAGGGCACATGAATGAGGGTGGCAGTTCTCGGAAGTGGACATGCCTGGGTTCTGGTTATGTAAACAGGAGCCCAGGCAGAGAGGGTGCCAAGGTGGTAGGTGCAGGAGGGCTAGAGGTAAAGCCAGGACTTTCGGTGCCCTCCCTGGCAGAGAGACGCCTGGCCATACTGCTGGAAAGCTTCTGATCAGGAAGCCCTCTGGGAAGCCCTTACCACCCCCAGATCATGCCCTGTGCAGAGAAGGGTGGTTGGGGACGTGGTGTGTAATGAGCAAGGGCCATCTGCATTGAGGCCTCTGGATTCTCCACTTGGCTTTGTTCAAGCAGAGGAGGCTTATGGCTTGGGGGTATTTCAGTATGGTAAAATGGGCATGGATTTTGAAGTCTAATGGTCCTGGTGTCCTGGTGCTACTCTTTAGCCCTTGAAACCCAATGATACTCTGTCACCACCCTGTAGCTAGCAGCAGTAACAAACACACCCTTATTCAGAGATGTGACAGGATGTCATCTCCTCATTTAGGTCATTGAGTGGATCTCCTCCAGGTGAGCATTCAGGGATCCAGGATCCTTCCACTTGGTGGCTATACAGTCCCCTAAGGCCCCGGAGACCTCTGCCTAGAGGTGATGGTGAGAGAGAAGGTGGTGTGTCTTAGCACATTAGCCCAGAGTGACACATATCCTTTCCAGTCACATTTCCTTGAGCCGGGGGGCTAGGAAACGTAACCCCAGTGACTATTCTGTACTAGGGAAAGGACCACGTGAGTGTAACCAGACAGTTAGCTTCCCTGCCATGACCACTGGGCCAAATCTAAAAGCCCCAATGGCCCCATCTGTGAGGCAGAGAAAATGGAACTCAACCTCTCAGAGCTGCTATGGCATCAGAGCTGAGGTGAGGTGCGACTCACCTCCTGCTCCACGATGGGCCGGCCGCCCCCACCCCCACAACTGCTGTCAGTGCTCCATGTCCTTCTGTGCTTCTATCTAAAGAGGCCTCACAATGACCATCATGCAATATGCATCCTGCCTGGTGATGGTTACATAAATGTGAGTCTGTGTCATGATGACTACTAAGCAACATGTATTATCTACTGTGATTATTACGTCAACGCGAATGGACACTTCACTCTAACGTAGGTCCCATGAAATATACCTTCTGGGACATGGACATAATATTTTAAATATTACCCCATTGTTTGCCATTATTTTAAAAGGACTTTGTTATAAAAGCAATATAGGTCACTGAAAAAATTGCCAACACGGAGACACAAAGTGGGGCTTCAGTGTTTCTTCCTGATCCTCCAGGCCTATTTGGGTAAATAACCACTGTGATGATTTTGGTTTAGAAACACCCTATGCTTATAAGTAAGCATAGGTTGATGCTTTTATTTTGCATAACAGCAAATCATGCTAAAATGCTATTCTGCAGCCCCCTTTCTTTCCTTTTGTTTCCATATGTGCTCTGACGCACTTTTTTAACAGCTCCATACTACCCCACTGTGGGTATGGGCTGCAGTTTGTCTGACCAGAGATGAGAACTTTAGCAATAAGTAAAAAGGCATCATGTTCTAACTTTCTTCTGGGGTATGATGGGCCACTCCCCATGCCTACCTTCCCATCAAACTTCAGGCACTCCAAAACCCCATGGCTCCATCAGGTGTCCACAGCTCTCACCAGAGCACCTTCATGTCCTGGAATTGGACCAGGTTTGTCCCCAAACCCTTGATTGTTCTCTCAGGGGTGAGGTCAAGGGGGTGGGAGGAAGAGTGAGAAGCCTGCAGGAACCCTTCCCTATGCAGGAGCCAAGCTAACCCAGAGGAGCAGTCCTCAAGGTCCCCCAGGGCACTTGTTTCAACCTCAAGGACATGGGCCCAGAGCGTGGGGATCATTAAAGGAATCTCCTCTTTGGCTCACGTCATTCACGGTAAGACTTCCTAACATGGTGCAAAAACCAAGTGGCTCTAGCAACATTGCCAAGGTCCTGGGTGGACAGTCAGGCACTGGGCTGTGAAAATGAATTTGTGCACCACCCCACTGCCCACACCATGGAACCCACCTGGTGCCAGTCCTCAACAACATTTCCCAATTTGGGGCCGTTTGCGTGCTATCTTCTGCTTTCCTGTTTTGCTTCTCTGCACACCACCTTTGCACATATCTCTAGGTTTGAACAATTGCACTTACACATTTCTAATCTATGTCCCTTCCATCTTAATCCCAGGCAACGTCTTGAAGCCACAAGTTGGGTGTGCTAGTTATGCCCAACTATTAGGGCACATGCAACTCTCACCAAGAAAGTCATTCATCTCTGCACCTCCTAAAATCATTGCCTACATCATTCTTGGGGTTGTGGCCCCAGGACTCCCATAGATCATCAGGGAGGGGCTTCTCTCTGTACCGTTTCAGAGGAGGCTCCTTAGAGATCTTCAGCACATGTGAGTTTCACATTATGAGCCAGCTACCCCTGTTTCCTTCATCAGCACAGGAGAAGATTTTTGGCTACAATGATCCTTGTGGAATGTTTTCCTCTCTTTCTGGGAAGAAAAGAAGTGCCTCCATTCCCAATTCCCACTGAGGAGAAGCACTGAGGAGTGAGAAGCATCCAGGACTCTGGCTCCACAGATGTGGAATCTCTTCAGTGCTAAGTGCTCTGGGCCAGGGAGGCATGAGTCCTGCTCATAGGCTTTTGGGTTCACTTGGTGAATTTGGCCTCCTTTTCAGTGCTTGGGTTAATGAGGTGCAGATGGTCCATAGCTGATTCCTTTCCTATGACAACTATTTCACAGGCAAGGAAACATACTCAATGGCTCCTTGGTGAATAGTTACCTAGTTTCTGAAATCCCTACTCAGTCTGGGAAAAGGTTTCTCATCAGAGGACAGATGACCCAAGATGGACTTACTGAAGTACTGGGATGCACATTCCTTGGCAGATACGCTGGGAATCTGGAGATCTTGGTTGCTCTGTGTTTGGTTGTACAGAGATGCTGATACTATCTTTGTGGTAAGTGGCACATTATTGGGTGACATTCAGAAATATTTCCACCCCATAGCAACTCACTCACAACCCCCAGCATCCTGGCAGTGTCCCCAGATACACCCATTCCTGTCTTGGCCACACCTGGAAGTGTTGCCGTATATCAAGGGCTCCTCCAGAAGCACTTTCCCCTTATGTTCAGTAGACCTTTCCTTCAGAGGCGTCTGTTGCCTCCTGTGGCCTCCTGTGAAGTTTGGGCCAGTTTATTCAGTGTGACCAAGCACTGTGGGGGGAGGGGAGACTGAGGATTAGTATTGTGCTCTGACAACAAATAATGAGGACAAGAACTGGTAAGCACAGCAGTGCAGATACTGTCCATCCAGATCTCAGAGAGCCATAGAGCTTGTTGACAAGGAATTGCTGCCCTCCTTTTGCAGAGGAAGTGACGAGGTCTGGCTGGGCATTTAACTTGACAGATGCAGAAAAGCGAGTGGGTGGAGTGTTACAGAGAAGCCCACATTGGACCCAACTCAGACTCCACACTGCATCTGCCTGTCTCTGGGGAGTTGGAGTCCCTGGACTCCCACTAGTCTGTTGGGTCTGGTTGAGTGGGTTTAAATCTTGTCAATCACAAACATGGGATTTATCCACATTCTGTCCTGCTTAGTGCTTTGTCCAGGAAGCCAGTTTTTTCCTCCAGAGTAGGAGTCTCAGCCCCCTGAACACATGTAGCTACCTCCTTCCCGCATCCGACATTGAGTACCAAGAAAATTTGTGTGTTTATCTAGATAAAAGACTGAATTGAGGGCTGAAGCCTCTGCATACAACATGGTGACTGCATTCCAGGTCAGATGGAGCAGGCTTTGCTCTTGTTAGGCTTATTGGAGCTGCATCCTTTCCAGAATCACAGAGAACAACTCCAACTGGTCCCACGCAGGGTGCTCAGCAGCAGTACGCAGCACAGGTAGCTTCAGCCTCTGGAGGTAAGGCCTCCAGTTGCCTGAGTCTGCTCAGGGACATCCTTCAGGGAGGACCTGAAGCTCAGCGCCTCACAGTTCACTTCCTCTCTTGCAACATTTCCCGAGCATATGGCTGTGGCAGGTTAGCAATGAGCCTGCTGGCTTGGAGATGAAGGGCAGTGGGACCATCAGTGTCAGGTTGTGTTAGTCTGTAGGACCATTGGTCCAGCTGCCCCTTTGGGGATGGTGGAGCTGACGGGAGGTGAAGAGCCAGTCATCCCTGTCTGCCATAGAGCTCCAAGCCCACTTGGGTTGGTCTTGATTATGATGGAGCTTTCTGCCCAAGGACCTGGGGCCACACTGAGAAGTGAGCAGCAATTTCCATTCTCCCTGAGTTAGATTCTGGGTGTGCCCAACAGCGACCTCTGGACAGATGGCTGTCAGGAGATCCTGTTTGCTTACCTCAATGGCTCCAGGCACCAGCATCTCTAACGTCCTCCAGTAGGACCCAGGACAGTACCCTAGCGACCCCGGTTCCTCTTTTCACAGCTCTGAGTGACAACAGTTGATGGGGTAGCACTCTGTGGTTTGGTCTAGTTAGGAGATTTCCAATCTGTGCTGGTAAGTGAGAATATGTGTGCCCTACAAGTGTTGCCTGTGTAGAGAAACACCACCTCCTACCCATGTGAGCCACTAATCTTTGAATATTAATGAATGGCTATAATTAATAAAATGCATGCTTATTTGTACAAATAGCTAAATTCATTATAGGCTTTTGTCATGAGGTATTTTCTTGATCAAGAAATATTAAAGGGGCTGGGGATATAGTGCCATTGGTAGAGTGCTTCCCTCGTATGCACAAGGCCCTGGGTTCAATCCCCAGCAAAACACACACGCGTGCACACACACACACACACACACAAGAAATATTGAATAAACAAGCATTTCATGGGGTCTGACATATTTTGGGGTTTATGTAGGATCACTATGATTGGGAATATGGAATTTGTTGCTGCTAAAGAGGAACATCAAGGTTGACTCTGTGATGGCCACAAGGCCCAGGCCCACATGGGGTGCAGGAGCAGAGACACACAGTGAGGCTTCTGCCTGGGGGGACTTGAACCATTGCGCACTCTCATGCTTGTGCAAAACCCACTTTGTTCTCTGATTTTTAAAAATTTATTCTAATTTGTTATATATGATAGCAGAATGCATTTCAATTCACATTACACATATAGAGTACAATTTTTCATGTCTCTAGTTGTACACAATGTAGAGTCACACCATTCATGTCTTCATGCATGTACTTAAAGATGTCCATCTCATTCCACTGCCTGTTCTCTGATTTTTAAAATAAAATATTTTAAAAAAATATTTTGTTTATTTAGTTGTAGTTGGACACAATACCTTTATTTTATTTTTATGTGGTGCTGAGGATCGAACCCAGGGCCTCACATATGCTAGGCGAGCACTCTACCGCTGAGCCACAACCCCAGCCCCTTAAAATGAAATTTTAACCTAAATTCATCTTGGTGTTGCTTGGACCCAATCTGAGTCTGTATGATTAGTTCAGGAGAAGTGAAGGTACACACTTATTGTTTGACTTCGGCCTTACAGAGACAGGGTGACACACCTGATCTGATGCTGGGGCAGCCCCATGTCCCTGTCCAGCAGGGAAGAGGCAAATCATGTTGGGTGTTGGGACACTGCTCTGTTTTCTCCTGTGGGAGGGCCCCAACAGCACCTCCACCTGCCACCTGCACCTTCCCTCCAACGTGGGCTACGTCAGCAGGCTTCGGGGTCCTGGACCACATCTGCCTTGTGGAGTAGCAGCCTGGCTTCAGCAGGAACACGTTCAGAAATACTGTTGAGTGAACAAGTCAGTGAGCAGATGAACCCACGAACAGTTAGCTGTGTCTTCAACATCTTGGGTCAGGGATAGAAATATTTGAAGGAGACTTTGAAAGTGCCGGTCACTGTTTATTATAAGAGGGCTGCTGCAGTTTTCACCCCTGTGTGGACTTCTGGAGGGCTGGAGTGTTGAACCAAAGACCTGTTTTCCCCTTGATTATAGAAACAGTACATGCTCGTTGAATGGGATGGGGGACAGCCAATGGCCCTCACAGACACCTCTCCATGGACCTGGCTCATCCTTCCACACCCCTCCTTCTCGTGCTCTAAATGGCCTCTGCTCACCACCCTGACCCATTCCCCTCCACCCTGCTCTGTCCCCCTGTCCCCAGGGGGGGAACTTCCTGGCATAACTCAAGTTCTTTTCCTGGCTTCCCTTTATGGTCAGCGCAGAGAGGTGTGGCAGGTACAAAGCCTGCGGCTGAGAAGCGGGGGACAGTCCCCTGCTTCGTGTAAGCCAGTCCAGTCCTTCTGGCTTCAGAACCCACTGCTAGACTCACCTGGCAGACTCTGGCCTCCCCAGTCCCCCACACTCTCCTCTCCCATCTGTGCTCCAGTGGCACGTGTTCTGCCCGGTGGGTCTGGAGTCGCCCTCCCGTCTTCACACTTTACTCTGCCCCCACTCTCCAGGAGGCCTCTTCCCTGAAGCTCCTATAAATGGACTTCTTGATGACTCCTTCCTGCCAGGACCCTGTGACAAGACACAGCTGTGGCCGTCCTAGAACATTCCATCGTATAACTTGATTTTTAAAGTTAACAATATTCCACTATAGGAATCTTTTAATCCCAGTAAATGTAATTTCACATCCTCGTTATTTTGATTGATAAAATATCCAGTAGGATTTAGTTAAATCCCACAAACAATTATTGAGGTGCATACAGGACACATTCCTGCCCTTGAGTATGCCGTGATGCTACGTGGGCCTTACCACACACATGGAACAACCGGGAGGAAAGTAAAAGGTGTCATGAAGGAGATTCACCAAGAGCCAGAGGTGGGGCCCAGAGAACAGTGTCCTGGAGGGGGCGGCAGTGTCTGTGGTGTGCAGGACAAGACTGAGGCTGACCGGAACTAGAGGCTGAAAGCCATCCCAGGCAAGAGCTCCTGCTGGAAGACCAACCCCTAAGGTCCCCAAGCAGGGAGGAACCGGGTTTACCCAGCAGAATGAAATACTCTTCCCATGGAACTCATTCATCTCTCTTTTAAGGTGGTTTCCTGGTAGTATGGTTGTTTTCTGTTCCCTGGAGACCATAGCCCCAGGAGGCCAGGGACTCCTCCTCACACCCTTCAAGACCCCCGGTTGGCGTGTGGCTTCAAGTGAATACTGGATAATAAAGTGGAACCCTGATTCCTTGCACTCTTTTGGTGGGGGTGAGGCTGAGGGTCTTGTGGGAAGCTCTCTGCACCTGGCTCCTTTTGGCAATGGCCTCTTTCTCTTTTCAAAATACTCCTGCTCATTTATGCTTACAGGGAATGGAATCGTCCATGTGAGAACACAGTGTGGACAGGATGCTGCCTCTGGAGAGCTTGGGGACACTCTGCCCAGGGTTCCTTCTTCTGAGTGGGATCAGGAGTAGAAAGCCGTCCCTCCTCCTGGGAACGAGATGGAATAAAACCTGACTCTCTGATCTCCTGCCTCTGGTTAACGGGAAAGCCTGCAGCGAATGGTTCTACAGGGCAGGCTGACCTTTGAAGCAGAGGCTCCATCCAGAACTGAGTGGGCTCTTCTGCCAATATTAAAACTTTAGCGAGTTTCCTGCAGCATCCCAAGAACAGCCAGAGGGCACAGATGTTTGCCATGGACACTTTCTTTCTCTTGCCCTCCCCATCTTGCCTATCCTTCTGCTCGGTAGCTTTGGGTGTTGTGGGGCAAGAGAGGAGGGCAGAGTTTGGGATACCCGTCCAGCACCATTAGGAGCCAGCCAGAGATGGGGATCGAGCAGGAGCAGCAGCCAGGAAACAGAAACTGGACAGAGATGGGTGAAGGGCAGGAGCACGTGCTCCACCGGGTGCTGGCTGTCTGCACCTTTAACAGACAGCGCGCCTCTCTTAGATTCACGTCCCCGGCAAAGGATGGAGACGGCAATGCCCATCTGCCCTTACAGAGTCCTGAAAATAGGGGAGGGAAAGGGTGAGTGGACACCCATAGTGTGACCTCTGGGGTGGGCTCACCACATTTCATTCTTTGTCTCCCTGTGCTCCTGCTCACTGTTTTTTTTTTTTTTTTTAATTTCGAACTCCTGTGGGGAAGAAAGGTGCTTTATTTCACAAAGGAGCATCTATTACTACCATGAGCAGTGCGGAGCCTTGAAGGCATGCAGCACATATCCGATCTGGAAGTGGGTAGTTGGGGAGGAATCAGGTTTATCTGCTCGCAGAGTATCTCCCCATGGTCTAATCATCCTGATCTCTGGAAGAACTTTTAACCCAGCTGCGTGTCTGCCTTCTGCCTCTGAGTCCAGTCCTTCTGCTGGCTCCTGCCCACACAAGGCACGGCCTGGAGCTGAGCGGCCCTCCTGGGCCTGCGGCAAGCTGCTCAGGAGGAGAGGCTGGTCTGCACAGAGGGAACCCCAGGGCGTCCTGATTCCATGGCCTTATAAACACCCAAGAAAGTCTGCTGGCTGTTGAAAACTCAGATTCTAAATACTGTTTACCCCTGAATCATTTGTAATTCCTTTCCCAGCTCACATAACTGTAAACTCCTACAAAGTGCTTTATAAATACTCATTAGAGTCTCACAAAAGTCCTTTGAGCTCCACATGATTATCTTCACTTGGCAGGTGAGTAAACTGAGTCACAGGAGTTGAAAGATCTCCTCAAAGCCATGCCAGGAGCAGGGGTAGGGCAGGGCCAGAGCTCAGACTTCCTGGCTCCTGGGCTGGTGAGCAGCTCTGCAGAATGCACTGTGTTAGGCAGGTCCAGACCCCCAAGTGCCTGGGGGGCCCATGTTACCACTGGCCCCCTCAGTTCACTGGGACTGGCTGAGGTCCTCTGGCTGAGACCTCACTCCAAGGGCAAAGTCTCCACTTTTTGAAGAGTCAACCAAGATCTGTGCCCACAACCACCCATGGTCTTTTTTCCAGGCTACATGGCTGCATAGTCCTCCAGCACCTGGTTTTAGTGGTCCACGGAGGGTCAAGCAAATAGAGCAGAAAAATTGGGTTTTTTTCAGCTTTCCTGTGTGTTGACCAGCTGAAAACAGCCAACGAGGCATGTGTGGCAAGCACGCACTGGCTTCTGGCCACATGGTCTTTGAGCCCACTTCTTATATTTGGGCTCTGCACCAGGGAAACAGAGAGGACTGGCTACCTGATTTCTTAGCCCCTAGAAGTGAGGTGCGGGCACAGGACCCAAGCTTGGCCCCCTGGAGGCCCTGCCTAGGCCTCCTGGTGAGGACTGAGTGGGGAAAAACAGCTCGGGGACACCATAGCCCTCCCTGGTGGTTGGCAGTGAAGGCCCAGTGTCCTGTGTCTGTTCGTGCAGTGTTGCGGGGCCAGGGTGACCCCTAAGTCAGGGCCTCAGGGTCACCGCATGGCCAGTCTACCCTGCATGACCTTGGCAGGGGCCAGAGCAGCCTGGCCTGGTTTGCTTCCCTTCTGCCCATCCAGGAAACTTCTGCACTGATCCATAAGTCTTGGTATCCCTTCAGCTCATCCCTTTCCTGGTGATATTCGAGGGTCAGGAGAACCTTTGGTCAGTGTCCGAAGGAACCAGCTGGCCTGAGCAGAGTCTCCAGACCTTTTCCCTTTGCCCTCGTCATGCTGTTGAGAGATCCAGAGTCGAGGCTTGTTTACTGACCTCAGAGGGGAAACAGACAAAGCGTAAGACCGGAAGCCAGAAGGGTAGACAGACTCCCCAGTGCCATGTCACCAGGATTGGTCAGCACGGCTCCCTCACAATGCACTGTGACCACATGTGCTCTCATCACCATACCACATTGCTATGCCCACACAGTAACTTCACAGACCTCATCAAGCTGGCCATGGGTCCCCCCTAGGTGCCTCTCAGCAGGCTGCTCCCTGTCCAGGATCCTTCCCAGCTTGGGCATGGAGCTGAGGCAGAGCAGCCTGCAGCAGTCAGCAGGGAGCAGACCGTCCAGCCAGTCCTTCATGTTGCAGGTGCAGTGGTACTGCCAGGGCATCTGGACATGCTGGGGACTGGGATCTTTATCATGGCGGTGGACAAAGCTCTTCTTGGACTCCTAGAAGACCATGTAGTCAAAGCCCACCTTTGTCATTTAATCCTCCTAGTCCATCACTATTGCCCCTGTTTACACAGGAGGCAACTAAGGTGCCAGGGCCTCCCAGCCCTGGGGTGCAGACCATTTGCCTTTGCCTGGCTCTGGGCAGTCCCTGGGGGTTTCCGAGGCCCACAGCTGGAAGTTTTAATCCAGCAGACCTCAGGAGGGTGAAGGGATGAAGGATGGGTGAGGCACCCCCGCCCATGCTGCAGGAACTTGCCTCCAGTGTCTGGGGACACTGGAGGGCGTGACCCCGGGCAGTGCCTCCCTGCGCCCTGGCCGATGCTCACATGGCTGCTCCTTCTGCTCAGCCTGCCTGGCCTGAATCCTTAGCACAGGCAGCAACAGGCCCTTGGAGGTGGCTTCCAGATGAGACCAGTTTGTTGTGCCCAGTCTGGAGTGTCCAGGAAGGGTATTGAAGAAGTGGGGTTGTATCACAGGCCACAAATTCAACAAGAAGGAGAGCCCCACAGTATCCCGAGTCTCAGGTTTCACTCTGTTGGGTCATGCAGACTTGTTGACTGACCACAGAGGGGCAACAGACAAAGGTGATCGTAGAATTTTTCATTTTTGGCCTGAGAGGGTGGATTGTTATCTGTAATTTACCTACTAGTTAAGAGAATGCTATTCGTCACTACATTTTGTAGAATGTAACTGTCACTGGAACAGTTTTGTGGTTAATTTTTTTTTTTTAGCCACTCAGATGACCAGCGTCTGTCCATGAACCAGTTACTTATACATGTTGGACCTATTAATTAAGGCCAGATCAATCATGTTCTGTCAGCGGCAGGGCCCAGGGATGGGTTCCACCTAGCTCCTCAGGGTCCAGGTGGCCAGCCACTCTGCCAGCCTCAGTGTCTTCCAAGATCACTGGGGTGATGATAGCCAGGAGGCAGACAGCAGAGACAGTGGGAGGGAGAGGATCGCCAGGAAGTTTAATAGGTCATTGGTAGAGGCACCTTGGCCAGTGCACAGTTCTCTGACCTGCACATCCTGTCACATGTTTGTACTCAGCTGTCAGAGACTGGGAAACAGAGCCTGGCATGCTCAGGGAGACAGTGAGCAGCTAGCAGAGTTCCTTGGGGCTAGGAGGGACTGTGGCATGCCAAGAAATAGGGGGCACCTCAGAACCCAAAGTGGGGGTGCTTCAGCCAATGGCGTATAATCTTGGAATTCCTGGGTTGTTCTCACAGTGGACCATCAAAATGCATTCAATATGACAATTTCCAAATATTGAGTAGTTTTTTTAAAAAAAATAAGAGAAATAAATACTTTAGATCTTTTCCATAATTTTAACAATCTTACAATTTTTTAGTCATCCTGGAGTTTTCTCCATTATTTTAGCAATCTCATAATTTTTTTTTTTTTTTGCAGCTCTTTATGATTTTAGAAATGCCTGTCTGGCCCATTTTATGGTTTTGTTCTTATCTCCCAAACAGCTCTTGGAGTCCAGGAGAAATGTGTCTAAATCTGTCCTGGCCTTCTCCATATTCAGGAAGACAGGAGGGATGGTGGAAATTTCTGGCTTCTGAGCAAAACTGTTGATCTGGGCTCTTTCTTGGAAGTAGTTGTCCTTGGTGGAGAAAGTGCAGGTTCTGAGGCTGCTTCTGCTGGGGACAGGCATTGACTTCTTATGCTTCCATTACACTATGAGAACTACAGCACCAACCTCGCAGGAGGTGCAGGGCCAATGGTCCCGTGTCCACAAGCATCAAAACCCATGCTTGGTGTTAATCTCATTGTCAATGCCAGCATCAGCAAGCCACCCCTGGAACTCAGACATGGCTGGGCTGTGTGGGCAGAGTTTATGCCTAGAGATAGGCATTTGTATCTTTATGCTCAGAACAAAGGTGTGGTGGGAAACACGCTCTTGCTGGCCCACCCCCGGAAGGGCTCCCAGAAACAAACGGGTCTCCCAGAAACAAACCCTGTGGGCTCCCAGCTCCTGCTGAGCAGTGACTCAGTTTCCCCCCTGATAAAAGGGGATACAGCTACAGCTCTAAACTTGCCTGTAAAACACATTGAACGCCTTGAAATACAGGTGCTATTTAGTGTGAGTTCAAAGCATTATGTAATTATTTTATTGCCCCTTTTATTCCTGAGATTTTTCTGTTTGCTCGGCTTACAAACCATGCCAGAGCCATAAAACCACTTTACTTGAGGCCCTTCACACACATCCTGTGCCCCCTGCATCGCCTCCACTGCGAAGGTACTTGGGAGGGAGGATGGGGCCCTGCAGAATCTGATCTCAGTGTCCACCCACCTGGAGCCATTGCTGTGCCCTGTCGCTGAAACGGAGCCCTGGCCCGTTGATTTTTTTTTTTTTTAGCCATTCAAATAACAATTTCTGCCCCATGAACTGGGTTGTTTGGAGAGGTGGCCGTCAGCTAAGATGCCCACACACCCAGTCAGTTGCGATTCTCGGCTACTCTTTCCCATGGACTTGCCTTCATATTCTCCAAGTCCTATCACCTGAAATCATGGAGTCAGAGAAGCTTCTAGTTGAAAGGGGCACTGGAGATTGGCTGCTGTCATGGCCCTTTAGCAGGGTGTGGGCCCTCTCACGGCATCCCAGGTGGACAGTGGCCTTTGCCAGCAAACATGGGGCCACCTGCTTCTGCTTTGGGAGGCCTCCTGTTCTATTGTTGGTGGATCAGGTTGCAAACTGTCCTTCCTTAAGGTGAAACAGAGACTGACTGCTCAGGTGAGTCCCATGCAGCGCTCAGTCCCCACCCTGGCCAAGACAGCGGGCAGTCAGAGAGGCTGGGGAGGCTCTGATGAGGGCACTTCTGTTTGGTTCTTTCTGAACTCTGCTTTACAAACTTTGGCAAGTGGTGACCCTTTAAATGAGTCACTGCTTGGGGTTCTATTTGTCAAGCCCATTGCACAGACTAGGAATGCAAAGGCATTCAAGAATGGGCCAACAGCACTGCAGGGCGAGGTGTTCAGACCCTGAGCTTGAGAGACTAACACTCTCAGTAGGTAGGTGAGAAATTCTACCTGGAAAAGATCACTGCACATATCACCCAGAAGTCTCACCTTGGGGTGCTGGAGAGGTGCCCTGGTCACTTGGAGCCCCTCTCCTTTCCTCCATGGGTGTTAGGCATCACACACCACTCTTGCTCCAAGAACCACTTCCTCTTGCCTGGCAGCTGTCCCACCCTGTGGACCACAGAGAGGAGCCTGTGAGTGGGGTGAAGCCTCAAGGCCAGCAACCTGGCTTGTCCTGCAAGGGACCCCTGGATCTGCAGCCAGCCCGTGGTAGCTGGGTCCTAGGGCTGGTAGTCGGATGTTTTGCAGGGAGTCTATGATGAATGCTCGATAAAGTTTTATGGAATAAATGAATAAGTGAGCAAGTAAGCAAATCTGGGTCCACCCTGCATCTGCACGTGGTTCCAAAGTCCTGGCCAGCCCTACACTCACTCTTCAGTGCTCTGGGTTTATCTAAAACCCAAGTATTCCAGAGACACCTCCTGCATCTGTGAGCCCTGAACACATGCTCAGACCTTTTTCTTAAAAGAGCCTTTATAGAGCAGAGGATTCTAGAATCACGTCCCATGGGATTCTCTTTTAATCTCTCAACAAAGATAGGTGGAAGAATTCATTATTCTCCACTTAAGTTGATCAGCATCCAAGAAAATCCAGCAGTGAGAGCACTCACTTCTGGGTTGTTCCTTTAATGTTCCTGCCCAGAGCACTTGGGCAGCATGTGACACCCACGGGTCCATGCACAGCAGGTGGACATCAGGACTTAGCATCCTGCTGCATAGATGCAAACCCGAGGTCCTCATGTAGGAGCAGCCAGGGATGCAGCTCAAGAGAGAAGCAGTGTCTGCCTGACAAGTTGGTCAGTCACTGTCCAAATGCCCCGTTAATGTGGCTCTCAGGTGTGCCTTCTCTGAAGCTGGCTTGCCCTGGCTTGCGCCCCTGCAGGAGCCAGATGTTGGGGTGTGTCCAAAGGCATCTGCACCTGTGCTGTGTCTGTCCCTAGGAGGGTCTCACCAGTTTTCATCCCTGTTCTTGACCTCTGAGGCCTTGGAGGCTCACCCACTGTTTCCCTTGGGGTCTCCTGGACAATGTCAGTGTCCTCAGCCTCCATCTGTGAGCCGAGCACACACCCCCCTCTTTGGTCATGCCCCAGCTGTTCTGTGGCCCTGCCCAGGGCCTATGCCCACAGCCTTGCCATGACTACGCTCGGGCCACATCCCCAGCCAAGGCTTGCTATGCCCAGGGCCCCAAAACTGCCTCACAGCCAGTGCCCTGGCCTCAGGGTCTCCCTCTTTGACTGCAGACTTCCTACTGGATTGACTCATTTACCCTTGCCAGTCTAGGCCTCTGGCCTGCCTTCCTGCACCCCTAAGCAGAGGGTGTCGCCCAGCTCTGCCCTGAACATCATGCCAATCCCAGGCTCCACATGTTCACGTGTTCACAAACATCTGCGGGGCCAGCCCTGTGTCCTGTACCTCAAACCCTGACATCCAGCTGCTTTTGACAGCTGGCTTCGTGGAGTGTCTCCTAAGCATTCAATGTACTGAAGCCTAAATTCCTCTCTCTCCGAGCGTGTTTCTTTTCCATGTCTCTTTCCCCAGCACAATTGCACCTCTCAGGAGGCTCTTCAAGTCCAGTGTCCCTCCAGTTGGCTGCCCCACTGGTCTCTCTCCCCACAGCCACAGCCCCAGTTTTGGCCTTCAGTCTCCTGGTCAGGATGGCCTCGACCTCTTCCCATTGGCACCGTCCCTCAGCTTGTCCCTCCAGCCCAGTCCTCAAACTTTAGCCGGAGAGATGCTGCTCAACAAATCTGCCCGCTCTCCTGCTTCCACCCCAGGATACCATCGCGGCTGCCCTCAGGATGAAAGCAGATGCTGCCCACCCCGTCTCTCCTGCCCCTCCGCAGCCCTGCCCTGCCTGCCCTCAGCTCTTCTCTCCCTTCTGGGGTCTGCTCCCAGCCTGGGAACTTGGCTCCTGCTCCTCCTTCAGCTGAGCTGACTCCCTTCCTTGCGTTCGCCCTGGCCCCCCCAGTCTGGCCAACTTCCGATTCCCTGCTCAGAACCCAGGCAGGGGTCCTGGGCCATCGCTGTCCACCCCACTCCTTCCAGCCATATCAGAGGCCTGCTCTTCTCCTTCCCAGGGAGCCCTGGCCCTCCCTGCTATGCTCTCAGCACAGGGCCTGGCCCTACGTGGAGGCCAACAGGCTCCCCTAGAGCAGGATGGCTTTCATTGGCCTCCCCGTCTCCAGAGGTGTGTGATTCTCTGACCCATCCCTTCCCCAGGGTAGGCAAGGCAGAGCCCCCTGGCACCAGGTTCCCCCCACACCTGTGCCCCTGAGTCACAGGTGTTCTCTGGACCCAGCATATATTCCCTTCCCTGACTCCCGATCCTTGCGCCGACAAGGACCAAGTCCTTCTGGGGGCATGTCTCTTACTCATGGCCTGGGACCACCCTGGTGACCTAGGGACTCACTGGCTTGTTCTCATCCCCTAAGCTCCCAGTGCCAGGGCTGGGGTCCACAGGTGGCCTCCCCCGTCCTTCAGAGGTCAGTTCCTTTCTCTTCTCTACTGAACGCCTCTTCCTGGCACACCCCCCGGCCATCCCTGCCTCTCTGCCCTGCCTCCTCCTTTCTCCCTGGAAGAGCTGGCACATTTCCCTCCAGTGCGGGTATCTGGCCTCCGCTGCTCCCCACATAGGCTGGAGAGCCAGTCCTGCAGGGAACGAGTCCTGAGGCTCACTGTGGGGAGCTGGAGCAAAACAAGACCAATAAAACCAGGTTTATTTGCAATGTTCCCATGTCGGTGATTCTGTCACTCCTCCCCTGTTTCCTCAGTAATGAAACCAGGGAAAGGAAAAAAAAAAAAGAAAGAAAGAAAGAAAAAAAAAACCCTCCATCCGCCCTCCCCAGACCAGCAAAGCCCAGCTCCGAGTGGGTGTGAGTGTTAAGGCCTCCCTCAGCGCCACTCTCTGCACCTTCCCACTAGTGTTGCCAGGACCACTCCCCGGGCCTGTGGATTCATCGCCCAGATCCAGTGCTTCCCATTCTAATTTTATGGCACTTCCCTGGATTAATGGTTAACACATTTACCCCCCCACACACCCCTCCCCTGTTATCAAACAGTGCTTTGAATAACGATTAACTCTCTGGTTAACAGACAGGAGCACGTTAATCATCTTCAAATCCTGGGGCAGGAAAATCACTCTCTGGAACCTTCTCCCAATGGTAGGACAGCCCTGTCTCCCAGCAGCTGACCTTCAACCACACCTGAGTCTACGAGCCTACAAAACCCTCCGGTAATCATGTTACAAGGGCTTATTAGTCAACCAAGGTCATAAACTGCTCAACGGCGGGTGACGTTGGCACTCTGTTCCTCTCGATCTGATCCAGCCACTATTGCTCCAGGACCTTATTATGAGACCAGGCTGCACTTTAAAAAAAAAAAAAAAATTGTTTTGCAAGCCAGGGCTGATCCATGGTACATTCCTTGTTGCTGGGAGACTCGGAGTGGCTGAACAAGCTGTTCTTTCTTGGAGCCATAGTTAAAAGTGCTCCTGACCCAAACACACATGTGGTGTCATCTGCATGCCCTGTGTGTGGGGCTGGGACATCTGACTAGGAAAACTGCCTGAGCAGCTGGCCCAGTGGCCAGGATCCACAGCCAGCCGGGGTGGCTATGGACGCAGCAGTTCCAAGGCTGCAGGGAGGGGGACCTCCTTGTGAAATGAGGTGGTAGCTCCTTTCCAGGGGAGGGAGGAAGGATGGAGGGCACTCCCAAGGGCCCTCTCTCCATGCAGGGCTGAAGTGGCCCAGTCCAGCTGAACATGTGGAGTGTGGACTGCATGTCCACAGGGTAGAGGGCAGCAGGGTGAGAAAAATCCCCAGTGCACGCAGTGGTCAGCAGAGTGGAGGCCAGGGAGATCAGGCTTGTGTCCAAGTTCCTGCTGGCTCTGCCTGCTCTCCTCGTCCTTCAGAAGACAGGGGCGGAGGGAGAGGCCGTTCTTCAGAGGGGGCCTCAGGCAGCGCCAGACTTATTAGGAAAGAAGCTGCCAGGGTCCTGGCAGGCGCGCCCCACCATCGTCCGCTCCAGTGTGGCTGGTTCCCGTCACCCTGGCCTCCTCCTGGCGGCTGCTGCTCCATATCCAAACATTTCCACATTAGGCAGCTGCGTTCCTCCCTGGCGGCAGGGGAGGCGCCCGCTGACCCAGGGTGGCCCCAGGCAGTCTCCCCCCCCAGGTGCACTTGCTCTTTTCTGGGTCAGCCTTGTGATCTGGTGTCCAGGCACTTGGCAAAATTTAGCAAGTGTTTCTCAGGCTGTGTTTCGTAGTTACACTATTTACATGGACACTCCAGGGAGCCCATGGGAGAAGCCTCCAGCTCCCGTTCCAACCCTGGCCATCACGCCTCACCCTTCTCCTGGCCCCTTGAAAGACACTGGAGACTCTGTCTCTGTTTTTCATCTTTAGCCCTCTCCTGTGACCTCCCTTTGGGACCTAAGAATTGGAGCAGAGGTTATCCTTCATTATACACACCTGTGTTTGAACCCGGGTGGTCAATACCCCGAGTGGAGGTGTAGCAGTTGAATCCCAGAGGTGCTGAATGGGGACAACTATGCTTATTACACATGGATTTCAAAGGCTTAGGGAAAAAAACAACATGAATTATCTCATGCATAATGATAATATTTTAGACAAAGTGGATTAAGTAAAATATGCTAGTGAAATTAATTGTATCTGTCTCTTGGTCCTTTTAAAATGTAGTTGCTAAAAAATGCCACATGTGTCTTGTATTGTGCTTTGGTTGGACGGCACCACTCCACACTGTCCCCATGATGGCCTGGCTCTTTCCAGGCCCAAGGGACCCCGTCCTGCTGGACAGTTGCAAGCTTCCACACCAGCGGGTCCAACCACCTGGGGTTCCTTCCTGCCTCTCCAGGGGAGCTCTCAGGCCTGCTCAGGATCCAGGGCTGGAGCCTCTTGTCCAGGAAATGTGCTGCCCTCACACAGCCAGATGTTTGGTCGGCTTGACCATCCCTGGGCTGTGCTGTCCTTGAGGATGTTGTTTGTGCCCAGGGCAGAGAGCTCAGGAACATATGTGTGCTGCTCCAGGCCTGGGTGCGTGGCTCCAAAGGGCGGAGTGGCCAGCATCCAGGTTTATTTATTTTTCCACTGTGAGGGGTGATAAATTATTAACCTCAGTTGGGATACTTTGGTTGCTGCTATCAGCACAGACAGCACCAACCAAGTCTGTGCTTCAGACCTGCTTGTGTTGTTTGAAAACAATTTTTGGAAATTCTTATTTTATTAAGCACACTAGAATTTTAAATCAAAGCAAATTTCCCATGTGGCAGTTTCATTCATTCTATGTAATGTGTTTAAGAGACTACTACGGTGGCCCAGGGGCTCTTCTGAAGCCCCCATCTCTGAAGTGACGCTGTTCTGCATGCACAGGCTTGAGTTCTCACACTGGAAACACGTGGGTCCAAACCAGGAGTGCCACACAGGCAGCACACACCCAGATCTGGAAGGGCTTGCATGGAAAAAATACAAAATGTCTTACTGATAAATTTTACATTGATTACATGATGAAGTCATGTATTTTAGGTCAATTGTGTTTCACATATTATTAGAGTTAGTCTCACCTGTTTCTTCTTTCACCGGGCTTCTAAAAATTAAAAATGACATATGTGGCTCACACTGTGCCTCTATGGGACAGCACTGCTTTAAGGCAATCATGCTGTGTTTATTTTGAGACACAGAGATGTATGTGAGCATTTCAACCAGGTTTTTCAGCAGCTTAGTAGCCCGGGAACTGTGACTCTGAGCCTTCTGCTAAGTGACAAAGTATGGGTCAAGTTATATCAAGTTGTCATTCTGGCTCCTTGGGTTAGATCTTGCTCACAGGACCCACCTTGATGTATCTCCAGAAATGGCCCAACTGGCCTTGTGGGAAACTCCCGGGTTCTGCAGGAACTTGCCAGGTAGTAATTACAGATGTGCAAAGACCCTCCTGCTTCATGTACTCAGTCATAATTAGTTACCTGGAGCCGGCACCCAGTGGGACGGAGCTTAGCTGAGCAGAGAGGAAGCTCAGCGGGCAGATCACCTTGAAGTTGCCCTGGCAGCCAGATTTCACAGCAGCTGCCTGTCCCAGCCCCAGGGGCTGTGATCCACTCATGGGAAAGGGCTTCAAGGGCTGTATCCTGGGTGCATTCGCATCTTTGCTACTCTTCTTTGGTGCTGGAGGCAGAACAGATGCATCCACAGAGCCAGGGAATGCTCTTCACCTGTATTTGCTTTTTGGATGGTGTCTCTAAGAAGTTGATCTTTTAACATACGTGTTTTACACGTAGATGTGTAAACACTCAAATCCATGGCATAATGTGCTCACCTGGAGATGGAGTCTTGAGGAACCTGCTCTCCTCCCATGGTCCCTCTCTGGAGTGAAGATCCCTGGATTGGGGGTAGTGGGGGGAACCCTGAACAGGTGTCCCTCCCATTTGCATAAACTGGCTGCCCTGAATGGCCCCACATGCATGATGACCACCGCTGAGAAGAAGAAAGGAAGCATTTATTAAAGGCGAAGAAAAATTAGGGCCTTTGCATGAAGGTTGGAAGAGCTTTGAGGTTGGATCAGCTGGCCAGGTGCATGACCAATTTTCTTGGTTCCTTGGCAGCAGCCAAAAGTATTTGAAAAATAATGGAGCTCTCAGTCCTATGAGTAAAAACCCATTTATCTTGGGAATTAAAAAAAAATGCTGGCGCTGGAAAATTTCCAAGGAGATGCATCTCCTCCCTCCTCACGTCTTACGCCCGTTGCTTCTGTCTCCCTGTGAGACACTCACACAGGCAAGTCTGTGCTTCTTGAGGTGGGGGATGAAAATAAGGAGTCTGTTGAAGACGTTCTGAGGAGGGCTGAGGCAGGAAGCCACTGGAAGCACAATCCAAGGGATGTTTGCTTCTCTGGACTGAGAGCAGGGCTGTTCACCCACTGCCAGGAGAAATGCGCTTCGCTGCTGTCCCGTGGAAACCAAGGTTCACTCTGGGTCTTGGCAGGATTGGGTTATTTTCTCAGCTTAAATTGTTTTTATGTGGCTGCCCTTGGTACTCCTTTCTGTTTTGGGGATATTTTCATGTTTTTTATTGGGGAAAAAAAATCTTGACTTTGAAAAGGCATGTTCACCCAAATAAGGTGCCAAGGGCATCAACAAGGCTCCTGGGTCAACAGCCAGTGTCTCCATTCTGTGCACAAAGTCTGAGAACTAGGAAGGAAAAGAGGCTCCGCCCCCACTCTCCCAGCATCTCCCAGGCCCCTGCCAGCCACACGGGTTCAGCTTCAGAGGGAGAGGACTCTGTTGCAGAAGAGGATGTTATGTGCACAGAGTACAGGACGAGGAAGGCATTCCAGGGTGCATGTGGGGAGGAAGCAACAGGCAGGGACAGCGGGATCTGTCTGCCAGCGGAGGTCTCTGGTCTTGGGGGAGTAAAGCCCGTGCGTGCAGCTACCTTCATGGCCTCTCACAGCTCACCGGGCCGCAGCAGCTGTCACACGCAGCCGTCACACGCAGCCCCTGGATGAGGTCACAGCTGTGTGGTCCCATCTCAGGGATGGGTGCTGGGTGATGTTCTAGGAAGTTCTTCATCATCTCTGGAAGGTGCAGGCTCTGCAGTCATGGAACATAATTCTCCTGTGCGGGAAACCCAGAGGGTGCTGCACACACGGCCAGGGGAACTGTCGGCTCTGCACTCTTGAAAGCTGGCCAGAGTTCCTGCCTGTCTGCATTTCCCAAACCAGCAAGGCCACCACATCTTGTCACTCCTCCCTCCATCTCCCTGTCTCCATCTCCCCTCCCATTCTCCTCTGTGACACTTGTCTGAGTCAGGAATACTTGTTAAGGAGAAAGAGGCACCTGTGGGGGAGGCCCTAGTGTCATACTGCCAGGCTATGGTCTAGAACAAGCTCTGCAAGGTGCCCAGGACAGAGGCAGATCCCCAGGAGACTGGGGGACAGAGTCTCAGGCCCAACCATGTGTTGCGAGCTCGAGTCCCAGTGATTATCTGCCTCTCATGAGGGGACCTGAAGGCTGAGACTCTGAGGGTAGGTAAATTGCCTGAGGTCACTGAGGTGACTAGCAGCAAAACCTGAGCTGTCACCCAGATTTCCTGACTTCCATTCACTCTCCCAATCTACTGAACAGGAATGTTCTGCCAGGTCAATGTCCCTTGCCAGGGCAGAGCAGTTGCCTGGAGTCACAGGTTTGGCTTGAGGCTACTTCTCCAGACACTTGAGCACCCAGTGGGTCACCGAGTGAATTTCCATGTCCATCACCACATTTCCTGAGACTGTCTCTGACCTGGGCCGCCAGGCACATGGAGAAGCTGGGGAAATGGCTTGGTAAAGAGTTCTGGGCCAGCAGTCCTACAAGCCTGTCCTAGGGTTGGCTCCACAGACCAGGTAGAGCCAGTCCTTCACTGTTCAGGAATTTTGTGAGTCAGTTAGCCATTGATAGCTTGAAAGTAACCACGGTGGGGTATTTACACCACGGAAGCACAGATACAGCAAATCAGGGCTTGATTTTTCATCCTCCTGCCCCGGACAGCTGGTTTATCAGCCTATCATCCATTCTGAGGGAGACCCAGATCTTCTCTGGCAGTTAAGAAGTGAAGGGTGGCCCCATCATGTGCAAAGGAGGACATCAGATTTGGGGAACAATGCTGCCCACTCCACAGGAGGCAAGTGCTCTGCAGTCACTGTCCCCAGAACCGAGGGGCTCCAGAGAAAAGCAGAGCTGTCCAGGGTGAGGCTTGGGCAGGTCCCTGACAGCCATCCCCACAGCTTCCTTGGCTCCCCACGAGCCTGTGAGCTGGGTGTGCCCCTCTGGGTGGGCAGGCAAGCACAGGCTGCTCCTGAGACCCTCTCTCCTGAGTCTACCAGCAAGGCCTGCCAGTCCCACCTCCAGCACACATCTGACTGTGCCCTCTCCTCCCAGCAGCTGCCTGTCTATCCTGCCGCATCTGCTCTGAAAGGCCTCCTGCATGCGTTGACGCCCACCTCTAGGCTACTCTCCATGTGGCTGCTCAAGCCATTGTCTGAGAAGGAGGAAGAGGTGGATGGAGAAGAAGGAGAAGATGAGATGCAGGAGGAAGGGGGGACCTACACCATCACCCTCCCCCCCAGTTAAGATCCTTTAGCGCCGCTGCTCAGGATTTCGGGGCAGGAGGATTGTGAGTTCAAAGCCAGCCTCAGCAACTTAGTGAGGCCCCATATAACTCAGCGAGTCCCTGTCTCAAAAACTAAAAGGCCTGGGGTAAGGCTCAGTGGTTAAGCGCCCTGGGTTCAATCCCCGGTATCATCAAAGAAAGAGAAGGAGAAGGAAGGAGAAGGAGATGGAGCCCCTTCAGTGGTTTCCCATTGCACTTAGAGAAAACTCCACATGGAGTAAAACTCTATGTGGTCTGATCCCCGCACACCCCCAGCTCCGGTGCTCCACACTCGTGTCACACCTATCTCCTTCCAGGTCCTTGAACACTGGCAAATGGCTTTACTGCCCCAGGACCTTGGTGTCTACTCGCTAGTCTGCTTAGCTTTTGTTTTTACCTTTTTGTCCGACTTTCCCTTCTTCAGCAGATGTCTGCAGGGAAATGGTTTCACAGGGTACGGCCAGTGCCTGGCCTGCGGTGGTGCTCACGTGAGCGGGTGAAGAACCAATCACTGGTCCATTATGCTGCCACTCCATGGAGGACAACTTGCCAATGTTGAAATAAAATCAGCTCTTGGCTCGCTCTCAGCCCCGCAGGCACCGGCGTCTGTTGCCCTTCCAGGTTTGCGCTGTGCAGGGACTCTGTGTGCTCAGCCCCTGGGGGACTGCCACGCATGACCCAGCTACAACTGAGCGGTTGGGATCTCTGGGTGAAAGGCGCTCTCCAGGTTCAAAATGTTCCCGCTGAGCTTGCCTTGGTGGTGACCTTACTTCAAAACTGCTTGGAGGTTCACATTGGGGACTGGAGCCTGTGTCCATTTTAGGCAGAGCGCTGACCAAGTGAACCAGGGGCACGTCCAGCCATGTGCGCAGAGATCCTCCTGACCTGTGGTTACGCACAGGCTTACAGTGGCTCCAGTCTTGTCTGAAAGACCTAACTGGCCTCTGGTTTGTTGTTGGAACTGGAACTGATGATTCGCTTTAAGTAGATCCCCGGCAAACCTCACAATTTGTTTTTCTTGAAACGGTCCTGAAGGTGCTTTCCAAGAAACCAGGAGAAAGCTGAACTCACAGTGGTGAATTTGAGTGTGACAGGGAAAGCAGAGGGGGGGCCGGCTCCCTCCCAGCCACAGAGCCAGCCCCTATTCTGGGAGGCTGAGACATTGAAGTGGCCTCGCTGCTGTCCTAGTGGGCTTCCCAGGGGGAGCAGGGGCTGCAGAGCAGGGATAGGGGCATGAGTTTCCTGGAGCTCCTCCAACACACTGCCACAAACTGGGGGGCACACACAATCGACATTGACTCTCCCACATTTCCAGAGGCCAGAATCTGCAATCAGTGTGTCACAGAGTCACGCCCCTTCCAGAAGCCCTGGGGGGGGGGGTCCTTCCTGCCTTTCCTGGCTCCTGGTGCCCTGGCAGTACTCAGGCCGCAGCCCACCGCCTCAACCTCACCTCGACTTCTCACATCTACAAAGACCCTGTTTCCAAATAGAGTCAACGACAGGTACCAGGACCAGGCCATCAACATATCTTTTGGGGGCCACAATTCAACACACAACAGAAGGGGTCCCTTTGCTCCTAGGCAGATCATCAGATCACGTGTCCATTTCATAAATATGTAAGTGGGTGAGAAAATGAAGGCTGAGATTTGAGTAAGACAAGATTACAAGTATAGGATGTGTAATTTACTAAAGCATCTGAGGCTTGGAATTTAGGAAGACTCTTTTATTCAAAGGTTTCCAGATATTCTTCCTAGGTCCCAGGGGTGGGCTGAATAATGGCCCCTCAAAGACGGCCACATCCTAATCCTGAGAACCTGTGGGCTATGATTTGACATGGTGAAGGGCTTTGCAGATGTGTACAGGAGACCATTTCAGACTACCTGGCTGGGCCGAGGTCATCTTAAGGGTCCGAGTTAGACATGGAGGAGGGAAGCAGGTCAGAGGGAGGGAGCTTCAGATGAGCAGCTTCTGGTTTTGAAACTGAATCAGGAGTGTGTGTTGCTTCTAGAAACTGGGAAAGGTGAGGACACAGATTCTCTCCTCAGAGCCTGCAGAAGGAATCAGGTCTACCAATACCTTGCTCTCAGCCCAGTAAATGAGCTTCACTTCCAGGAAGTCAATTTATGTTATTTGAAACCACCAGATTTGTGGCAATTTGTTATAGCAGCAATAGGATACAGATAAAACCTTATGGTTCAATTTGGTTTTCTTGTGTGAATGTAACAAATTATCCATTTATCCACCTGTGTCGTTTTTATTCACTAACATCTAGAACAGTATTTGTTCCATGTGGAAGACCTTAATGACTACTTGTTGAATGAATAAAGAGAGAGCTTAAAATACACTTGCTAGCAAGCTAACCCCTTTGGATGCATCCCCATCCTCGTATCCATCAGCATAGAGGACAGTTGGATATTGAACAGGTAAGTTTGCAAATAAAATAAACATGATTTATGTGGCAAGCATATGCTAGAGAGCTCCAGGCTGTGGACAGAGTAGGTCAAGGGAAGGCTAACTCAGATTCTGGGGTTAGGCAAAGCCTTCTGGGGGTGCATGCTGAAACAGACTGGACACACCTGTCTCAGTTCCAGGTCTAGACGAGAATTTCTCTGCTCCAGGAGGTGACATCTGTCGGGAGCACATGGTGTCCACCATTTGTCCTTGGAAGCAGTGTGGTGTGGACCACCCAAGCATGGCTCTGAGCTCCAGGTGCTGACACACTGGCATTCTGGCTCTGCTGTTAATTTAGTAAGTGACCCTTGATAAATCGCCTGCCTCCCTGCAGCTGATGAGCAATGACCTCACCAGCGCTTCACAGGAGTGAGGTGTGTGATGATGATGAAGAGGTGGCCTTCCAGAGATGCATGGCCCTGCCTGGCACTGGCCCCTGCTGCTGGCTGCTTCTGAGGCGGAGCAGGGGCTGAGGGCCACATTCACGTTTTCTGGGCCCCTCTATTAGCGAAGGGGACTGGAACTGAGGGGACAACACTGACCACAGCTGTTGGTGACTAGTGGGAAAGATAAATGCCAACCCCCAGAGGGTAAGACATGGGGGGCACGACACAAGTGTGCCCAGGAGTCCCAGTGGAGGTAGAGGAGACTCACGACAGGAAGGGAAGGAGTGAGCCGCACTGCAGGGTTCACCTGGTGGGACACAGCTGGCTGCCACCTCCAGAGCCTCCTCACACAGCAGGGGCAGCACGTGCCACTCCCTGGCACTTCCCTGTCCCCCATGCTCTTAGCTGCTGCAAGCCCAGGCCTCCTCCAGCCTGGCACAACACTGGTCCTCCATGCCACACCACGCTTCCAGCTGAGTCACAGCACCGCCATGACTCACCCAGGGTCAACAGCTGCGAAGATGTGAGCACAGCCACCTGATATGGCAAGTCCAGACTCTCCCCACTCTTCAGACCCTGGCCTTGTGGGGAAGCTGCAGGCCCAGCTTCCTCCCCTGTTGCCACCGACACACCCACACTTGACATTCTCTGGAGGAAGCCAGGATGATGAGTTCAGAACCTGTATGCATTTGGGGACCTGAAGT
The DNA here is from genome assembly GCF_047511675.1 of Marmota flaviventris. NCBI lineage: Eukaryota > Metazoa > Chordata > Mammalia > Rodentia > Sciuridae > Marmota > Marmota flaviventris. The sequence goes on along the minus strand of NC_092509.1, from coordinate 12,776,020 downwards.
CACCAACACGACTCCAAACCCCAGGTGGCCCACTGTTTACAGGGTGGCTCAGGGAAGCTCCAATGGTGGGTCAGCCCAGCAGACTCGAGGAGGTTGGCCCCTCACTGCTGCAGAGGAGTGCTGCATAAGGGGGTAAACCTCCACCAACCACATGCTCTCTGGTGTGCTGATGGGAGGGTTCTGTGAGAGGAAGCCAGCTGAGCATGACAGCAAGAGCACTGGAGAGCCAGAATGTTCTGTAGGCTGCCAACCAGAACCCCTATACCCCCCATCCTGCCCTCTCCCGGCCCTGTCTTATCCAGTGGGATCTGTAGGACAGTTGGCATTTGTACCCATGGAGGGACACCTGAGTAAAATGAGGGCTTTCAGGATTTGGCAGAAAGGGAAGAGTGGCACCTGTACCTCACTTTGGTGGCAGGTTTTGCTTCTGACTCAAACATTCACAGGGGATCCAAAAGCCCTCCTACCCAAGGCCATCCTATGCATTCTTCCCATGAACCATTTTTTTGGGGGGCACCTTGGCCCTGGGAAATAGCAGCTTGAAAATGAAGGGGAGCAGGGATGCTTTGGAGCAGGGCCAAGGAGCTGGGAGTGAGTGGCCCCAGGCCTGTGAGTCTGTATCTTCAACACCCGTCTCTGGACCCAGGCAGGCACCTGTCCCTGAGAAGATGGGGGGCTGGAAGCTGCGGCCAGATGAGGCTTGAGTGCACGAACTCTCCAGGCTTAACCAGGGAGGCTGGCCCAGGCTGGGAGCATCCTGGCCTCTGCTAAAGCTCCTGGGTGGACTCACAGAGGCCCCCAAAGCCCCCTCCTGTGGCCTTTGCTGTGCTCTGGGCCAGCTCCTCTGAGTGCAAGACTGTGAATAGCAGGTGAAGCCCTGGGGTGGAGGTACCTGACCTCTGGCTCTGGGCACCATGGGGCCCTCAAGTTCCTGTTCGTCTAAGTTCTCACTAGTCAGCTTCTCTGCCATCAATAGTTAGCATACCTGCCACCAGGTGGGCCACTGTGCATCACATTTTTGCCTTGTTTTCATGATTGTATGCAAGGTTGTAGCTGGGGGTAGGGGTGAAGGGTGTTATATAGGTGATAGACCTGCTCCTAAACATCTGTGGCTGACCATACTATGAGGGTCTTTGAGCTCTGTGAGGGAAGAAGCCTTGTATTTCTTTGTACCTCAGGTTCTGAGATACCATAAATATGGCTGCTTGCATGAGTGGATGAATTGTGGTTGAGTTTTGTTTTTTGGGGTTTTTTTTTAGATACTGGGGATTGAACTCAGGGGCACTCAACCACTGAGCCACATCCCCATCCCTATTTTGTATCTTATTTAGATACAGGGTCTCACTGAGTTATTTAGCCCCTAGCTTTGGCTGAACTTGTGATCCTCCTGCCTCAGCCTCCTGAGCCACTGGGATTACAGGCGTGCACCAATGTGCCCAGCTGCATTGAGTTCTTGAACAGAGTGGCAAGGGGCTCCTTATAGCCTGGATCCACCCTGTGGCAGGGAAGGCTCCAGGTAATGATAACCAGATGAAGGGCTCAGGGTCTGCTCCATGCCTTTGGCCTCCTGGGTTTAGTGTTGTGTATTCTCAGTGGCTCCATCTTCCTCTGAAATCATAGTGCAGATAAGCTTCTCTAATCTGAAGATCCAATATTTGAAATTTTGCAAAATCTGAACCTTTTTGAGCACTGACAAGACACCACATACGGAAAATTCCAGCCCTGACTCCCGGTGAAAGGTCACAGTCAAACAGGTGCAGCAAAGGCACTGTGAAAATTTACCTTCAGGCTTCGCGTACAAGGTGTATGTGAAGTCTAAATGAGTTGCGAGTTTAGACGTAGGTCCCATCCCCAGGATATCTTACTGTGCATATGCAAAAATTCCAAAATCTGAAGTAATCCCAAATCTGAAAAATCTCCCAAGCATTTTGGATAAGGGTTACTCAGTCGGTGACAATCTCAAGGAACTCAGCAGGTCTGAGCTGGCTTTGCACCCACGCCCAGGTAGACTTTCCCATCTTCATTACCAGAAGTGGAAAGGGACTCTAGGGAGACCAGTGTCCTGCTGAAGAGAAACAAGCTAAGCGTCATTCATTCAATTCTTATCCAACACAAATTTATTGCTCTGGGCCTGCTACGGCCAAGCCCAAGCACCAGGCCAGGCCAGATGGGGTGAGGAGAATAGCAGTGGACAAAACAGACAGAAATTCCTGGAGAGGGGAGGAAGAGTCTCAAGGAGGAAGAAATCCTTGGGGTCACATGCTCCTGGGAGATCACAGAGGAACAGGACTGAAGTTCAACCCAGCTTCATGCTACCCAGTACTACTGGCTGAGAATTATAGGGGGAAAAAAAATCCCAAGTATCAACACCAGGGCAGCTCCTGTTCATCTCCCTGAGCCGCTGCTACATGGCCCAGCCCACTCCCGTTGAGTTCTCCATGGCGCTTCCTCCCTGTAGCAGGTGAGTGCCTGAACAGGAATGGAAAGGGGGCTCTTCTAGGGTGTGACAGATTGTAATTGCTCTAGAGGACCCCACTAGTTAAGACAACTGTGAATCATCTTTCCAACAGAAGGGTTGCCTTCTACTTTCTCTGTGATACGTTAGGGTTTTCAGTGAGTGGAGCCTGCCTTTGCTGAGATTTGTGACCCATCTTAGAATTACTATGCAAAAAGTGCTCCAGGTGGTTCTGGAGGAGAAACCCCAGAAACAAACCTACAGGCACTACCAGAGCTGGCTCAGTGGGTGTGGCTGGCAGGGAGCATGGACTGGCACTGCCCGCTCGGTGGGCTGGTGCTGATCTTGGGTAACCCCTGGCCCTTTTCCTCAGGTACAAAGAAATACAAGACTTCCTCCCTCACAGAGCTCATGGGAATAGCTCTGACTGCCACTGTACTCCATGGAGCACGGACTAAATGAGGGGTGCAAAGGCATTTTGTAAATGCTATTGCATGCTTAGCACATGTGACCCCAAGGATTTCTTCCTCCATCACTGGATGCTGTTCTTAGATATTATTGTGCATTTTACATGGAAATATCAAACGCTATTGAAGTCTGAGACATGCCAGGGGCTAAGCTGGGAGACGAGTGCACCCCAGTCCCTGGCTTGCATACCATCTGAGTGGCTTTGCTCTCGTTCCATCTCCAGCTCCACAGGAGAGGGGCTTAGGTGTAGTGTGAATGTCTCCCTTGGAGGCTAGCATGGCCGAGGACATTGAGGAAATCTACTGCTATCTCCGTGAGGCAAATAGTACATCCATCATCACCAGTGTCATCAGCATCCGCATCATCTCGGCCATTAGGAAGGTTGGCAGGGCAGCACGTTGGCGTGGCTGATGGGCAGCACAGTTAGTCTTCTCAGTGACTTTTCACAGTTAGGGAGCACACTTCATCAGAGCTGCCCAGGGGTCCCCCTTCCCCAGCTTCCCAACAGGATGTGCTGGGCTGCTGGTATGCATGGGGCAAGCCCCTCTCAGGAGGAAATGCAGAAGAAGCTCCCGGCTATTCCCAAGCCTGGGTCTGGAGCAGCATCCCTCTGCCTTGGTTGCTGGCTCCTTTCTCCCGCCCTTTAGTTTTGTGTGGGTGTGATTTTTCCCAGCTTTGGGCCACTCACTGACTTTTATTTGTAGAGAGCTGTGTCCTCTTGTTACTCAACAACTTGCTTAATTAGAAAATCCCCACTCCCTGGTCTGCTGTCCACATCCCACTGGCCTCCTTCCCATGCTTGAAAGCACAGCTGGGCTTCTGGCTGCCCCTTGAAGAGCCCTCTTCCTAGGCACCCTGCAGCCTGCCTGGTCACGGAATGATCTCTGTGAAAGCAGTGAGGACAGAGTTGATGCCTGTGACTTCTGGGTCCTTGGGGGAGGGACTTGTGCCTTCCTTTCATTCTCTCACACTGGGCTATGGATGTGGCACTAACTGACTTTGGTCAACCGAGAAGCCACCCACTCAGATGTCAAAGCAACAGGATGGAAGACACCAAGTCTCGACTGCTTGCCCTTTAACCAGCATGTGAGGGAAGTGAAGTGCCATCTTGTTTCAGCCTTCTTGCTCTGAGGTTCTTGCTGCTCTCGTATTCCATCTAAAAGCGTCTTGAGGCTCTGACTGACTCAGCAGGGCATGGCTACATGCCGAGAGCCTGATTTGCTCACTCTTCGTCAGCAGGGCTGGCGCGGGTTGAGAACAGGTAATAAGCACTTGCGGGGTGTGTTAATGGGTTACTCTGTTACTCCAGCTTTGGGACTCTTGGTTTCCAAAGAGTGAGTAACTCCTGACCCATCGCCTCCTGGCACTACTACAGCCTTGGTCATGGGCCAAGTGTGAAGGTCCCCAGGAAATGAGCTGTCAGAGGAAGAGAGCTCCTGCCCCCTGAGGACCCCCTGGGATTATGAGTTGCCAGACAGGCTAGGGGATGCCTTCTATGAGTTGTGGAGACAGAACACTATTTAGAGGATTAAATGCCCCCAGCTCCACGGAGTCAATGACTTCATGGTGTGGGGGCCCATTTGACAGCGGAAACTCTGGGGCAGATGCAGCAGGGCCATCAGGTGGACCTGGAGCTCCAAGGATAAAAGACTTCACTGGGCTTCATAGGTTTTCAGAGCTCTGACTGTCCTTGGAACAATCCCGGGTCCTGGGCTCTCTGGGTCTTCAGTTCCTCCTGACCCACTGCATGAGAACATTCTGCAGTACCTGCTCTGCGCTTCCTTGACTTGAACCCTGGCCTGGCTGGGGCTGCCCATGAACACCACCCTGGTTCTTGGCTCCTGATGCCCAGTCTCTGCAGACTGCCCCATCTATGCGGATCATCTGGACCTCTCATCTGACTCCCCTCTGTCCTACCTCCCATGTCACTTCCTTGCAGAAGGTGTTGTCTAATGGTCCTGGCATGGAACCCAGCTGCTTCTCGCACCCTGGCTGTCTGCTTCCTCTAGTAGATGGTGGCAGTTGGCTCAGGTGGCCAGGTCTGTGTCCTGACACCTGCCTTGGAGCTTGGCCCCTGGTAGTTCCTCACGAGACGTTTGTCAGACACATGAGGTGGTGTAAACGTGCATATTTGTTCTGCTCAGCACAGCCTCGACTTGACTAAGCTGTGGCCCCGAGGCCCCAGGGAGGCGCCAGACCTTATTCTTGGTGAATACTTACTTTAAGATGCCTGAGTATCTTCTTGTTTGCTGACCTATCTCTAACCCAGCTTCCTGAAGTGAAGCCCCTGCTGGGCCCTAGCCTTTCTCCACACCCTCGTGACCACTGCTGCTGCCCTGATGGCCCATGCTGGCAGGTGGTCCCACCACCAGGGACAGTCACCTCCTTGGAGCAGTTCCCGGTACAGCCGCCTTCTCCAGGGTTCGATTGCTGCTGTCTGAGAAGGACGAAGAGGGGGCGGTCATGGGTCTCCACAGATCTGAGTCTCTGGGTGTGAACACCTCTCTGCAGAAGGTGATTATTTTTTAATAAGGGATGATTACTTTTTAATTAAACTTTTCACTTTGAGATAATTGTAGATTACATGCAGTCATAGAGAGCTGTGTACCAGCTTCCCCCCATGGGAACATCCTCAGAACTCGTGCACAATATCACAAGCAGGATACCAACACTGATCTGCTAGAGACTCAGAACATCTCCACCACCACGCAGGTCCCTTGAGCTATTCCTTTAGAGCTACACTGCCTTCCCTTCTCTCCCCACCTTCTTCCATCCATAGCTCTTTGCAAGACTTTCCTATGAAGGGGACCATGCAGGACGCCAGCCTCGACTTGTTTCCCCAGCACAGCTCTCTGGAGGTCCATCCCAGGCACGGCCTGTGTCAAGTTGGTTCTCTTTCATGGCTGCATAGCAGTCTATGGTGTGGACGGATGAATCACCATGTCCAGCGTTTCTGCTGTGGAAGGGCATCTGCGTGGCTGGCAGCGTGGGGCTATGACACATGGAGCTGGTAGAGATACTCATGTGCAGGTTTTTGTGTGAACATGTTTTTCCCCTCTGGGACAAATGCCCAGGGATAGCTGTGTGGTAGCTGACTGTGTAGAGAGGCCCACTGCTTTATAATCCTGCCACAAGGCACAACTGGCACCCTCCCCAGCATTTGATGATGTCACTACTTGTCATTTTAGTCGTTCTGATAGGTGTGCAGTGGCAGCTCATTGTGATTTTCATTTGTGTTTTCCTAATGGATTTTGATCATCTTTTTGGTACCAGGGATTAAACCCTGGAGCACTTAACTACTGAGCCACATCCCCAGGCCTTTGTTTTTATTTTTTATTTTGAGGCAGAGTCTCCCTAAGTTTCTTATTTGCCATCTGTATAGTCTTTTCAGTTAAATGTCTCTTTATGTCTTCTGACCATTTTCTAATTTTTAAATTGTGTTTTTAAAAGAGTTTGTTCAGCTTTGAGAGTTCTTTATATATTCTAGAAACTAGTTCTTTGTCAGATGATTAGATGATTTGCAAATATTTTCTCTCAGTCTTCATCCTCTTAACAGGGTCTTTCACACAGCAAACTTTTAAAATTTGATGAAGTCCAATTGATCCATTTTTTTTTCTTTTCTGGCTAATTCTTTTTTGCCTAAGAACTCTTTCCTAGCCTTAGGTTTTAAGTGTTTTCTCTCTTTCTTTTTTTCCTACAAGTTTTGTAGTTTCCATATATAAGACCATGACCCATTTTGTATAAGTTGTGAAACTAGATTGAGGTTCTTTTTTATTTGCTTGTTTAAGCATATGCCAGTTTATTCAGCTCCATTTGTTGAAAAGATCATCTTTCCTCTGATGAATCTCCTTTGCAGCTTGATCTAATCTCAGTTGGGAATATCTGTGTTCTGTTCCATTGTCTGTGTCTCTATCTGTTCCTTCACTAATTCCAGGTAGCCTTGGTTACTATTGTATAACCAATCTTGAAATCAGGTAGACTGATTTCTCCTATTTCATTTTTCTTTTTCAAAAATCTTAGATATACTAGTTTATTATTCTATATGCATTTGAGAATAATCTTGTCTAGATATACAAAAAGTATCGCTGGGTTTCTTATAGCTTATACATCAATTTGGGGAGAAGTGACATCTTCATAACATTGTTTTCTAACCCATGGACAAGGTTATCTCTATTCAGTTATTTAGTTTTTTGGTCTCTTTTTTCATCAGCACTTTGAGCATACAAGTAACTTACACGTTTTGTTACGTTTATACCTAAATGTTTTTTCCTCCTCCTTCTTGAGTGATTATAAAGTGTACTGCATTTTAAATTTTGGTGTCCACTTGCTCATTGATAGTACATGGTGGTATAGTTAAGTTTGCATGTTTATCTTTTGCCCAGTAACCTTGCTAACAGACCTATTAATTCTAGGACTTTTGTTTGTTTTGTGGATTCCTTGGGATTGTCTATTATGCAACCATAGGGACCATTTTAAATCATGCTTTCCAAACTGTGTGCTCGTATTTCATTTTCTTGTTTTATTGCATTGGTGGACTTTCCAGTGGGGTGCTGGACAGGGTGCTGGAGTGGGCACTCTGGCCTTTCCTTGGTTTGGGGGAGAAAGCATTCAGTCTTTCACCATTAAGGGTACTGTTAGATGTAGGGTTTTATGGATGCCTTTCAGCAAGTTGAGAAAGTTTCTCTCTATTCCCATTTTTCAGAGAGTTTTTCTAATGACTGCGAGCTAATTTTTGTCAGATTGGGGGAGAAAATGGTAATTCTTTGTTATTCAAAACTCCTTACTGACTTCAGTCAGTCAATGGGCATATTATTATTAGGCACTCACTGGATGATCAGTACAATGTAGGCCCCAGGAGACTTTAGATCTTGAGAGTTTGGACCTTACCCTGAAGCACTATGGGGACACGATTCATCTACCACAATTGAGCATAAGTGTGCAGATGACACTAGGGAGAAGAGGCCTGGGATAACCTGGCCAGAAGGTGTCCCTAAGACTGGCCTCCAGGATTAAGTTATACCTGGATTAAACAGGAGAGTGGAGAGACAGAGACAACCAATGACTTGCAATTCTATTTTCTAACAATGATAGTGGCAACTCAGTAATTAGCAGGCTACTGTTAGCTTTTGATTTATGGGGATGGATTATCTCTCTTCTGTGGATTATCCCTGACACATGCTTAATCCTGAACTTCCTCTCTTCCTTATCCAGCTGAGCATTTGGGCTCTTTTTCCTGCCATCAGTCAGCATGTTCAGAGGATGCTCACTAATATCACTGCTAGCTAAAGAAAGGCGTAATTAAGAAGGACAATCTGTTGTCCCTACATTGTATCATCTATTCCAAACTAAATATTATTTGTATTATCTTTTGTCTAGAGATATCTACATGGCTTGTCTCCCTCGTGAGGGTAAGTAGAAATGGACTGTGTGACCGTCATATATACATCACACGTATGAAGCTTTCTCTCTCAGCTACACTCTTGGGAGCTAAAAGTAAAGCCCTAGAGATCTTTGGACCCACGACCTCTGATTCATTAGAGCCACCCATATTTTTCTGTGTTTACTCTCACATAAAGTAAAAATGTAGTAGCACTCTTGTCTGCACAATGAAAGATCCTGGTACATTATCCACGAGTCATGCTTGGGGTTGTCTTTCTAACAGGGTTGATGGGTTTGCATGGGTATGACCTTTCTATCACATTCTGTCCTGTAGGTGACCAGTGGCTCCTCTTGGAGACAGATGGCCAGGGTTAAGGGTAGAACCCAAGGCCATGAGGAAGAGTGAAATTAACTGCTCCCTGCACAAGGGAATTGAACCCTTGACCCTCACCTCCTTAGCGCAGCACTCTGATGCTGTGATTCTCAGTCTGGAGTGTATATCACCCCAGGGAGTTTCCACTTATCTCAAGAGGGAGCGGTGGGGTCCCTCAAACAAAATTAATTTTAATTCACTTTAATTAAAAAAAAACATTTTATTGTAGTTGTAGATGGACTACTACAATATTTTATTTGTTCACTTTTATGTGGTGTTGAGGATTGAACCCAGTGCCTCACATGTGCAAGGTAAGCGCTCTGCCACTGAGCTACAGCCCCAGCCCGAATTCACTTTAATTTAAATATTCAATGTGAGCTATGGAGGCCTTGCTTTGCAGGAGTGGAGGAGAAGGGCCACTGTGAGCAGATCCAGTCACCCCAGTGCACTGGTATCCAAACGCCTCACGACCCCTCACCACTGAGCCAAATGTGCTGTGCAGGAAGGCGTCTAAACATACCAGGGGACACGGCCCCGCACTCCCTGCTAAGCATGGAGGTTCTCTGTGTGGTCTGCTGGGTGCCTCTGCCCTTCTTGGGCCGCAGGGGCAGAATTCAGTTCAGGTCCAGCCAGGTCCCTGGAGACTGTGATGCTTTTTGTCGTCCTGGGAACCTGCCCACAGGAAAAGGTCTATTTATTTATTTATTTATTTGTTTATTTTTATTAAAATAATAAACTGGGTTCTGTAGCTGGGGCTTTTCCATGAATCAGTGCAAAAGACTTATCACTTCCATGCAGCCCAGGGAGAGTGTGACCCAAAGGGCTCTCTGGCCACTAGTTTATTCTGGAGACCAGCAAGGCCCCAGCAGGAACTTTGCAGGACAGGCCAGCAGCCTGTGTGCTGCAGGGGAAGCCATGGTTGCACTCATTTATTTATGAGCATCTTCAAAGTTTTTCATTATACATTAGTGATAACAACAGCCATATGCATTTTATAAATGAGAATAAATATAGTTCCTGATGTTGGCAGGGTGCTTTATAATGTATAAAGTCTTTCATGTGCACCATCTCGCTTAGTCTTTATCTGTCAAGAACTATATCTTTGTTTTATTGACAAGCAAGAAGGTTCAGAAAATTCAAGCGACTTGCCCAAGATCACACAGTTAGTAGATCATGGTCACAGCGCAGGTTCCCTGTGTCACATCCTGTGCCCCTTTCTCATATGGTCTTATTTCAGCTGATCAACATCCAATTGCTACTGTAGTGAAGAGTCTAGTATCTCTCTTATTGAAGGACAAACTGACCCAAAGATGTGATTAAACTTCAGGCCCCTGCCTCTCTCCAGAGGCACTCGAACCTTTCTGCTCTCTGCGGGCAACGCTGGTGTCTGCTGTCAGAGGCTGGCCTCTGCCCTGATGTCCCATGTGCCCCGCTGGTCACTGGGCAGCACCCTGTCCTCTGAGTCTGGTGGGGACTTGCTCCTGCTACTTTAGGGGAGGGAGGGGTGTACATGAACTGTTCATTCACATCTGCCTAAAATCGCTCTTTGGATCCTATGGTCTCAAGCAGCCACTGCAGAACACTCCCCCAGTCCTTCCGGGATGGGCACGTGGTTCAAGGTCTCTGCAGTCACATTCTGTGAGACTCTTCTAATGCAGGGCTTGCAGTATGCTTTCCCAGCTGGCCCTTCCACACTACCTTCCCCAGCTGCATCTTACGCATGGCCACCCCATGCCTCCCCACCACTCCACCTGAAAGAAGGCTCATTAGGTCACCCCACCTGCCAGACGGGTCACCTCCTTGCATGGTCTGGACGTCACTGGGAACTTGGGACAGGTAGAAAGCCATCGGCCAGGGTCTACATCCTCTTTCCCAGTTGCAGCACATCACTAGGGGCCACATAGCAAGAGCTTGTGCTCCTGCTGGGCCAAGCTGAGTGGGTGAGAGGTGGCCTCCCAGGACACTAGCAAGCACCTTGAGGGCTGAGAGCTTCATCTTGTGGGTCTGTGCCTGAACCCCACTTTTGGAACTGTCAGGCATAGTGGGCTCCCAACAACTATTTGCTCAGTGAATGAAACAATGATGCAAAGATGGTCACTTGGATTGAGGGTGGCCAGCAAGGGGGTGGTCCAGTACCCACAGTGTGCTCACTAATGGCACAGGTTTGGTTTCTTTAACTTCCTGGCTCCCTTGCCTTATGCCTATACCCTGAGTCCAGTCCTCTGTCCTCCCCAGTAAATTTCATTGCTTAAATTATCCAGAGTTGGTTGCCAAGGTCTGCAACCAAGAGTCCTGACCTGTGGGCATGGGGTGGAGCTACTAAGGGTATGTTTGTCTGCTGAACTTGGCAAACCCGTGACGTCAGCAGAGGGTCACTATCTCACCACCACCCTGGTTACATCCAGGACGGAGCTGTGCACACTCTGAGTGCTCCAGGCGTGGAGACATGACGAAGATGATCTAAGGTCACTTCGGAGGCAAAGCATCCAGCAGGTGGGTGCTCTCCATGTGCATGCATGCACACACACACACACACACACACACACACACTCATCCTGGTTTGTGGGATGACACGTGCCGGAGGCCATTTGGGTAATGCAGAGAGCTCATTGAACACCAGAACTTCAAGGCCACGGGCCAGCTACACCACTGAAACGCCACACCCAGCCAAACATGCTCACTGGCAAGTCAAACCTGAAAGCTGTCACTAAATTCTGCTCCCTGGCAGTCCCAATCCAACAATGTGGCGAGGGACAAAAGAAGGCGAGACCGAGTGAAGATGGCCAGCACGCCCTTCCAGGCAGCCAGCAGACGGAGCAGAGGGTCAGCACAGATGCCAGCCGGGAAGAGTCCTCCTGGCTGGGCGCCGCCTCCGCACTGGGCTGCACTTCACACGATCTCAGCCTCACACCTTATGGGATTCATTCTTTTTTAAAAAAGAGCTGACAGTTGTTCCTAATGAGTCTTAATGGAACTGTCCCCTGTCTGTAGCACCGCCCCTCACAGGTCACTCACTCCCTCTCTCACTCCTTCATTCTCTCGTGGAGTCTTTCTCATCTGGAGGCTGGGCCCTTCCTAGGGCCCCGTTGGATGGTCAGACCTGTGGAAGCAGGTGGACCCTCTCCCTGAGTCTTTTGGGGGTGAGGAACACTACCTGCCTGGCGACAGCTCTGGAACTTGCTGACATCAGGACTTAGACGAGGCCCTCGGGGCCTCCCTCTCCAGGGGCTGAGCCTGCACACATGGCATGGAGGACCATGGAGGAGGAAATGTGCCCTTGAGTCCAGGAATCTACAGGGACTGCTGGGGGCGGGGCAGGGTTCCTGATGTGAGTGATTATAAGAATCACGCAGTAAACCTACAAATTCCTGGGCCCCGTCTTTAGAGACCATTTGGTAGGGCTGGGTTGAGCCCAGGAATCAGTATGTTTAGTTAAAATGTAGAAGATTTTTATAATCAGGAAAGATGTAGCCAAGTTCCATGTTTGAAGATGTTGCTTCTCAAAGGGAAGAAGCAATGTGGCAGCCGGGTTCCCAGGGAGCTCAGAGTCCAGGGGGCAAGAGTAAGAGCAACACGAGCCTTGAAACCGCAGATAGACAAACAGGAGTTTTAGCCCAGAATTCATCACCTCCAGGGCTTCTGGAAAAGCAGCTGAGCCCGCAGAGCCCCGTGGGGGTGCAGAAAGAGGAGTCTGCAGCTCTGGCTGCCACCAGAGACAGACACGGTGGCGGAGGGGCATTCCTTGTGAGCCCAAGGCTGGATCTGCCTCGGATGCTCTTCCTTCTCTGAGGTTGGTGCCTACACTGGTCTGCTCTCAACCCCTCTGGATCTAATGATTCCATTTCCTTGTCCTAGGACCTTTGAAGGCCTGGCCCTGGGACACGAGTGCAGAGGCCTGAGCGCCTCTGGATGGCAGAGCTCAGTCTCCACCCACAGGCAGCCTGGTCAGTACTCATGCTCCTCCATAGGCAGGTGCAGGGCCTTTGGGGGTGCGTGGGCCAGGGCCTGGGAACACGGTTTGGGAATGGAAAAATCCCAGCTTTGCTGCCGATGGGTACTTAAGAGGAGCCAAAGCCTGAGGGTCCCATATGTAAATAGCCAAGTGGCTGAGGTCCTGACAGGGACCACAGGGAGCTACTGTTGTTCAGGGGTGTCGCGTGTTAAGCTTGTCACCAGCATCACTTCATGCATATCTCCAGACAGTCCTTTGTAGTAGTTTCTCTTACACTCACTTTTTAGATGAGGACAGACTAAGACAGTTGAGGAACCTGCTACCGTCTCATAGCTAGCTGGTAAATAAGCGTCCAGGGGATGTAGGTTTAGACAACTGTGCCTTGGTTGAGTGGATGATCACAAATGTGGATGCACCTGTGTAACCAGCACCTGAGGTGACAGGGGGATGCTGCCTGCACCAGGGAAGCCCTTGCTCTCTCCCAGGCCCTCCTCCACTGCAGTGGGGACCACTTTCGTCACCAGAGGTCAGACAGTGTGCTTGTGAATTTTACAAAAATGCAATCATGCAGTAGGTGTTCTTTTTGTCAGGCTTTTTTTTTAAAAAAAAAAATTCAGTATTATGTCTTTAAGGTTGATCTAGTGTTATTAAGGATATAAGTCATTTTTGCATTTTTCATGCTATAAAACTCTGTAGCATGAATGTATCACAATTTGTTTACATATCCCCACCCCACCCGCCACTGTTGGTTGCTTGGGTATATTTTGATTTGGTTCTTTTACAAATGATGCTGCTTGGAACTTTCTAAAATATGTCTTTTTGTGTAAGTGTTTCTGCACGGTATATACCAAAGAACGGAAGTGCTGCGTTATGAAGTGTGCAGACATTCAGCCCAGTGAGACCACTAAATAATGTTACCAAAGGCTCTGCCAGTTCACTCTCAGGGGTCTATACAGCCTCACCAATTCTTGATATGGTTGCTTTTTAAAATTTTCTGCATTCTGAGAAATGTCTTTTAGTTTGTGTTTTTTCTGACAATTAATGAAACTGAGCACCTTTTCAAATTTTTTGGTATTTAGAGATCTATTAGTTTATTTAGGTCTTCTGCTGTTTTTTTTTTTTTCTTCCCCCAATGGTAAACCAAACCAAAAAAGCCAAATATCAATTGATAAGCTCCTGATACAATTGATAAGCTCCTGGCCTGATTTTTTAAAAAGGAAAATTAACAAAGAATCAATATGGGGAAGTAAAAATATCTTCTTCTTGATGATTTTCAGAAGTTCTTCATGTTTTCTGGATATGAATCATTTGTTAGTTATAAAGATTGGAAACATCTTTTTCTCCATGCCATTCCTTTTTATCTTTTTGTGTCTTTGATGAAAAGAAGGTCAAATGTTACTGTAGTTCTATTAATGAATGATATTTTTATGGACTCTGCTTTTAATACAATTGACTTTTGTATATTGACACTCTTGATCCAACAACTTTGCTTAATTTACTCACTAATTCTGATAGTGTTAATGTCAATTATTTTGTATTTTCTACATATTGCAATGATGAAATCTGTAATTCATGGCATTCCTTAAATTATATTTTTTTCTTGCTTTATTGCAAAGGCTATCCTCTCCAGTACAATACTGAATAGAAGTGGAGATAGGGAATATTCTTCTTTTACTCCCAATATTGGGAAAAAGTGATCAATATTTGAAGACTTAGTGTAACCCTTGCTGGAATCATTTTTGTAGATACTTCTATATTAAGCAATTTCCCTTCTAGTCCTAGTTTCCTAAAAGTGTTTTTTCTTTATTTTGTTACTGGACTTTGAATTTTTCAAATGCTTTTTCTGAATAAATTGATTATATTGATTCTTCTTACTGATTCTGTTCCTGTGGTAAGTTACACTGTTTGATTTTTGAACACTGAGATAATCCTGCATTCCTGGAATAAGTCCCATCTTGGTTATGATGCATTTGTCCTTCTCACATATTGCTGGATTCAGTTTGATAATATTCTGTTTAAGATTAACATTCATGATCAGGAGAAAGAAATGTCCAGTAATTTTCTTTTCTTTTCTTTTTGGTCAGGTTTTGATGTTAAGTGTGAAAAGTCATTTCTATATTCTCTGAAAGACTTTTTGCAAGATTAATGTTACTTCATCCTTAACTGTTTGGAAGAATTCACTGGTAAAGCCATTTAGCCTGGAGTTTTCTTTGTGAAAACATGAATATATTGATTCTTTAAGAGATTCTGATTCTTTAAGAGATTTAGCCAAATAAGATGTTCTTTTTTGTTTGTATGAGTCAGGTTTAATAAGTCATGTTTTCCAAGAAATTTGTCTCATCTAGGCTTTAAAATTTTATGATAAATTGATTTGGAACAATCTCTTATCTTAGTTAATAGCTATAGGCTTTATTTATACATTTTTTACCTCTTGATATTGATTCCCTGTGGCTTTTCCTTTTTTAAAAAAAAATCAGACCAGGAACTTATCAATTTTATTAGACTTTTTAAAAAGATAATCTTTGGCCTTGTTGGTTTCCTGTGTTTTCCCACTGTTTTCTACTTCATTAGTTCCTGCTGTTCACTATTTCCATTCCTGTACTATCTTAGGGTTTAATTTGCTGTTCTCATATTAAAATCTTGAGATGGAAACTTAGTGCATTGTTTCTTCATCCTTTCTTCTTTCCTAATGACGCAGTTAAGGCTATAAATTTCTCTTAAGCATGCTTTGGCTGCATCCCTTAAGTTTTGATATATTTTAGTTTTATTATCTTTTCATTAAAATATTTCCTAATTTCCATTGTGATTTCTACTTTGGCTCATGGGTTGTTTAGAAATGTATTGCTTCATCTTACATCACCTTAGTCTGGTCAAGGACTGAGCTCTTCAAATGGTTCAATCATTTTGGAGGCTGACCTCCTCCTGGAGCAGAGCTCTGGGGAGTCGCAACAGAAAGTCTGAGGTTTTGAACCAAGCTCCTCTCCCTTGCTGAACTCGGGATTCCATTATTTGGTACTTTTTTTTCCCTATGTCTTACCCAATAAAACTCCTGGAAACTCTGCTCAGCTTCTCAGTTTCTGAGCCACTGCTGGGATCCTTCTCCCTCTTGGGATTTAGCTCCTCAATAGTTTTTGATGATTAAAGATCATCTTATCCACATCACCCAGGATTGTTGGCAGGAAAGGAATCTGAGAGAGAGAGGCCTGTTGCCCATTATCACCAGGGGTGATACCCTGGAGCCAGGATCTTGCCAGAGTCATGGCCACAGTGGCAGGTGGAGCCGCTGTCTTGGGGAGGGGTCCCCAAATATGGTTTTCCAAGGAACATTGAGCCAGCCTGCTGCCCAGGGCTCTTCTTGACTGTGGTCATTGTTCTTCTTGACCTAGTTCTCTGGAGTAAGCATTGCCAAGGGAGATATCTCACATCTAAATCATAATGGTACTAATCCAACCTCAGCCTATGACGTGCTAGTTCAATCAGCATTTACTGCTGTGACCAAAAGACCTGAAGAGAACAATTAATGGAGGAAAAGTTTATTTTGGGAGCTCATGGTTTCAGAGGTCTCAGTTCATAGATGGCCAACTCCATTGCTCAGGGTCTGGGATGGGGCACAAAATCATGGCAGAAGAGTGTGGCGGAGAAAAGCAGATGGGGACATGACACCCGGAAAGCAGGGGGCAGGGGCAGAGAGAGTGCCCCTCATCATGGTCAGAACATAAGCTCCACAGGCATATCCGAATGACCACCTCCTCCAGCCATACCTACCAGCCTGCAGTCACCACCCAGTTAATCCCTATGAGGAGATTAATGCACTGATTAGGTTAAGCGTCTCATAACACAATCCTCTCACCTCTAAGTTTTTTGCACTCACACATGAGCTTTTGGGGGATACCTCACATCTAAACCATAACAGTGCTAAGCAAGAATTGCCCAATTTCTTAATAAAATTAATCTTTCATGGCACTTACTTTCTGCTGATTGCTTCCTAGCTAACGGGACTCTTTCCAGGTTCATAGTTTCCTGGTCTGAAACCGTATGTGATGAACAACAGAATCAGAGTGCTTGAATCAGGTTCTTGACCTCCCTCTGTGGACTTGGTGCCTCCAAGGAGAAGTCTGTGCCTGGGCTCTGGAGGGTCATTCTCCAGGCTCTCCAAGGTGCTGCCCTCCTGCCATTCCGAATGCCAAGAAGGCCACAGCTTTTTTATCCCTTAGGCATCCAGGAAACGTGAATTTCCTGCTCAACTACAGCAACTACATTAGTGTGTGGAGACAGAGGTGCGTTTCCGTGCCCAGCTTAGCTTCTCCTGCTCACCTCTTTCTTGAAGCTCTGAGTTTGGTTTATTTTCGTATGTTTTGTCGTGTTATTCCTCTCTGTATCTTTATATGAAAACCAGACTCCTTCAGATCTGCCAATCTGTGACCATGTGGAGTGTTTTTATGTTTATGATTTTTTTCTGCAATGGAGACATTTGAAAGACAACAGGCTCAATCTGAAAAGACAAAGATATGAGCAGTGTCGCATTTTCTAGAATTTATTGTGAAATCAGATTTTTATGAACCTTTGCCATGCGTATTCTCTTAAGATGTTCATGACTCTTTATCTATGACTGTGTAAAAGACACTTTTCAAAGTAAAAATGAAACTAACAGCATGCTTTGATCAGCCAGGAGCCAAGGTGAAGGGACACATCTGGCTGTAATACCTCCAACAGGAAGACAAGATCATGGGCAAGTTGAAAAGCAAAGTGTTGGGAGCAAAGGCCTTGTCTACTCATTACTTCAACGGCAAGTGTGTAAATAGAAATGCATTTTCTTTTTTTAAAACCCTGTTAATACAACTGAAATGTAGTTAAAAGTACTAAACTGTTGCTTTTCATCCTGTAACGCTGTTGAATCAGTCCTTAACGGTTAGTGGGTGTGGCCGTCTTTAGCAAGGTCAGTAGGAGGGGAACTTCCCTATTGGCTTTTTTCCACCATTACTGTTGCTTCCCTCCATGAATACCAAGGAAGGGGCACGGGACAGGATGGGTCTCTCTGGGGCTCTGCAGTGGCAGCAGCGCGTATACCTCAGAGCTGTCACGGCCCTCCCTATGGCCCTTGTCCTGTGCTCTGCTCTCAAGGGGTGGGCCAGGTCTGCACATGCCTTTCTTTGGATGGCTTTTGACTTTTGTCTGCATTTGTCTTGCTATCAAGTGTGATCACCACTGTGACCTGGGGGACAGGCTCTGCCCCCAGCACTTGTTTGAAGCCTGTGTAGTGGAGGCGGGGAGCGGGGTCAGCCACCTGAGCCCCACGCAGCCCAGCTCACACTTGCTATGTGGTCTTAAGGCAGGCCTCTCATCCCTCTGCCCCTCTCCCTGCAATACCCCCCGTAAAAGAAGACGAAGCCTCTGAGCCCCTGGAGGGAGGCACTGCAGCAGGGCGGGGTGCTGGGCCTGTGGTGTTGCCTGATGGGAGGAGGTTTGTGCAGCCCTGCACAGCACAGGGAGACACACACAGTGACACCCACGGTGTGCTTGGCTTGGCCTGCACTGCACAGAAGCACACCAGAGAAGAGCACTCAGCTTTGCCTCAGCCACCCCAGTTGGTTTCTCCTGTTGACTATAGGTGATAAGGGAGAGATTGACTTAGTTACAAGTGGAGGGGGCACTGCCAGCACTCTCAGGAGGCCTAGTGGCAGGAGGGGAAGAATTCTTTGCAAAATGCACCAGCCCTCAGGAATCAGGCCCCAGGTGGCAGCTCTGGCCCCATTGCTGCACAGGGAGTAAAATTGACTGAGTTCCTTTCTGAGTGCCAAGAGCTGTGCTAACTAAGTTATTCTCCTAAAGGGTCAGGACAACTGTACGAAGCCTTGTTAATATTCTTAAAACAAGAGCAAGCCCCGCTAAACTTCATATGCATTTTCTCCATAATGAAAGCCATCCATCTGGGCCCGCAGCCTCCACTGGAATTTTGGCCTGGGGCCTTCTCCCTGATCCAGAGGCTTTCAGACCACACAACATGGTCCGTGAACTGAGAACCTGAAGCTTACTTTTCTCATTCTCTTTCAGACCTCCAGAGATGGCCTTGGGCCTAGAGATAGACTCCTTTGTAAGAGGCCTTGGCAGGGTCTTCTGGGCCTGACCAACTTTTGCTAGAATCCTGGCATCCCATTTGACAATGGAATCATACCCAGGAGTTGCCCGTCCAGCTGCAGCCCCTTGTTGGCATGAAGGGAAGTCTTAGTGGTGTTTCTCAGCTGGTTCTACGCTGGCTGGAGGGTGAGGAGGTGCCTGCAATCACAGGAGATGGGGAAAGAGTCTTTTTGGCTTGCGTTCTCCAGGTACAGCCAAGTACCTGCATGCAGAGAGCAGCAGAACCAGAGTGCTGAGGACTCTCCACTGGTGAGGGGAAAGGGAGGGTCTGCAGGGTACGCTGCTTGTACCTCTGCATCCAGTGGTCAGCCCCTAGAGGCAGAGGATTCTGAAAGCCCAGGACAGGAGACTGTCCTGCTGCATGGTGAAGACTCTCTTGCATACTCTGCTAGAAAACCTGCTTAATTGATGGTACTCTACTGCATGGATATGGAATCTGTTGTTAGGGAAACTACGGTAAGAGGGTTGCAAAGTGTTTGGATTGTGCTACTGAACTGAGTACCAATATGGTGGGTGCTGAGCTGCGTGCTGATAGGATGGGCCAGGAGAAGCCGCATGCTGTCCAGGAGACTGCCTTCTTTTCCTGGAGAGCCCTGGGCATGCTTGCTTCCTTAGGGAAGGGCAGAGGCAGCTGGTGTATGGTCACATCCAACAACATGAACTTCAGACTCTGCCAAATCCCAAACATTTCTTGCCTAGAAGAGAACATGCTCTCTTGTGTCTTGAACTCATCTGTGTTTCAATGGCTCATTCTCCTTCTTCCTAATCCATGGGAAGTTGTAAGAGACAGGTGGCAAAGAGGAGTCTCCAAGATTTCATGCTCCAGGGCTATAGAGAGCTGGACACTGGGCTGAAGCAGACTCAGCCAAGGATGCAGGAGGCAGAAGCAGGTGCCTGGGTTCTCTGGGGCAGGTGGGTCCCCCACAGGGAAGCACAGGTAGGGTGTGGAGGACTACTGTCCACCACCTCACCTCACAGCTGGTGATTGTGCAAATTTCTGTATCTAGCTCAGCCGGCTTTGCTTCCTATTTGGGACAAGTCATTGGAATGCAGGGACTGGGACTGTGTCATGTATGATCTTGACACCTCCCAGGGTTCTTTCAGGTTTCCCTCGGTCAACAAAAGCTGGAGTGAACAAGCTCATCATATTGGCTGTTAGTGAATTTAGTAGTTTCCTGGCACACAGTGAGCTCCACGGTAGACTCTGGAGGTTCAAGTTCTAGGCCCAGGCCTACAGCGTTTCCTGCCACACCACTCTGCATCCTGTCCAGGATCCAGGACTTCTGTGAAAAAGAGGGAAGGAAAAAAGAAAAACTTGGGGAAAAGAAACTATAGTATTAAAAAAAAAAAAAAAATCCCGCTGCAGGAAGGTGCTGTGCCTGCGGACATCAGTAAACGGCTGGGCTCGTCCATTTGCCATGACGGCTTTTTCACCCACGGGACTAGTACTGCTGTCGCTCAGTCCCAGACGGCTCCTTTCAAGTCCACAGCTGCTGGGCATCTTGGGCTGACCACGTGCAGGGCAGATGTGGCCTCTTGAAGCACACTTGCCCGTGGGCAACAAGAGCCACAGCAAACCCACACACAACATGACCTTCTTCTTTGGCTTTCCAGATCTGAGAGCCCATCTGGACATTCCATTAGGCCACTCAGACATCTGGGAACCAGCCATGGAGGGAAAGAAAGAAGCCTGCACATGCCGAGGGCCCGTGACATGCCTGTCTTGTGCTCAGCCCTCCTGAGTCCCCCACAGAGCCCTGCCAGAGTGGAACCATTATGTCCATCTTACAAATGAGGAAACAGTAGCTCAGAGATGCCAAGTGGCTGTCCAAAGTCACAGAGATGGCCAGTGGCAGTGCCTGAATTTGAGTCATCATCAAAGGCTTGCTGGGGGGGCTTGAGTGGCGGTCGTCATCTGCAGCAGCCCTCTTCACCAGGATCACACTGAATAGCTTGCAGTCTAAGTAGGAAGGGCTGCAGGGGGACAAAATGAGGTGACTGCCGTGCTCTGTCCACAGGCCTCTTGGAGCCACCTTAACCAACATTTGCCTGGCTCCAAAGACCTCATTCTCCCCAACACCACCAGAGTGCCATTCCTCTTAGATTCCTACCAAGAAGACTGTTATTTTCCTAAGGCCCTACCCACAGGGCCAGCAGTGTGGGTTCACCTGAGGGAGCCTGGCACACAGGCCCCACCCAGCCTGCTCAGTCACCACCCTTTCAAGGCCTGAGCACCTCCAGGTGTACAGGGGCTTTGCACCAAGTCAGGTGAGCATCACCAAGCTCGAGAGCCGCAGGGCTAATGCTGTGGATTAGAGTCCAATTTACTTTAAAATGCCCGTGGGACAAGGTCCAGGTAGCTTGAGGTTCCAGCTGATTTTTCAGACTCTACATGGAGAGACCAGGGGTGTTTAACAGGACTGCTGGGCACTGCCGTTTCCCAAGGGCCACGCTAGCCTCCTGGCTGGGAGCATGGTGTGGACCTGAGGTCAAGGACAGCCACGGGAACATGCTGTCAGAGACTGAGTGGTCACAGGTGAACGCTGTACCCTGGACTAGCTAGAGGATACAGAAAAAGCCAAGTCCAGGAATTTCAGTTGTCAGCAGGCCAGTTGACGCAGTTGACGCACCTCTGGCCTTTTGCCCTGCTCTGCTCAGTGTGGGTCACCTGTCTTGACGCACAGGTCCTGGTCCTGGTCTCCTTGGACTTTCCAAGCACCTTCACACCTGGGGCTCCGTTTTGATCCCCACGTGTATTATTGAGCCTATTTTATAGATGAGCCATTACAGGCACCCAGAGGGTTGGGCACTGCCCAGCCACGGAGCCAGTGGAGGCCAAGGCACAGGTACTCATGACGCATTCTCCCTCACGGCTATGGCAGTGATCAGGAGTCGGGCAGAGCTGCTGGCCTCAAGCACTGCGGTGGCCAGCCCAGGGCAGGTGCCTCAGCTCTCTGATGCTCTCTCTCTCTGCCCACTGTCCTAGAGGCACACCAGGAATGCAGGTGTGTCCCAGAGGTGGGCTCACCTCTGAGGAAGGGTGGCTTCTTCTGATGCACTGCCTGCATGGTGCCCGAGGGTGCCTGGCTGCCATGTGGAGAGGAGGTGGAGACTGGGCCAGTGATTGATGCTGCTGTCCCTCAGCCTCTGAGCCAGGGATGTGTGGAGCTTCGCGGAGCTGAGAAGGCACCAGCTCTGAGGTCCTGGGAAGGCTGGGAGCCTTCCATGCCCCGTTCTCCAGGTGGCGGCCCAGCGGCCTTGTGCGCTATCTCAGGAGCCCAAGAACAGCCATGCAGCCAGGGCCTGTCTCAGGTATGCAGCCCCCAGGAGTGGGGCCGGAGGGACAGGCTGGAATTAAGCTGTGTGCTGGGTCTCCTCCCTCCTTGACTGTGATCTTACCTCACCTGGCCTGGGGGCTGCCCTGAGGAGGGACGGCCTGTGATCTCCAGGGTGACTGCAAGCTACCTGACAGAGGCTTCCAAGGCAAGAGACCTGGCATCTGCTGACACGAGAGGCCCCCGAGCCTGCACTTCTTGCTGCCTGGGCAGACGCCCCTGGAAAGCTCCCCTTTGGGCCTTTCCTCTGTCCACCCTCCATCCTCAGGAGCTCTGCTCCTTGAGATGAGACCCCACCCCTTTCTCCAGCCAATTTGTTGCTCTTCTGATTTCTAAATTCTTTCACTTCCAAGGCCTGACATATAGTGGATGCTCAAATAGTGAGTAGATGAACAAATATCTCACACTATACCCACTACACCCACCACACGCCCTGGGGGAGTGTGACTATCATTTTTCTGAGGAAGGATGACGAACCCATGGTCCCAGTGTGCGTGTTCCAGAGCTGGAGTTGACCATGTGCTCTGCCTTCTGCACCCCCAGGCACATCCCCCCTCCCCTGGCGTCAACTCAGACTGGGGTTGGGGTCCAGCAGGACCTGTGGCCTCCCCTGTCTGCCCTGCCCCAGAGGCCTCACCACCATAGGGAAGACACACGGAAGGTGTGAGAGGCTGATCAAGTGGGTACGGGGTGGCAGGAACTCCAGGGACTGGGCCATGGGTTCTGGGGGAGGGGCCACTGGCTCCGGCAGTTGGACCTGGGGGCAAGCGTTGGTTGCTGGAGGGGTGACCAGTGGCAGCGCTGGCCATAGCTGGAGGGAACCTCCTGAGAGCCCAGAGCAGAACCCCAGCCCTTCCCCAGAACTGCTCAGAGGACCACGTGTGGCCAGCTGCCCTTCAAACAGGGTGCTGTCCTCTCTTCCTTGCTCCCGCCGGCCTTTCCCCAGATGGCCTTGGGATTGTCCCAGCCCTGAGGCCCCTCGGCTTCACAGAGTCAGCCTGTCCCTGCCAGGAGCGCGCCACGCCTGCCGAAGACCCTGTCTGTGATCTGGGGTGTCCCCACACACTGCGTGGTTGGCAAGAGGTGCTCTTCCTGACGCGGGTTTCCTCTTTCCTTCGCAGTTAGAAACCATGACCGCGAAGGCAA
Organism: Marmota flaviventris; assembly: GCF_047511675.1. Taxonomy (NCBI): domain Eukaryota; kingdom Metazoa; phylum Chordata; class Mammalia; order Rodentia; family Sciuridae; genus Marmota; species Marmota flaviventris. Next base: position 12,752,777 of record NC_092509.1, on the reverse strand, counting down.
CCTCCCCACCCCACTGTAATCGGTGCTTGCAAAACACGGCTGGGTTGGCACTGGGGAGGGGGGCTGTTCTCCCAACTCTCGTAGGTCTTTCTGGTGTGGTAGGAAGGCCTCGCCAGGTCCTCTCAGAGAGGAGAGAGGCTTGCGGGCGGACACCTCCTGGGATCACTGTGCCTCCCTCCCTTTCTCCCCCCCACCTCTGCCCGGGTGAGGGGCTGCGGCTGGGTCCTTTCTTCACCCGCAGGAGGTGGCATATTTGTTCAGCTTAGTGCCAAGGTCAAGCGCAGACCCTGGTCAGAAGCCAAGCGTTCCAGTCCCGGTAGCTTGCAGCCTTGGCATGTTATTTGACCTGCCTCGTCTCCCTCGTCAGCAGAATGGGCAGGATAATGGCGCTTATTCCATGTTAGGTGGGTGAGATGAGTCAACACGCTCACCTTAAAACAGCACCGAGCACTGTGGTGGCTGTTGCTACTGTCCACCCGATTCTCTTGCTAGGGTCACCATATTGTGTTGGGGCATTTGAGATGGCGAGTAGCCAGCCAGGCCGGGCCCCGTGGGTGCGTGCCATTCCTGCCTGGAGCAGAGACCTCTTCCAGCTTCGTCCACCACCAGGGTGGTTGCCATACCTCGCTGCTTCTGAACGCAGCGTCTTAGACCGCTCAGCCATCCTGACGGCACCTCGCTGCTTCTGGCAGAGAAATGCCTAGCAGGGCTCAGATGACCAAGAGAGGTCAGTGCCATGCACCCTTTCCTGTGAGAATGCCTGGGTTCCACATGACACCGACTTCACTGGCTTCCCTGCCCCCTCCATCGCCCCTGTGTGTGCCAGCCACTGCTGGGCCACCCACCCACAGTGGCTGCTCAGCACACAATGGTGACTCCTGTGGACTTCCTTGGCACCAGGCAGACTGTCCTGTGAGAACACCAAGCCTGCCTGTGTATTTGGCCTGTGTGCAGAAAATAGGTGAATTGAGTGCCGCGGCTCAAAGCCCGCCGGCTGGATGGATGGAGGAACTGAAATACATTAGGGGGAACCCATGGGCACAGTGGCTGGTGCTTGCCTAGGAACGTCCCCTGAGCATTGATTTCACTTAAGCTAAGTAGGAGCACCTTAGACACAAGCTCCCACAGTGCCTTGCAGCCACCAGAGCCCGAGGCTGAGCTGGACACGCTCTGGCCTCTCCCCACGGGAGTGGACAGCTCTCCTCTGGGCCCCTCCTGGCCTCTGGCTGTAGGAATGAACTGTGACACCACGCTGGGCACTGCTTTGCCTGCTGTGCGAAGAGCATGCAAGACTCAGGGAGGTATGCAGTGGCCGTGCCATCCACCTGAGCAGCTTTAATGGTGCAGAGGCCCTGCTGGCAGGGCTCCTGCTGGACAAGAGAGGACGTCTGGATGGCGTAGTTTGTGTGGGGCTTCGTGGAATGAGCAGCATTCTGTTCTCAGGTTTTGCGTGAGAGCAGCTACTGTTCTCGAGGTTTTGCGTGCGCCTCTGTCAGCTGGTTACCTTGCAGCACGACCATCCTGCCTCAGCTTCCCATCAACACACAGGGTCAGTGCAGTGTCCTCCTTTGCAGTGGGGGTAGCCAAGGCCCAATTGCAGGAGTTAACTGTCAGAGGCACCAGGCAGGAGCCACAGCTGAACTGCAGTTGAGTGCCGGCTGCCGGAGGCCCCTGCAACGGAAGGTCTTCTCTTCCCTCTGGCTGCTTAAATTTCCAGGTGAACCCAGAAGGTGACCGCGCCAGCCCATGGTGGGAGAACTGCTCCTCTGATTCAGAAGAGGGCACAAAGGTCCTCCACAGCATTGGCATGGGTGCCTCTCCAAGCCTGCTTGCTGCCCTCTTGTGAGAAGAACTGTCCTTCTATCGCAGAGCCATTGTTTCCCAAGTGTCAGGTTTAATTTAGGCACCCTCTCTCTTGAGGAGATTGCAAAAATTAAATCGTTTTTAAGCAACCAAACAACGCTTCTGGGGTTTGTAACAAACTTGTGAAATGTGCGGAACTTGGCGGTTAGGTTCCCCTGTCCTGCTCCCTCCTCATCTTGCCAACTGGGGCCTGGCTACTGCTCCTTGGACCAAGGACACCAGAGTCCTCAGCTAATCAAGGGACTCTGGTGGAGCAACCCCCCAAACCCCAGTCCCGGCTTCTGATCCTGCCATCCCTCTGCTATGTAGGAAAAGCCAACAGACCGGGTGGGTGGGGAGTCCCACCTACAGACACCACAGACCATCATGACGGTGACACATATGAGCAGACACCTTGGCTTGGTGAGTCGCTCTGTCCCCTTCTCAGATGACTCCAGGGCCCTTGAGGGGTAGGACTACATGTCGGCCACCTCTGTCTCTGCTCTAGAGAACATCCTCGCCCCCGCAGGGAGGTGGCCTTGCTTCAGATGTAGCTGGCTGGTGTTGCTGGCCTCGGCTGGGCACACAAAGCTGTTGTCTCTAGCTCCTCATAACCCTCAGTCGGGGGCTTACCTTCAAGTGGTCAGGATTCAGAAGGGGCCAAGGCTACCAGGATGACATAACAGGCCATTCCCTCCATAGGAAGCACTGATGGGGGCCAGGGGGCCAGGAAGGTGCTGAGACATGGCCTCTGGTCCTTGGTGTCTACAGGGCAGGGCCTCTACAGTTTCCTCATCCTAGTAGTTACGAATCTGGAGTCCAGAGGGCTGGGTCCTAGCCCTGACCAACATGGACAGTCTGCACTCTCCTGTGAAGATGCCTAGGAGGGGCTCAGAACTGTGCCCAGAGGCTGGTGTGTGTGCAGCAGCAGTGGTCACAGTATTATTTGACCATATCTCTGCTCCAAGGAGATACCATGACCTGGTCATAGGTTCTAACCACTGAACCATGGGACGAATAAGAAACTGTCTCAGTGGTTGGCAAGGCTCACTGACAAAGGACACTGCAAAGCCTTACTGAACAATGGTCCCCAAAGATGTCCACGACCTCATCCCTGGACCCTGGGAATGTGCTAGGTCTCATGGCAAATGGAAAGTAAGTTTGAAAAGGGAATTAAGGTGACCACCAGGTGACCTTAAGATAGCAAGGTTGGCCTGGACATCCCAGGTGGACAGGATATAATCACAGGGTCCTTGAAAGTGGAAGAGGGTGACAGAGAAGGAGAGGCAGATGTAGGTGTGACCACAGAAGCAAGAGGGTTAGGGGTGGCACTAGAGTGGCACAGAGAGGCCATTTGGCTGGCAGAAGAAGGAGGCCAGCCCAGGAGCCAAGGGGCACGAGAGGTCTGCTAAAGCTGGCGGGGCCTCGGAACAACTTCCCCTAGAGCTCTAGGGAGGAGCACAGCCCTGCCGGCCCCTGGATGCTATCAGCCAGGGAGAAGTCATCCTGCAGCACTGAAGGACAGTGAGTGTGACGTGCAAGCTGTGACGTTGATGGCACTTTGCTGCAGCAGCAGGAACCTGTGCACAGGGCCGCCGCCCCTGTGTCTGGGTGCTGCCTCTGCTGGGCCCAGGTGCTCAGCTTGCCTGTGTGGGGCTCCGGGCCCCTCCAGTCCTTCCACCAGGCCGTTCTGTGGTGTGCACCTTTCTCGACCAACCAGACCAAGCATATCCAATGCTACCAAGAGTCTGACCTTTTTCTGGAGATGCTTATTAAAAACTCTAGGGTTTTCTTTCACCATTGGTTCTTCAGGTTCTACTAGGGTTGGAAGGCAGCTGACTCTGGAGCAGCAGAAGTACTGGGAAGCAGCTGTTTGCTTTGGTAGCTCCTGACCAGTTTGGGAGTCTGCACACAGTATTGGACCCACAGCGCAGTGAGGCTCCAGGCCGACTTCCTCCTCCCAGAGATGCCCAAGAACGTAGGAACACCAGTGTCCTCCCATCACCTGCCAGACCATTAGGGCTCAGAAGGACTTGCGTCCACCTGAAGAGAGCTGGAGGCCCATGTGGCCCAGGCCCTGGGCAGTTCACTGCTCCCCCTTGGGCCCCTCCACCTTCAAAGCAAGTGATGGAGAGCCCTCGTGTCTTCTCGGGCCTCCCACTTTACCAAGCGAGGTTGAATTTACAACTTCTTTCGGGCAACATCTGGCTTGCTTCCCACGAGTGCTTCCTCTGGTTTTAATCTTTTATCTAACGTCATTTCAGTTCCGTTTCCTGAGTCTCCTTTTTCCCTATTTCTTCTGGCATTTGGAGACAAGAGATGGGAGTCAGAGGGCTTGTCACTGAAGCCAAGGGCTTAGCTTGGAAGTGCAAGTGCCACCTGGGCCCTGCTTGATTTATTTCTTTTAGGCCACGGAGCCACAAGGCTCAGACCCCAGTGAGCTGCCGGGACATCTTGTGGCACCGACTCTTTGCACACTTGTGCAGAGATTCGGCTGCCTCTCAACCCTAGGGCACACTTATGCCCCAACCCACCTGGATTCTGACTATTGCTGTTGTTGGGGCTTAAATAGAAAAAGGTTCTGTGGGTTTCATAAATTCTGTAGGTCTTGCTAAGGTAGGCCAAGCCAGGGGAGGGAGTGCAGAGGCCGCAGTAGGCCCCCGGCATGGTTTCGGGCTCACTCTGCTCTGTGGCCACCCTCAGGAAGGCCCTGGTCACCAGGGGAGGCTGGGTTAAGGCCTCTGAGAAGCTCCCCAGCCTCGTGTTGAAAATACCCACACTTCCTGCTCCTCTGCCGACCTCTGCACAGACCGCCAGTGACTCACCTGCAGTGGTTTGAAAAGTGCCTGTCACCCGAGGCATCTCGAGAGCCCATCCTGTTTCAGATGTTATTTTTTCCACTCTCGGCTACGCAGTGGTAGAAAAGCTGAATGCTTCAAGCCAGTGTTTGTTTTGAGTGCAGAGGGTGAAGGGCGAATTAACTGCTGCAGCAGGAAGAGCCCAACTCTAAGAGGGGGGAAAAAACATGTAAACAGTGCGGGGATTGAGTTTCAAAGCCCTTGTTTTCGAAAAGTTTAATGATATTTCAACTAAAGCCAAACTGTCAAAGCATGGGGAGGGGCCATCTGCCTGCTTTGAAAACGCATTAGCCTTCTTATGTAAAAGCCAATAATTGACATCCAGGAGGAAACCCGAGCTGCAGGGGAGAGGTGGCCTCTTAGAAGGGCCCCAATGCCACATCCCTATCGCCATGTGCACTTCTTCAGATCTTGGTCTCTGACATGGGAAATTGGAGAGGAGAACAAAGGGGAAGCACAGAACGGTCCGTGGACAGAGAGGGTTGAAATACCAGGTCTAGTCTGCACAGTGCATGGATCCGGCTCTGTGGATCATGATGTATGCTAGAGCAACCTGGCAGGGGCCATAATCATCAAGACAGGAGCGTTACAAACAACTGCCAGTCTCACCTTCTTCCTCCTGAGAAACGTAGGATGTGTCTGGGCTGCCCCAGGACAGGGCCAACGCTGGGCCTCTCCGGTTCCCTGCCTGATGGGTTTGCAGGCTGCTCTCTTCTTCCAGACTCTTCGCAGCCACTTCCTCTAAAGAGGGACCCTTCTGCGCCTTGGCAGTTCCCATTCCTGCTTCTCCTTTGGTGATTTCTAGAACTTTCTGGTTTCCAGTGCACAGATTCTTCCTCTTGTTCTCTGGTGTCTAAGGAGACTCTGTATCCTAAACCATGCCCAGGCAAGGTTGACCTTGCATGGAAGGAAGAACTATAAAGGCCCCATAACGCGAGTTGGGGTAGAGGAGAGTAGGCACCCGACAGATTGAGACAGGATCGGGGTGCCTCTGGCTAGGAATGACTGGCTTTAGGCTTGGGTCCCCAAAGGTGGCCAAGTCTTCCTTGTTTGGTCAAGCCTCTGGCCACGTGGCTCTTGGAATGATAGGATTCTCCCTCCTTGTTCTAGTTTGCATACTAAAAACGTTGCTTGTGGGAATCAGCAGAGTGTGCAGGAAAATCAGAAAGGGGCCGCTGGTGGGAAGCAGGGCAGGAGCGCCCTGAGTCCAGCTCCTAGCTCAGTTGGCAGCGTGTGGAGTCTGAGGGCCACACTGGCCGCAGGGTGCGTGGTTGTTGGACAGATGCTGCAGACAGCCAAAGGGTTCTATGAAGAGGAGGGTCGGGCCCCGACAAGCCCATTGAGATATCTCACCCCAGAGCTCATCCCAATCCCCATTCCTTCCTCCCCAGCAAAGCTGAGCAGGGCTCGGGTCACCTTCTGCTGCCTCCAAACTTCCCGTTCAAGTTCTCCAAAGCTGAGGACATCTCATGGTGGTTGGAAGAGCCACCAGCTGGGAGCCTGGTGCTGCTTCTGGTATTAAACTAAATTTGGACACGTGATCCTGCCTCTCTGGCCTCACGTCCTTTCTTCATCTGAAACCTAGGGAACTGGGTTTGACGATTTTCAAAAATATATTAGAAACTATTTGTCAGAAAGTCATGTATGTTTTTAAAAAAATTGTGTACATTTTAAAATTGACACATAAAAACTGAACCTGTTGGTGAGTCCCCTGGGATGTTTTCATACGAGTCTCCATTGTGTCACGTTCAAACTGGGGGTAGGGCATTGCATCTTTCCACCATTTGTTATTTCTTTGTAGTGAAACATTAAAAATCCCTTCTCCTACTTGTTTTGAAATACACAGTACTTTTTCTCTATCTATAGAAGCCCCAAGGATTTGATGATTTCCAAGTTTGCTTTCAGCTCTCCCAGCGGCAGCGGAGGTGGGGGGACTTGTGGGGGACTTGTGGGGAGCCTGGACCGGCGCCCACTGCTTGAACTCAAACTCACATCACCTCAGGCCTGGCCCCATCCACGCAGGCAGCTCTGCGAGGCGCTGGTGCTATGGCACACCTGCTCTGAGCAGGCACTGCTGCTCTGAGCGGGCACTGCTGTGGGCCCAGGATGCTGTGGTGCAGGGGCAGACATAGGGTGAGGGCGCAGGCCCTGGAGGTGCAGGGTCCCCGTCGCCCCTGCTCACAGCTGAGCTCCACGGGGTTCTGGGCAGTTGCAGACTGCAGCTTCAGCAGCTCCTTTTGATCTTAGCAAAGCTGCACCCTGGTGCGCTCAGCTCCTCCTCAGGGCGTGGGAGCATGGGCTTCAGGAGATCAGCAAGCAGCCCCTCGCTGGAGAGGTTTTCTGAAGCCTGTGGTCAGCATGAGGAGCAATGTCAGCAGGGCTGGGCTCATCCACCAGGGGCATGACTCACCAGCTGGTGGGCAGGCGAGGTTGCTCTCCTGTGAAAGAGCCCAGGGCACCCAGAAGAGGCCCTTTTGAAGGTGAGTGCCCAGGAATGCCTGGGTGATCAGGAAGGCACAGTTGAGGTGAGTGTTGCTAGGCTGATATTCTATGCAAATGACTCAAAGGAGAATTTAGACCTTCAGGGGAATGACGCTTATTATACAAGGGACATCAGGAACTGCACTGGCTGGGTGGGAGACTGGCATGGAGCCATGTTACCCAGGGTCAGCAGGATGGGGGGGTGTGGAGCACAGAGGTGTGACCCTGGGAACAGCTGAGTGGAGTGAGAACAGGTCGGAGCAGCAGGTTTCCCAGAGGTGGACTTACGTCCAGTCCCAGGGTGAATAGGTGAGGGCAGGAAGAGGAGCTGGGCTCTGCCTCAAGGTTCTCAGCTAGAAGGAAGCCTGTGTATGTTTTGTCAAACAACCTGCTGTTATGCCCTGAGGTACTCTCACAGGCAGCACAGAGCTGCCCATGCCACTGAGCTGGGCTTCCTGCCTGTCCATTCATCCCAAATGTATTTTTCCACAGCAGGGCTCCGAGAGGGGCCGTCCTCGCCCTAGATCCCGAGTGTGAAAATCTTCAAAGCTTGATACCAGGATGTTGGACCCCGACACTGGCCACCCTCTCTGACTTGCCTCTCCGATGTGCTTCTTGGGCTTCCGCCATGATGGCCAGGCAGTCCTGAGCTCTCTGGCCTCCCTGCCTCTGCTTAGGCTTTTCCTTGCAGTTGGATCTCAATATCCCTCATGCACTTTACTAGTCATTGCCAAATCCTTAGCACAGAAGTGGACTCGCCATGAGTACTGAGGCCTTTCCCTGGTGTGGTCCCATCTGCAGACCTGGAGGCACCATGGTGAGGTCAGTTCCCATGGATGTGTTTTGTAAAATTTGCAAATGGAAGATAAACAGATTAAGACCTCTGTCTCTTTATACCCAACTTTGCCTCCACACACTTCATTAGTTTCTTGTGGTGTTGAAGTGACTTTGAACTTTTGGGGGATCAGGCTTAGGGAAAATTAAGTTGGGGAGACATTTAATTTAGATCTGGTAGAACACTGATGCAATTTCCAGACTTTTCGGCATAGGCTGAGTTATTGCTAGCTCTTCTATGTAGACATGGCTTCCAGGAATTCTCCTCCCCCTGCTCGGGGCCGATTCATGTGGCATCGCTACATGGAGTTCAAGGTAATCGTGCCTGAGGCATCTGTCCCTGAAGCCAGGTCACTAGGGAAACAGAAACAGAACCTGCAGTGTGTGTGGCCCATCTGGTGAGTGGACCTGAAAGGAGAAAATTCCATTTTCATCTCGCCCCATGAAAAGGTTAATTCTTCTGTCGGGAATCTGCATGCTGCAAACACAATTAGGGATGCACAGTGGCCTGAGGGGTGAGGAGGGGCCCTGGAGGCCGTGCTGTGTGGCTGTGGTGGTGTCCGTGCTTCGTCTGTGTGAGAGTGCTGTCCGGCATCCCTCATCGTCCACACACACACACACACACACACACACACACGTAGTTTACATGCACACATAGTTATGAGTTTCATTCTACAATGACAATGTCAAGGGAAGCCTGATAGTGTCACAGTCACAGAAGTGGCAGAATTGGGTTCTCAGTTCAGTCTGTCTGCAGGCAGGATTTCTGTGCCTTCTCTGCGGTTTCAAAGGTGTCTCGACTTTGCCTGGGTGGCAGGAGGGGCCTCACCAGGAGGATGGCAAGGAAGTCACTCTCGCTGACCACCTGGCTGCAGCCCCCTGGGCCCCAGGAAGGCCTGAGGAGCAGCGAGGGTGGGAGAAGGGGGTGCTCGGAGCCCCGAGACTGCCTCACGGGACACACAGAAAGGAGCAAGAACCAAGCGGCGCTCCAGATACACAGGACTTGTGCTTCTTGTCCCACCTGCCTCTCCCTGGAAGGAAGGCAGGGCGCGGGGGAAACCTGGGAAGATCTGAGTGGCAGGAGAGGGGCGCGCTCCGGAGGGACACAGTGAGGCAGGGGTAGCAGTGTGTGGGGCCTCACCATCTCCCGGAGTGTTGGAGAGCTGCAGGTCCTAGGAAGGAGAGCGAGTGTGTTTCTCCTGCTCGCCCCCGCCTGGGTGGAGGTGCTGTTGGGAAGGCTGGCAGCTTCTGCACTGGACCAAAGCAGAACCTCTGGAAGGAGGATGCAGGGCTCCAGGGTCCCCAATTCCATCTGGAATTGGAACCTGGATCAGTTCCTGGACAATCTTCTCAGCTGTAGCCAGTCCCCTGGGTTACCAGCAAGAGCAGAACCACCATGCCTGGGTCTCCCTGCAGGAAAACACCTTCAAGCCTGATGTCTTGGACGAGGCATGGGGGTTTTCTTCTCTCCTCCCAGGATCCATTCTTGGGGTCTATGCTCAAGATCCATTCTCAGATCCATTCTTGGGGTTCGTTCTCGGGATCCATTCTCAGGATCCATTCTCGGGATCCATTCTCGGGGCTTGGCCTGACTGCAGTCTGCAACCAACATGGCCCCTTAGAAGTGATGCCTTCCCGTTTGGTCCTTATTACCTTTTCTGAAGCGTTTTAAATGAAAAGAACAGCTTTAGGCTCTGTGGACTAGCACAGCTGCCCCTGACTTTCTACCTTATAAGTTCAGCAGTGAGCCTGGGGCCTTCCCTGGGGCTGACGAGGTTCCCAGGGCAGACAGGACACAGCTGGAGGCCCTAGCGCCTCCTGGCCAGGCTCAGAGACTTTGGATGTGGCCTGGCCAGGGCCTCTGAACCCTTCCCTTGGATGGAATTCTCCCGGCCATGGAACCATGAGGAACTTGACTCCGTGGAGCAGCAGGTGGAGGACTGCTCCTCCTAGACAGAGCTCCCCGAGGTCACTCTGGTGCCCTGGCCTCCCACACTGCCTCCCCAGACTCCTGGGCCCCCCAGACCAGCTGGAAAGGCCTGCAAGCTCAGTTCTGCAGAGAGGGCCATCTCTGAAGGAGCCTGGAGGAGGCCCACAGAAGAACCACCACCACCCTCCTCCCGGGCCCTGCCACCCAGCTCCCCTTCCGGTCGGCATAGATTCCCCCCCACCCTGGCACCCCCCCCATGGTCCACTTCACCCTTCTTTCTATCTTCTGTTCTCATGGTTGACTTAGCAAGGCCCCTGCCCTGGGGCCATCCGCAGCCAGCGGGGGCAAGGACACAGCGTGCTCCCACCAGGATGAGGCTGAGAACTTGTCCCTCCTCCTTCCAGGGACAGCGGTGCCAGTACAGATGGCACCTTCCAGGAATCAGAACCTCTACTTTGGGAGCAGCTCCTAAGGACTGAGTTACCTCACTGTCCTTTCCAGCGGAGCTTGAGGAAGACAGAGACTGGGGCCGACCTTCCAACTTGAAATTCAGAATCATTTTAGAAAATAGTTGAAGTAAAGTGTTTTCCTGTTTATGCACCTCAGCAGCTACACTGCCCTTCGCACCCAAGCACGATTCATAGCTCCCCAAGGAAAGTCATGGCTGGTCATGACTTAAGTCCTGGAGAAGAGACTGGAGGGTCCAAGGGGTCAGAATCACTATCGTGGCCCACTGCCCAGGGAAGGGAAGGCAAACCAAAGGAGGAGAGAAGGAAGGGACGATCAGGAGAAGGGCACCCAGGCGGGCATCTGAACCTGCTAGGTGCCTCGACACGCTTTCACTCCTTGTTAATTCATACTGCCACCCTGAGGGGACACAGGTGCCCAGTGCTGGGTGGCCCACATCCCGCAGCAGAGCCTGCCTGTGAGGAGCAGGGAAGGCAGAAGACAACAGGAAGGACAAGAGGGAGACAGAGCCCAGTGGACACGCTTGAGGAGACAGTTCACAGGTAGCCGTGAGTCGAGGAGAACCACCAAATCCATGGCCCTCTCTCCAAAGGGGTCAAAGCTGCTGGGACTTGCCTGTGGACTGTGTGGCATGGTGCCCTGTGTGGCAGATGGGGCCATGAGCCTGGCCACTCTCCTGAGGTTCGTGGCCTTGCTGATGTTGCGTGTTTTGAGCCACTGTTTTTCTGCTCACTGTCACAGAAGAGGCTCTCTGTGCCATCGAGGACCGAATGCATGAAAGTTTCCAGAAAACGATGCTTTTGTGTGTCACAGTGTGGCAGGTAAGAGCAGAAGCCCTGGAGTCAACAGACTCTCAGTTTAAGGCCCAGCTCTGCCGCTTCCTCACGGAGAACTTGGGCAAGGTCTTCTCCTGCCTTCAATTTTTCTCCATCATAAAACGGGGATAGAAGCATATCCCTCTGGCTGATAGTCACCTCTGCCCGGGGATTTTGCTCCTTGAGGGGGTCACGGGGTGGGGAGGGGCAGCCTGGACCACTCTCCCGCAGGCAGCCCTGCCCCGGCTTGTCCAGGCAGGATCAGTGGTGGTGGTCTACCTGTACAGGTGGACCCAGGCTGGGAGCTTCAGTCTCCCCTCTACAAGGAAGTTAATGCTGTGAAGTGTCCTCAGTTTAATCTCCAGCCGCCCCCCCGCCCCCGTGTCTTTTCCTTCCTTTGTCTGTCCCCCTTTCTTTGTAGGACTGGACTTGCTGTGGGGACAGCCAGGTGCATGTTCCTGACCAGTCTCTCCGAGGCTGTGTCTTTCTCCCATCTGCGAGTGTCATTTTTCTTTGTTGCTCCTGGATCTGCAGGCCTTCCCCACACCCAGAAGCACACACCTCTCCTCGCCTCACGCGTCTTCCCATCTCTGGATGGTTCAGGACATGAGCTGCTCGAGGGCAGCTGGGGACCCTCCTGTGCCTTCATTTTTGTCCCTACACGTCTCAACTCTGGTAACCAGATTTGCATCTTTTTTACAACTAAGCATCTGAAAGCCTAGAAGAACTTGTGGATTTGTGACGCAAACTCCTGTGGCATCTCTGGCTGTCCTGCTAGCTGGTTTCAGGAGAGATGCTGAAAATGAAGAGACCCTCCCCTTATGTTAAAAAAAAATAGATGAACACGGTCTTACGCTGTTCATTCGGACATCTTGATTCTCTGAAAATAAATGCACAGCTATCTTGACGGCCCTCCCAGCTGAGAAGCCAGTGCCCTCCCCTGCTGTCTCCTGAGGGCAAACATCCTCCCCTAGACCAGCAGGCCCTGAAGCAGAGTCCACTACCTGAGTGGGCTGGCTCTATCCTGGGAGAAGCGTCTGCTGCTCCCACATGAATGTCCCCTCGCCCCTCCTACCTAGCCTCACATTTCAGGTTAGACTGGAAATAGAACTGTTTGCCAGTGAGTCTATGAGAACAGCAGCCCTTCTCCCCTCTGGGTCTTAGAGCAAGGGGTGGAAACAGCACCAGGGCAGGTGCTCCTGTCACCTTGTCAAGTACAGCTTCAGGGCAGCAGTGCCTGGTCCCCTGGGGCTACGCCAGAGGTGAGGCCACTGGGCCCTGGTTTAAAGATGGGGAGGGGTGGCTGCAGGAGACAGCCTTGACCTGCAGGACACTATGTTGGAATGTGCTAGAACCTCCCTTTCTGCCCCCAACAGCAGGGTTGAAGTTTGACACACGGCTGGCGGGCAGCTGTGGGGAGGCAGGAGCGCGTGTCCCTTCCAAGCACTTCTGTGAAGAAGTCCTCCCCCTACACCCTCCTCCTGGCACACTGACCCCTTAGTAGGCCCTCGGGACCATCCTGATTATACAGCACGGAAATGCACCCAAGTGGCCCATGGCCTCCTGTCTGCTAAGAAGTGAGGCAGCACATGTGTCTCAAGGTTGGGCTGGACTTGGTGGGCAGTCGTGGGTCTCTGGAGACAGCCCTGCCCTCCCATCATGCCAGAAGCTAGAATAGTAGGCCGCCATGATTTTTCATTCATGCACAGCTGTGCAGCAAGAAAGGCAGGGTCCTAGGGAGCTGGTGGCTTGGGGAGTCACACAGACCTTGGGTTTAGATCCCCAGTGACCTCTTCCTATGCATGGGGTTTCCAGTGACGGATTTACCCAGCATATTTGCTGGTCGGTGGGATGGATGCCAACTGCGGCTTCCTGCAGAGTTGTTGCTAGTGTGTGCGTCTCACCAGGTGCCATGTGGGGGGGGGGGCAGCACCTGCTAGCAGGTGGGGGGCACACTGTGTCCAGAGGCATCACGCTGGGAGCTTGAGCTTGGCCACAGCAAGAATATTTCCACCGTGGAGACCAATAACTGCCACGCTGCAGCCCACTGTGTTCCCGGGAGCCTCGGTGGTAGTGCATCACTGCCTAATAGGAGCTCAATAAATGCAGCTATTATTAGTAAACTTAGGTGAGAGCCATGCTGATTCAAAAGTAGAAATGGAATACATACATTATGTAGAACACAAAGTCACCGCTTGTTTTACAAGAAAAGTGGTCTCACGTCTACCCAAAATCGATCACACAGAAAGATGAATGCACAGCCTCTTTGGTACATGGAGCTTGTCATTTAGATCTATTGCTTTTGTTCATTGAACTTGGGAGCATATTTTGTGTTGCTTCTAGTAACTGGTAAATGTCTGGCTTATAATAATGCACTGGCTGAAACCCAAACTGATAGGGGAAAAAAGAAAGAAAGAAGAGACATTTGTCAATCAACAAACATTCAACACAGCATTTGATTCCGAAACTGATGTAAATGTTTCTTGACTCTGAAGTCACAGTCTGCACGGGGTGGCAGAGAAAAAGGCGCACATATTTGAAGTAATATAAAAAATTACTTTTGCACACATTTTGTGTTACAATATGTTTTCACATATAAGAAATTCAAGCACAGCAAAGGGAAACAAATTTTTTTTCAGGTTATAAAACTAGGCAAGTAGGAAAGCTGAGATTTAAACTGACTCCAGATCCAAGAATATTTTCACTAGTAATTAGGGAACAAGATTTGGCATTATATCCTGATGTTAAAAGAGTCCAAATGTCATATGCAGATCATTAGAGAATGAAGAAGCTATAAGAGGTTGATTATGTGGTGGTGGACAACCTCGTACCTTGGTCTGCTATAATAAATGCCACAAACAAGGAGGCTTGTAGCAATAAAATTTATTTCTCACCTTTCTGGGGGCTGGAAGGCCAAGATGGTGGCAGTGGCTGGAGAGCTACTTGCTGGCTCATAGAGGGCCACCTTCTCTTTGTGCCCTCACCTAATGGAAGGGGCAAGGTCTCCGGGGTCTCTTTAACAGGGGCACTAATCCCATTCACTAGGGCCCCACCCTTGGGACCGAATCACCTCCCATATTCCTACCTCCTAATACTATCTGCTTTGGAGTAAGGATTTCAACATGAGCATTTGGGAATTTGGGTGGAGAGCACAGATATTCAGTCCAAAGCAAACAACAATTGCAAGAAGATCAAAATAATTGGAAGTAGGCAGGACTCACTGTGGGCTAGCAACCCATGAGCAAGCTGCATGGAAAAGAACGGTACTCCAGGGCTCCTACCTGGACACTTCCATGATGTTTCACTAAATCATTAGCACAAACAGTTCTGCCTGTTCTCCCCAAATGCAAGAAGCCATTGGACGCGCCTGTTGTGACCGAGCCAGGTTGGGTGAGCCCACAGAGCAGGGTGCAGAATGGTGGTGTCTTGACTTCTCTGTGGTAGGATGATCCAAACACATCAAGAACAGTTAGACCAACATTTTGGTATTAACTACACGCACCCCATCTATTTCTCTTCTTATACAAATCTTTCTTGAGTTTGCTCCTTATTCCACACCTTTCTTCTTGGTTTTCATTATTATTTTTAGTGCACTGATGGGTTTTTTGGTGGCAGCCAAACCACACAAGACTTTGACAATAAACATTGGGGCAGTGACGGCCACGCCATTGCCTGGCTGGGGGCCAGTCTTCATCCAACTGTCATTTACATGGTTCCAGGCAGCAATTCCTCGAAGCCAGGAAAGACTTAGAAAGTTAAGATGGAGGGGCCAAGGACACTGCTGCTCCTTCTCCATCAGCTCCTCGACTTGCTCATGAGCAATAGAGGTGCTGCATGGCAGCTCCTTAGACTGGTCCGGTTCAACAAGACAGGCCAAGATGCGCCACGCGTGTTCCTACACCATTGTGTGCATCGGTCACAGGCTTTATTGAAAACGTAGTGATTTTTCTCTGTGGCTCAAATAAGGGCTTTCCAGAGCCCAGTTTTATATCACACCCATGCGCTGTGCATGTCCAAGTGTCCCTGAGAGGATCCAGCCATGAGCAGAAGAGACTGCTCCAGCAGCCAAGATCCAGTCTTGAGTCAATGATCAAGCCTGGGGGAGTGGGGAGGGAGGGAAGGAGGCAGGGGTAGAAGGGTGGAGGAGGCGCTGCCCTCCCCCCGCCTGGTCAACAGAGTGGAGAACCCCATCATCTGCACTGGACGCCGGGTCTTCAGTGTCTACGTTTCCTCATCTCTCCCTTCTTCTACTCTCTGCTCTCACATGGGCATGACCTAGAGTCCCACCCATGTGCTCAGGTATCTGTCCTCTGCACTGACACCTGCAGAACTGTGTCCTGAACCTGGTCACAAAGGGTCCTCGCCCAGAGTGGGGCACATCGGGCAATTATTTCTGACTCTCAACACCTCCACCCCACTACATCTGAGAGGAGTGGCCAGAGTGAGTGTCATTGGAATGGAACACGGGTTTCTTGTCCTCAGGAGGAGAGAGGCCACTGTCCTGGGCAGGCCAAGTGCAGGCATTTGCTGGAGCCAGCCACACTCACCTCTCCTGGACCTGGAGCACAGTCTCACTCCCAGGCTGCTTCAGGCACCCCCCTCCCTGAACCAACCTGGAAGCTGTGTCCCACAGCCACACCAAGTTGCCAGGGCAGCAATATCCAGTCTGTAAGACACGGTTTTACTCTCAGCAAGACCCCAATGTGTTTGTTCCTTCCCTAAGCAGCAGTTATGCTGCTGGCCACATTTAACAAAGGAACAAAGTCACATTGTTCAAAGCAAACAACTCCAGTATCAGTTGGAACAAATATACAATCCCACTCCCAGACCTCAATCTCCAAACCCAGCTGGACAAAGCCCAGTGAAGAGGCTCAAGGCCAGGAGGCAGCAAACACACCTTTATCTGCTTCCAAAGGCCTCTCTCATATCCGGTTTTACGTGGGCTTTTCCTGACGGTTACTAGTATCTTTTTAGAAACCGAAAATAGCATCTCTTTCCTTGCTAGGGGGTCCTGTTCCAGGTGGCTTTGATTGATTTACTTTGCTCCTCACCACCCCCTGTGTTCAGAGGACAGAGAGGTTTCCTCCTGCTTCTCTGTTCATCCTCTAAGGTCCCTGGAGTGCAACCAGTTATCCTTTGTACCTTGTCTCCCGTCTGCTGCACTGGAGGGTTGTGTTGGATTCTTCTACCATTAGATACCCTGGGATTCTTCAAGGAATAGCTGCCTTTCTGGTCTCCTGCCACAGGCAGCCTGGTGGACAGGCTGAGGATCTGCCTCAGGGAAGGGCTTTCTGCTCCTTGCAAATAGGTGTAACTTACAGTTGGCTGCCCTATGGGTTTGTAGTGACCAAATGCTCAGAGAACCCTTTAGAAAACTCTTGCAGGCCACGGGGCCAGCAATATGAGGGATCCGGCTACTCTGTCATGGCAGAAGAGGTTGGGATGAAAATGAAACTAGACTGGCCCTTGGCCAGCCCTGAAGACCTGGAATGGCCTCCGGCACAAGTCTTTAAAAAATAACTCTACTTAGAAAACCAACTGTTGAGCGGGCAAGCACTTGGTGAAGCATGGCGAGGGAACTGGTGGGGCCTGCTCAACTTGGGGCAGTGGGAGGACCTCAGGCAGCTGCAGGGATTAGTCATTCTGGGATTCTGACCCTGGAAAGACACCTTGCCTGGAGCAAGGGAAGGGTGGGGCCCAGGAAACTCCAGGGAGGAGGGGCGGCTCTTGGGGAATGAGCCCTGTGTCTCCAGGAATGGAAGGGCAGGCAGGGAAAGCAGAGGGAGCTTCTTAGGGCCAAGAGAGGGAGCCCTGTGTGTGATCACAGCCTTGGCCTGGCTTGGGTCCGCTCCTTCTCAACAGAGGGCCCGGTGACTCATTATTCTGAGATCATCTATTTATTAAAAAAAATCATCTGTTAAGTTCTCTCTGGGGTCTAGGCCTATTGTGCAATGGTGGATTCAAAAGGGACAAGAGATGCCCCCACCTGGAGCTCACCCTTCCAGCCCTTGGTCAGCCTCATGGTCCCCGCAGGCCCTTCTTCAAGGCCCCCACCGCCTGAGGGCTGACTGTCTGCTCTGGCTGGAGGCGGTTATGGTGAGTTCGGCTCACTTTGCTGTCCATGGTTGTGTTGATCTGTTATTTACATTTTAAAGTAAGACTTCTCTTTCATTTTAAAATCAACTGGAGCCCAGCTCAGAAGATTGAAGTGGACATTGGTGACAGAGGTGCTCAAGTAAGCACCACCCAATCAGGACCCTGTGCCTCCACCAACTCAGAGGTTCCTCCTCCTCCCTACACCTGGGCAGCCGGCACCTGACTTCGCCATAGCTGTTTCCCCTTCTGGACAGCCACAGGTACAGAAGTAGCGGCTGGCAGGGTTTAGTGTCCACTTGTGCCTGGCAAACATTAAGGATTTTGAGGCTCATCAGAGATGAGCAGGTGCCTGGGGGCCTTGCTCCTTTTCCTTGTGAGAAGGAGCAGTGAGTTCAAGCCAGTCCCTTTCACCTCTTCCTTATGAACAGCTTAGGGCTGTTTTCTGCAGGCTGTGTGTGTGTGTGTGTGTGTGTGTGTTTCCAGCTAGACTGTGTGTTCCTGAAGGTCAGAGCTTTGTCCCACGCGCGCTATCACCCACCCTTGGAGCTCCTGACCAACAGCATGCCCAACCAGACCTCCAAATGTGTTACTTAATTGAATTGGGATGGTAAGGTGCGCACTACACCTTTTAAGAGCTTCTAATCTAATGACAGAGGCAGCTACCATAATCAACCCACAATTCCAAAGCAATAAGTTTATCCATTAGAGAAGAAAGAAGTCCATGGACCCCCAAGCCACAGGCAGACAGCGACACATGGCAGGGAAGGGACTCCAGAAGAGCCTAGTGCACTGAGAGCAAGTACATCTTTGCTGAGAAGGAAGAGGGGCAAATGTGCAGGGCCCCAGGGGGAGGTATTGACCAATGGACAGCCTCCAACAGAGGCAAAGAGTTAGAAATGTGGGGTGCAAAAGGGAGGGCAGGGCATGCAGCAGAGGAGAGGATGGTGAGGGAGGAGGCACCAACCTGTGCAGGAAGCAGGGTGAGTGGAGTTGGGTATGTGGCTGGAGTTGCTGGGGACTGGAAGACAGGAAGGCTCAGACTCCACAGCCCTGAATGCCATGTGAAGCAATCCATGAGCAGGCTCAGACGCCATCGTGACGTCAATGATGCTGTCGTCACCATCTAGCATCATCCCTCTGCAAGGCCAGGCCCACCAGGGAGGAATGACCCATGGACCTTGCTTGTGAATAACTAAAACCAAGAATGGATGAGTAATCTGGTAAGGTCGCACCCAAGGTGAGTGCCAGAGTCAGGAGTCAACCCCATGCCCATACTCTGCCCGGGCACAGAGCGGGCTGCGTGTACATGCAGCCCCGTGGTGAGCTGTGTGAGGACGTCAGGGCACTGGCAGGCTAGAGAGAGCTTTTAGTTAGTTCATCTGTTTTTCCCTGAAAGTCACTATAAGTACATGGAAATGGAGTTTGGCTGTCTGTTTTTAAGGGATTGAAATGCCAGGGACTTACTTTCAATACTATTCTGTGACACCTCGAGGAATGGCTCCTTCTGAGGTTGAGTTCGTGTTTATTAAAGGACTAGACCTCACTGTCACCCCAAGACTCCAACAGTGGAGTGTATTTACCGTCATCATTATTAGCACTATTACTGCCACAGCTACTTTTGTTCTGGATTTTTCAGAGGAGGAAACCAAGACCCAAAGAAGTTAAGAACATTTCCTTCCAAGGGAACTACAGCCAATTAGCCATCACTCAAAGTCACTTCAGTGAATTGAGTGAATGAATGAGGTTCAAGAACCTGCCATCCGGGAGCAAGGAGGGGTGTCTACCAGACAGACATGCTGCTGAAGCGAATCAGGAGGTGGGAAACGTTCTCTCTCCCCAGCACACTGTTGACCTGGGGGTGGCCTCAGGGGAGCATAGACTTGGTTGGGGTTGGATGCAAATTAATTTTTCTTCTGCCAGTGTAGACATTTGTCCTTCTTTGACCTTCAGGGTTGTGGTCCTACAGGGAGTTTCCTGAGAGCAAGGGGTATCCCTAGGTCACTTCCACAGGGGTGTGGGGCTTGCAGCTCTGGGGACCCAGGGACCATGGCCACCCCTCCTTCCTGGGTCCCCGAGCCTGAAGCTTCTGTTTGCTACATGCCTTGGGCCTCTCAGCCTGAGCCAAGTCATGACCAGGCAGGTATGGGCAGGCTTGCCCTGTGACCCCCAACTTAGCCAGGAGCAAAGAGGACTTGCAGAGGGGCTGGCCCAGAGGAGTTGGCCTCTGTCGTCATTCTGCCTAAAGTACATCCCGTGTAGCCAGGAACTGTCAGAGTGAGTCAGTGGCCAACCATGAGAAACCTCGGCCTTCCACTGTATTTCCACAGCGCCATCTGGAAGGGCGGAGCCTCCCACACTGGGGCCTCTTTCCAAGACCTGACTGCCTAATTTGGAAGCTCCCAAAGAGTTTGTTGGCTTTTGTGTGCATGTGATCTCTAAGACCGTTTGCTAAAAACTTGAATGGATCATCTACTTCTAACTCCACTTATTCACCTTCCATTTGAGTCCCTGAAAACCACATTCCATCAAACCAACCTCCCTTGATGCTCTCGCCCAGCATAGTCACTCCCCCTTGCAATATATGCATGTGGTGAAGGGACTGTAGAAAAGAATCTTTCCCCAGAAAAATTTTCTAAGCATCTGTCCCCCATAAAGAGCAGCCAGGCAGTCAGCGAGTAGCAACCATCTTTGGTCATCGCTGGAAAGGTAAAGGATTACTAAAAGAGGGCCAGCTGATTTCAGATCACAGCCTCTAGGCTGGGAGTAGAAAGAGCCTGCTCAGTCCTTGCCCTCTACCCCGAGGGAAGACACAGCCTTCAGTCATAGCTGCCAGCCCATTTTCTCCTGGACCAAGTTTGTACAAGTTCTCAGCTTAAAAGTCAAGAAGGATGAAATCTTATGTGTGAATCACTTGAAAAGCCCCCTCCCCTGCCCCGTGCGCACAGCAGCCCTGGGCCGAGCTGCAAGGAGCCTGCTTCAGGTAGGAGGACACGTTCCCACTGGAATTCAATAAGCTGTCAGCGTTGCTGCCTGAGTCAGGCTGAGTCACCGTCTCCTGCAAATGGGCATGGGGCTGCGAGCCTGCCGGATTCATAGGGCTGGATAAGCTGCCAGACGACCAACATGGAAGCTTCCAGAACCCTTCCTCAACCACACATGTTTTTACATGAAAACATGGTCAGGATCTAGTGGGCGGGTCCCTGTCTGCGCCTCTTGCATATGTGTAGGTTCCTCTGGATCCCAAGCCACCGAGGGGCAGGGACTCTGCAGTGCCTTCCTTCTCTCTGTGTTCATGCCCACGTTCATGAGCCAGGTGAGAGGGCAGGACCCGTGTGGTGCCCCAGGAGGAGGTGCTGGTATTCCTCCTGTTCTTTAGAAGAGGGGAAGGGGTTGCCGGTACAGCGAGAGCCTAGACTCCATCCCAGAGAGACCACCAGGAGCCCCAGCTCCACTGCTGCAGGCACCTCTTCTCAGGATGCGAGTCCCCATGTTTGTTCTCAGCACAGAGAGCCAAGTGCGGGCCCAGAAAAGGTGAGGTGTGTCCTTCCATCTGCACAGCAGCTTGTACACAGCAGTGCGGGACATACCGTGGGTGGCAAGACAACTGGCTGCAGGATTCCCCCGCCCTGTTCCCCCAGTCGCTTGGGTGGGGCAGGCCCCAGGTGTTGGTTCTGTTGTTGGCGTTATTGCTTAATTTCCTCCAACTCCATCATTCACTTTCCGGAATCCTCTAGCCCTCATTGCAGTTTTGTATTTGCAGATTCAATCTATTAAACCATTCAAAGGGGAAAGAAATATTTCAGTGAAAAGGGATAGAGAAACTAACCAGAAGCTGGTTCCTCTTCAAATTCCTGCAAATTCTGAAAATGAACACTGACACCTAAGAGTAAAAATGCAACTCGGATTTGTCCCCGCCGCTTAGAAGGTACATGATGGAGATGCCACATGCTCATGCTTGTCAGACTCGGGAGAGGGTGGCCAAACAGGCAGATGGACAGCGTTCAAGGGGGAAAAGGATGAAATCAGATGCTCTCTAAACAAAGGAGCAGTGCCAGCTGTCAGAACTCGGCTGTTTCATTCACACATCTGACAAACCTCAGGTAGAGAGGAGACGACGACCCCTGAGTGATGACCTCGCTCAGATCAGAAACCAGTGATTGCTCACCTAAGCGGCTAGTGACGTCAGGCGGGTCCACCCGTAGTGGGCTTCCCAGCGCACCACGCAGGCCTGCTTCTGCTCTGCGTGCCTTTGTCTCTCTCTCCCGTTTCCCTACAAAACCAAATATACTCTCTCTCTCCCAGCTTCACAAAGGGAGAACGATTCCAAGAGGAAATCACTTCACAGCAAGTGAGCCCTGGGAAGAATTAAAGACCAAGGAGCCCTGGTAATGAGATTAAGGGAAAAATGCTTTTGTGCATCCAACTCAGACCCGTCCTCATCCTTGAGAGGAGCCAAAACAAGCACGGGCATTGTTTTGGGAAGGAAAAGGTTAACAAGCTATGAAAACAAAATTAGAGATATTTTCAAAGTGTGACCCTCAGCAGAATGAGCGCAAGGCAACCGTGGCCTCTGACAGACATTTGTCCTCAGCCAGGGTGCTCCGGAGGCTCCAGGGAGAGGGCTGCGCTCCACCCAGCCCAGCTGTGTCCACCAGGCAGAGGCGAGAAGCCTGTGGGTGCCGGGGAAAGGGTGCCCATCTCCTCTGCCCTTCTTAGAAGTGAGCTTAGGGAACATTTTGTGGAACATGTGGAGCCTGCAGCAGACATGGCCATCGTTCCTCTGGCAAAACACTAGCCTGGAAAAGGAAACTCCAAGCTCGTTCCAGACTTGGTCTCATAATAGCCTGTGCCTCAGTTCATCACTAACGTTCACTGGGCACGTACTATGTCCCAGGGTGAGGGCTTCCTACTGTGGCCTTGTCTTGAAGGGACTCACTGAGGAAACACACACAGAGGCATTGACCACGGTAGCACGTCCTGTGTGTGTAGGAGATGCTACTGAAGGTCACAGCTGGCACCAAACAACAAGAAATAACAGGGCATTTCCTTGCCACTCAGCCCCCGGAAGGGCCCAGGCCACCTTTAATTCAAGGCAGACACACTCTGGGCACTTACGCATGGTTGCTGTTGGGAGTCCCAGGTGCAGTCTTAGAACAGAATCAAGAGCCCGTGCATGAAAGAAGCACAGCAGAAATCCAGGTTGATATCCATCTCTGTTCCCCTAATGAAGTTTACACCTAAAATCTTAATAGTTATTATCTTTTATAGATATTCTAAAATATTTCCTGCATTCTAAATACATCCAGGGGGCTGGGGCTGGGGCTGGGGCTCAGCCATGGAGCGCTTGCCTAGCATGCCTTAGGTCCAGAACCACAGAACTAAATAAATAGATACTTCCAAGGGCCTGCTTGCCACTTCCGCCCAGCAAATAAACGTCTCAAACTTGTGTGTCCCCAACTGAGCCCTTCATCCCCTCAGGTACCACCCACAGCCTTCCTTTCTCTCTTCCTTTCTCAAGCCTGTGGCCTTCCTCTTGGGCCAGGGTGGTCTCTCTGCTCCCTCCCTGGTCTGTGTTTGTTTATCCAGGGCACTCCTCCCTCGTCTTCCACGAAGTGAGGATCTTTGTTTCATTTATTGATGTGTCCCTAGCCCAGAACAGTGCCTAGCACATAGTAGGTCCTCAATAATTATTTGTCAGATGTATCACTGGCTCCAGGAGTTGGTGTGTGGTGTTAGAAAGTGCATAGGTTTGACATTAGGTGACCAGGGCTCAGGTCTGGCCCCATTGTTTGCTAGCTGTGGGACCTTGGGCAAATCACTTTAGCCCTTTGAACTGGTTGGATAAAATTGTGACTGGGGAAGCTAAGATAGCACCTGACATATGCAAATGGCTAAAGGCAGTTAGTGGCATTGCCATCACCACTGTATATGCCACTATCTGCTGTCACTCAGCAACCAGCCGGAGATCCTCAAGTCGGACCTTAGACTAAGGCCGGGGTGAATGATCTTTGGCACCTGCTGAGTTTCCCTCCTGCCTGTCCCTGTTGCTGTTTAGTAAGAGAGAGGTGGAGAGAAGTTCTGTTGTTGCCAGGGCAGTAATCTGCTCCTCAACACTGAGCCTGACCCCCACATCCCCCACACCTTGAGCAGGTCAGGGCTGACAGAGGAGAATGGCTCCTTCCCTCTCCTTCCTCAGCTGGTTGGAACCAGCCTTAGCCGGCAGCATTGCTCAGGAGGTGGAGGGCCTGGCTTTGGAGTCTCAGCTCTGCTCCTGCTGATGAGTGGCTTTGGGCACGTCCCTCGGGAAGCTTACTGCCCCGTCTGTGCGATGGACACCACGACACCTTTCTCAGGGGGATCCTGTGAGAAGCAGAAAATGAGCTGCAGGTGTCATTAAACAGGGTTGGCCTGAAGCGCGCAGGCTGAGGAGGCGCTCCTTCCTGGAGGTGCACTTGGACAGCCCCTCGGTTAACTGGGTGACAAGGCTCTCCCTCAGGTGGCTAAGACTCATGGCCACAGGAAGGGTGGCCCATCTCCTCCCTGCCTCCTCTCCCACCCCCTTAAACTCGACCGGACTCTGGGCAGGATAGAGCAGCTTTGCCTTCCCCAGCTTATCTCGCCCCATATAGTTGTCAGCTGGAGGGGAAGACACAAAACAAAGAGAGGAGCCCGGGGACTCTGAGGCCAAAGTGCAATAACTGCAGGAAGTATGGGGCAAGGGCAACAGGGAGCAGAGTGGAGTAGTGTGTGCCAGGCGCACGCACCCACCCTCCTGCTGTACCTCAGCAAGGTGGGCTTGGCGGGGCTCTGGGTGATGGGAGGGGTGAGTGTGAATGAGATGACAGGAAGACATCTTCCGTTTTGAAGTATTCAGGTTCTAGACATGTTCCATCTGCTGAATACACAAGGGTACAGCCAGGGCCACAGCCAGGGCCAGGGCGGGTGAAACACACCTGTAAGAGAAGGAGAAAATGCTTCCAGAAACAGGAAGCCCAGGCCCAGGCTCCCTTTTTTTTTTTTTTTTTTTTTTTTTGCAATGCTTCTCTGCAATTCTTTGTACCCCCTCCCAAACTGGTCCATCACTAGAGTGTGTCTCCATGGCAACAGGCTCAGTGGGGAAGCCAGGCGGCATTACCCAGAATTCACATCTGTGCTTGTTTCTCTCCCCTCCCTGTAGCTGCAAATGGAAAGCAGCTCTTCAGTGACACCACCCCGCAGCTGCCGGTTCCTGGAAGAGAGGAAGGGGAGGTTTCTTTCTGGGGTTATTTTCCCACAGAGTTCTGTCTTCCCCACCCACAGCCTGTTGTCCTCACGTAGGGCTGGAAGGAGCAGCCCCTAAGGCCCAGGCTGAGCCCCAGCCTCTCCTGGGAGGCCTGGGGACTCCCTGTCACATCTGACTTTTGCTTCAGGAGAAGTTCTTCACAGGCTGAGGGAGTAGCCTTCAGGCTTCCATAGCTACCTGACTTCAGGGGGGTCAGGCAGGTGGGGTGAGTGCCAGGTGAGGCAAGAGCAGAGCTGTCGGTCCCTGCTGCCAAGTGCCCACTGTCTTTCCTTCAAGGTCCCTTTTCTCTTGCCTCTTTTCTTTTATCCTATCTTGGTTTCAAGTCCTCTTCCTGCCTTCCATATCAAGACCCACAGCAAGGGGCAACAGGCAGCCAAGGCCAGGGGAGTGTTAGGGCATGTTCGGCGGCCACTGTGGGGAAGGGCTGTTCTCTCCCTTGGTCTGCCCCAGCTCTGCTTCCAGGGTGTTCCATGAAGCTACAAACAGTGGAAAGCAAACCTGCTCACCTCCCTATGATGCTTTCTGTCCTGTGAGAGGAGCATCCCAATATCCTGGTTTCTGCAGCAGAGCCACTCGCACTGGACCTTAATAGAAGTTACTTGTCGATGCTTCCCACACCTGCACAGGACAGGGTGTCACCACAGGGACAGGCTTCCTAGGGGAATAGTTAGTTTGCCCAGAGCTTGGATTATTTCATGTTTCTTTCACTTCATGTTCTCTCTTCTTTGTTTAAATAATATCTGTCTTTATTTTTTAATAAGCAATCAATTTATAGTATCAAAAGTTTGAAATTCTAAAGAATTTATTATGAAAAATCTCCCCATTCTCATACCCTCTTAAGAGTCAACCCACATAATCAGTTTACATCAGAGATGTTTAATGTATTTACAAACAAAGGTACAGACATATTTTTTTTTTTTACCTTTTAATGTTGATTCCTAAAAGTAGGAGTTGGGGTTTGGAAGGTCTGTGCCGTAAATGCACCCTGCCCTCTTTTGGATCCAATCCAACCTGAATAACAGTGAAGTCTCCCTTGGCTCCAATATCTGCATTTAGACCAATAAATTCCTGAGTCACAACAGTCCTCCCTAGTTTGCTTTTCATTTCAAGGGTCGCCTTCCCTTGGGTGACCTGGAAGGGACACAGAAAGCCAGGCTGCGTTGCTCCTTTCTACCTGGCAGAGCAGGTGCAGTTGGCAGGAAAGGCAAAGTGACAATCGCAGCCCCAGAGGCTCATCTGAGAACTAGGATCCCTCTGAGGACACTGCACAGCCTTGTCCTGAGGACAGAGGGCCGCCGGGAGAGTGCTGGTCACCTTCTTGTGCTGTGCAGCCTCTTGCCTCCAGGGGAGGAGAGTCCCAGGCTAGGGGGCCCAGTGTTCTCTGGCAGCACTCAGAGCAGGGGCACCCACATGGCCATCCTGCGGGGAGGGAAGCTGCTGGCAAAGGGCTTCTTTTCCAGGATTTCTGCTGGCCAGCAGAAGAGAGACCTGGACAGGCCTAACCCTCTCTAACCAACTCTGTTGGGATTTTAGTCAAAGCTGTTCAAACGGCTCTTGTGGGCAGACAGGGCCTGAGCCAGGCAGTCAGGAACACCACCGAGCATTCCCTGGGCACAGAGCACAGAGCTCAGGAAAGGGGAACTGGAAATAAGAGCTGGACAGTTCAGTTCTGCCCCTGAGGGAGCTGAGGAAGACAGAAAAGATAGACTTGGCTGGAAGAGACTCCAAAGTCCACTAACAAACCAGGACAACTGACCACAAGGGGCAGGGCCAAGACCAGCTCCCTCTCCCGATTGTCCTGGGGAAAGGGAAAAAGACGGGCATCCAACAGGCCTCCGCGACACCAGGCGCTGTCTGACGGAGGCACTCAAGGCAGAGGGGTCAGGCTTTGCAGATGTAGGCCTGGCTGGTGCCCAGCACGGGAATATTGGCTAAGCCAGGAGGGTCCTTGTAGCAAGTGCTGTCCCTGGAGCCACCGTGTGGGAAGAGAGCTAGGATGAGGAGCTGGGAGATGGATTCTGAGGTCAGCAGCAGCCAGGGAGGAGCCAAGGGCCCTGCACCCGAGCTGCATGGGCTTCTTTTCCAGGAGTTCTGCTGGCCAGCAGGAGGCCACTTAAGACAGACAATGCCTGGAGTCCTGGATAGCTGGCTGGGTGCATCCCCAGAGGTGAATTTAGATACCAGAATGAGGTGGCTCTGCTTCTTGCTCACCACTGCTATCACTGGCACCTGGACTGGCTGCTGTCACCCTCCCTGCACAGCCACAGCAGCCTCTTCACTGACCGTCTGTCTGTCTGTACCCGACAGCCTTGCCTCAGTCCAGCAGCTAATCTAAGTCCCCAGCTGCGCTGGCTCCAGTGGCAACCTCCCAGGGGCTCCTGTCTTGCTCATGAACCCTTGGCGACCTGGACCCAGACACCCTCCCCACCACCCCATGTCACTTCCAGGTCAATGGACTCCCCCTGGTCCTCAATAGCACAGTGCTGATCTGTCCAGGGTTCATGCTGGCAGTGCCCTCTGTCTGCAGGACCTGACCTCTATGCTTCACTCTGCCTCATCCTTAAAGCATGTTTACCTTAAAATTCATTAAATTTCTTGGAATGTTCATCGCTTTGTCTTCCTGTAATATGAGTTCCGTGGCACAGTGTTGGGGTTACTCTGTCCATGGATGAACCCGGGTACCTAGAACAGTGAGTGGCTCCCAGGAGGGTTGAGTGGGGGGTGGGGGATCCTTCTATTACTATACGCCCCGGCCACGGCGACCCACACAAGTTCATCTTGATTGCCTGCTGCATGCGGGGCTCTGCAGGGGACAGTCTCCCATGTCCACACATAACTGTGAGGCAGTTACTGTTCTTGCTTTACATACGAAGAGTCTGAGGCTCAAGGAAGTCCAGTCCCTTGGACCAGGACCTCTGAGTTAGACAGAGGCGAAGGATGAACATGGACCAGGCCGTTCAGTCTCAGAGCCTGGGGTCCTCCCAGCACAGTGTCTCTGCCTTCTGCTGGATGTAGTTTGGTGATGGGGTACTCCAGGGAGAGAACATGGGGGAGGATACTGCCTGGGCCCATTGATGGGGACCTCCAGTGGACCACACGCTGAACAGAAAGGGACCTTGCCAAGGCAGTGACTACAGCATCCTGAGTGACAACAGCAGCCAGGTCCCACCAAAGCCATTGTCACAGCCCTCCCCCTTGCTGGGGTCATGGATGTACCTCCTAACTAGTCTCCCTTGCTGCCACGGACTCTACCTTATATACCTCCATGTAACAAAGTGATATATGAAAATTAGAAACAAAATCAACTCTGCCCCTTCTTATTAAAGCTCTCTAACAGTTTCCCGTCCAGTTAGAGCAACTTCTGACAGTCCTCAGTCTCCGGCCCTGCCTTCTGCTCACCTCCGTCTTCGTTGGCCCTCTCCTCCTGCCCTCTCCCCGTTCTGGCTCCCACACATGAACTCCGTGGCACAGTGTTGGGGTTACTCTGTCCATGCCAGGAGCTTCCTGCCCTGGGGCCTTGGCCAGCTGCTCCCTTCTCCTGGAATGTGGCTGCTGGGTCTTGCAGAGCTGGCCCCTCTTCCACCCAAGCTCAAAGTTCACCTCCGCAGAGGAGCCTTCACAGACTGCCCGGGGGCCCTCTCCTATCCTGTTGGTTCTCGGCCAAGTGTTTGTCACTGTGTGCTACTTCTGTTTACTTCTGTGGATCTTTATTTGTTCATCATCTCTGCCCACGAGGTTTCGCCCTCTGGAAAGCAGGCTCTGTCCGTGTTCGCAGTGGTCTCCATGTATGCAGGAGGTCCCGGGAGGGGCTGGTGTTGTATAGAGCCTGTCCAGCCAGCCAGGGAATTCCAGCTGAAGGAGCTGCCAGCCACGTGGGCACAGGGAGAGCTGGGTGCTGCAGGCAGGTCGTCCTTGGTGATCGGTGACCAGCACAGCACTGCATCCATGTTGGCCACATCCTGTGGAATGTCTGAGGTCACAGTTGAAGAAGCTTGATTATCACAAGGGGGCCTGGAAATGGAAGAGAAAGCCTGGGAGGTCAAGAACCAGAAAGATTTGGAGAATAGAAAGTAGTGAGGAGCCAGAGTGGGAGGAGAGAAAAAGGAGAGGCGTGGGCTGGTGCTGCCAGCCGTCTGCACACAGTGGGGAGGCTGGTGGGTCCAGTTCCTCCAAAGCCTCAACACACACCCTGCGCCACTTCAGGAGTCATGGAAAGAATGTGTCTCCATTTAAATTCAAAATTACCATCTATGCTGTGGGTTTTCTAACTTTGTGATTGTTGATCTTAATTACCAGTTGGGTTTTTAAATGTTTTGTGAGTTCTAATGAATCATGCAGATATAGATATATACAAATGGGCCAGTGCTTGTGTTTATTTGCAATCGGGGATGCCAGAAAGAGTGACCGTTGGGTGTTTGTTGCTTGTTATCCATCGGGGCCGCAGGCCTGGGTCCCTGTGAAAGCCTGGGTCAGCGCAGGAGTCGTGGCTGGCTGTTAGGGGTGGCTCCTGTCCTTTTCAGGGTTTTCTCTGCCCCTGCTATTATTGCTGCTTTACTCCTCGATGGTGAAAGAATCGGATCAACAAAGGAACCCAAGGATTTACTTGGTGGGTCTTCTCGTCTTTGTCATTACCCATGGTCTGGTCAGAGCCTGGTCTGATTTGGAGACCTGGAGGGTGGGCGGGGCTCTGTTTGTTTATGGTGGTTCCTTCTGTTCTGGCTTTCTGGCAGTTTGGTTTTGAACCTCAGAATCAGCATGTGGTAAGGACTCCTTGACTGAAATGATGCCTAGGGAGCATTCTGAAAAGTGCAAGGCCTGTGAGCTGGAGGTAGCTAAGCTGCTGTCCCCTTCTTCCAGGCTGCCACCAGCTTCCGTTCTAACGCACTTCTCCCTGGCCTTGTGCAGATCCTGGGCTTTCCTGACCATCTATCTCCCCAGGGAGCACTGAGATTCCCCCAAGCGGCCACAGGGCCCTCTGGGGCCTGCAGTGTAATGAAGGAAGGTTGCCCCTGGAGGGAGCAGAGAAGCTTTGGTTGAGGGGATGTGTCTTCTGCTCCAGGCCCACTCTCCCCGGCAGAAAGCACATTGCCCTGGCCGGAATGGGCCTCCCTCCCTCCCAGCTAGACCCAGGTACCCGGATCTATCTCAGCTGATGCACAGGTATCTACAAGTGCCCTTAAGTGGGGCTGAAACATATCTTTGGACTTGTTCCCTGGAAGCTGGAGAGGACCATCTCTGAGTTGATGTACCATGGAGACCCCTCCCAAGCCCCTCACTGCCTTGGTGAGATGAGTCTCAGGAGAAGCACAGTTTATCCTGCAGCCAGGCTAAAGAGACCTGCTGAGAGCTGTGCAGGCCACATGCTAGACGTCCCTGGGGCATTATGGATAAGGACCACTGGCCTTGTGAACCGCACTGGCAGATCTGGGCAGGTGTCCCCACATGGAGACTCAGTACTTTTCTCCTTCATCATTTGTCATAGTTACATAGAATTATCTCAAAGAATAAAGACATGCAGTCTCTGTCACTTGACCCTACTAGACTAACCTCTCTAAGGTCACCTTCCTCTCTGTCTTTGCGTATAGATAATGTTCAATAAATGTGTGTGATTGGAGAATACCTCTGCAGCAAAGGCCAGTCTGTGGCTTGCTTTGGAGCCCTGTCACCTGCCTCTCCTAAATGCCAGCAGATGTGACCCAGACACTAAGCTGACTCATAGCTTAGGAAATGGGAGTCTGGGCCCGACACTGACAGAGTCAGTGACAGGCTGGGCATCTTACAGCCTGCCCATCTAACCTGCCCAAGGGCGTCCTGAGAGCAGGCAGAAGGGGGCATGCCAGGGTTGAATAGATTGCTTTTAGTCTTTTTACTTGAAATTTCCTGCAGTTTTACGTTTTTTTTTTTTTTGTCTGGGGAGATGTAGATTATGTATGTTTGCCTTTTCCTGATTATATACAGTATCATTTGGCTAAAAATTTATATGCCAGCCACAAGGATATTTTTTGACTAAATATTAGAGACTTTTCTCACAGTCTTAAAAAGCAGAGCACAGTCCCCACCTAGGCCATCTGCTGCTTTTGTACATGAGAGGTGTAAAGGGTCATGCCGCCGCAGCTGACGCCACAGTTAGCAGGACCAAACGCTCCAGATCTGGGCTGTGACTTGACAGCAGGACCTTGCAGGTCACTTTCTGACCTCTGTAGGCCCTTTCCTCGCAGGGACTGTGATCGGAAGCCTGAGTGCCTTGTAGGGTAGCAGTTGCTCAGGCAGGTCCCCGTGGCCCTGGGAACTGCAGTCTCAGCACCTGAGATTCAGCCGGGTTTGTCTGAGAAGCCAAGGTTTGGAGCCCACCTCATGGACTTCCATGAGCTCTGCCCACGTGGTGGAGCCCTGACTGTTAGTGGTGAGGGATATTTTTAGTCCCTTCAACAAGGCTCTTGTGTTCTTCTAGGCCCTACAAGAATACCAGGGGCACCCGAAATGCAGCCCCTGTCCTCAAAAAGCTCACACTCTGGTGCACACAGGCCATGTGCTTGAGAGCGAGGCACTTTGGCTCGACAGTGTCCTGCAGTGCGCAGAGGCCCTGGGTCAGCAGGGAAGGTGGGGGAGGCTTGCCCCTTCTCTAGCAGACTTTGTGCTTGCCCCCTTGGAATGGTACCACCATTCATCACCACAAGGTTTGGCTGTTTTAAAAGTTTTCCCTGTAGTCCTCACTTGATTGTGGAATCATCAAATTCTTTGAAGATGCCGTCTGCTAAAATGGTGAAGCAGAGACAATCGAAAAGCCCAAGGTACTCCAGGTCATCCAGGAGCTTGAGAACCCAGCCTGTGGCCAGCAAGAAGAGCAGCCAGGCCCTGGAGCCCAAACAGTGACCCTAACAGTTAGTGGAGGTCCTCTGCAGGGAGGTAAGGGTCCCATCCAAGGATGGCCTGGTGGAAGTGTTGTGTGTGATCTCAGCACAGACTCATGCTCCAGGACTCCCTCCCTGGCAAGGAAGGACACTCCTGCCTTCACAAACACCTGCCTGAGGAAGTACCAAAGGGCCCGGAGGCAGCCTGATAATCTATGTGGACACAAGATATGTTGCCACTGGCATTCCAGGTTGGGCATATTCTGGGAAGGAGGCAGGGCCTGGGACAGTTTCGAGTGGCTCCTTTGGGAGAGCTGGCCCTCAGGCCCTGCAGGAGAATTCTAGAGATGCAGGTCTGAGGTCCACTACCGCCACCTGTAATAATCTTGAACAAGTCAGCCGATTTGAATGGCCTTGGCATCCCTGTGGCTTTCCTGGGCATTGTACCTGTGGCTTTGCACACAAAGGTACAGTGGGGGAGGGGCACTCATGGAACAAGTCATTGGGATTAAAAGTGATGACTTTGTTGACTAATTGTGTGGGTGCAGGTGGCACCATGCTGAATAGGGCCACCCAGAGACCCATACATGTGTGCATCAGCTGACTGCCTGGTGACCACATGTACCGGGAAGATGCAAGATTCAGCATGTTGAATCCTGAGCACTCAAACATTAATGCAAACCTATGAGTCTCTTAAAAACCCTTGAAGCTGGCTCCTCCATGACAGCTCTTCAAGCCACCCCGGCTGGAAACAGTTGCAGTGGACTTCCTAATGCCAGGTGATTTTGCAAGTCCCAAAATACCGATTTGGGCATGACATGGCAAAGACCTGCCGCTGCCTGAACTAGCCTCCAAACTCTCCAAAGCCACCAGAGTGGAGCTCTAAAACGCACTCATGGAGACAGCAGCTATCTCTCCTCCCTTTGCAGACAGCGGTCCTGAGCATCCAGGGATGGTGTCTGGATGGCAGAGAGGCAAGGGACTGCCGGGGGCGGGATGTATCACAGGGTTCTCCACGCCTCCCCCAGGTTGTCCCAAGGCCTGCACCTGAAGTCAGGGTGTTCTGTGTGGTGACCATCCCTGACACCCTTTTCCAGTAGGAACCCTGTGTCAGGCCCAGGCTCTATGAAATCCCTATCAGGGCTTTGTCTTCATTTCTATCCCTTAATTTTTGCCACTGCTCGAAGGCTGCTCTCTAGGACAGGCCCAGTGGTTTCATTTACCTGCCTGCAGAGAAACACAGAAATGCTGCCCATCTGTGTCCATGAAGCCTCTCTTGACCAAAGGTAGAGGTGGAATCTCTGCGTTTTAGTGCAGCAAGATCTCTGTACATAATTATTTTTGCCATGCAGGTGGAGCAAGAAATTAAACTGGATTTCTTAATGAGGGGGAAATCTAGCACTAGAAATGGAAGATCACAGGAGAACTTGAGAGCCCATTTGCACTTCAGGTCTCTGTGGCTGGAGACACACCACCTCCTGCCTTCCCCAAGGCCAGACAGATCTGGTTCTGCTTTATCTTGGCTTCTCAGGAAAGATAAATCCCACAGGATCCTCCTTTCCCTGAGCCTGACAAACTCAATAGGAAGCCGGCCTTAACGTGGGAGCAATGGGACTGGGTCTCTGCTGCTTCACATGCACTGCTTGCAACTCATGGATCCTGAGCGAGGAGACCACTTGGGCACTGAATTCACATCCTGGGGCCAGCTGACCTGGCTGGGCAGGCCTGCTGGAGTTCCGGCTTCCCCACAGGCAGCAGCCTTCCTGGTCCTTCTCCACTCACAGGCTGTGGGAGGGTGTGGGACTGAAAACAAGGCCCAGGGAGTCAGGTTTCCAGTGTGTGGTGTGGGAAGGGCAGGCCCAGGCATCCAGCCAGAGGCGGGTTTCCCAGGCAGCACCTGGGAAGCCATGCTGGGTGAACAGGAGACCATGGGCTGTCCCAGGCTCAGGCGTTCGGCTATGCAGGGCCTCAGTGTGCCACAGGGGCGTGCCTGGCTCACTGTCCCTTCTGGACATAACCAGCATTGCCTTCGCAGCCAGTCAGCTCAGTGTGCAGGGATGTGCCTGGACCAGGCCTGGGCCAGTCAGCTTCAAGGCCAGTAGTCTTCCCTTGCTCTGGGTCACTGCTCTGGTAGACTCCAGGAAGTTGTCTTTGTCCCCAAGGTGGGATCCCTTTCCCTGGCTTCAAGTCAGGAGCTCAGGACAGGGAGGTGGGAGCTCTCAGTCCTGCCCTGAACCCAGGCTTCCTTTCCTCCCCTCGTTCTTAAGAGTCTGAGTTTGTCTTTGGACCAGGTCTGTCTGGCAATTTTCCTTGGCTCCGTTTGTCCCACCTGGGATAAAGTATGTCTCTTTCTGGCCTCCGGTCCACTCTGCCCGGCTGCTAGGCTCTGCCATCTTCTGGGGACCCAAGCTGGGCGTTGTGTTTGCATGGTAATTGCAGTGCCCTGTGCACCTCCCTTTCTCACTCCAGATGTCTGGCCATGTCCTCAGTATGAGTGACAGCAGGGCACATGCAGGTCCAGGGGATCCCCCAGCCGGGCTGAGTCTGGGTACCAGGTCTCTGTGCAACACTTCCCAGGGGGCTGCTCCACACTGCTCTGCCTAGACAGCATGCTGGTTAACTCATGAATTACCGACTCCCAGCCAGGCCTGCTCCCAAGAAGGGCAGCCTGGGCCTGGGGTAAAAGCAGGGAGGAGCAGGAAGAGGCAGCGCTGGGCTCCCTGGGCTTGTCTCGGGTTTGCCAACCCTTCCCTACTGACCTTGAACCCTTCCTCCTGGGCTCTTTTCTCTCTCTGCACTCGGGAGGCGCCCATGCACGGTCTGCAAAGGCACAGGAGGCCCTTGGGGTGCAGCTGAGGTAAGAACCAATGTGCTTTGCAGGGCCCTGTCCCAGTCCTCTCGACAGCAGTGCCTGCTGGAGCCTTCTAGTCCCTCCAGCTGCAGGGCCAGGACACACAGTCAGCCCTTCTTAGAAGCAGAAAAGGCCTTTCCCGGAATCCTGCTGAGGCGAGGAGTGTCAGGTTGTGCAGTGGGGGAGAGCTGGCCACCAGGCTCCACTTCTATGTACCCTCTGCCTAGGAAGCCAGCCAGCTATCTGCTGGAGACTTGCCTTCATCAAGACTTGTCACCTCCAGGAGATGTTCCACTTTCCAATCAGGTGAAAAATGAACCTGATTAAAAATAGCAGACTGGCCTCTTCAGAGTCCCCTTGTAAAGTGAAACCCCTGGGTGCGCCTCCAAGTGGGAAAAGGGACATGACTGTCCCCGGGTTCCAGCCTCCGAGGGCCAGTCGGCAGCTGCTCCTCTCCTTCCACCACCCTGCCCAGCCCAGAGCCCTCTCAGTCACGGCCACCATGGTCAGGTCTTACTCTCTGGGCTCACCCTGGTGGCCAGGGGGCACCGTGACCACCCCTCCCCTCCCTTCCTTCCTCCTGCCTTTAATGCTTATGGACCTAGGCTTCTAGAGCTTTCTCAACACTGTGGACACATTCCCAGTGGAAAGCATGACATTTTCCGTTTCAGATTACGCACTCCACCATGCCGCAGGAAGAGAGCGAGCAGGAAAACAAGGCCTGGGAGCCAGCCCCCCCCTGCACCGCCCGCAGCTCAGCCCGGTTTATCCTGGAGTCACCTCCCCAGCGGGCAGCGGCTGCCTCTCCCCCTCGCCGAAGGCCCAGAAGAGGTTAACCTCCTTTCTGCTCATGTGGCACATCTGGATTGAGGCGTGCCTCTCCACTCTGTTGTGTTTTTTTTAAACTTTACTTTCCACTGCCATGGCAACCACTGCATGTTTGGCAAAGGGAAGGGGGGGGGGGGCGGAAAGCTCAGGGAGAAGAAAAGGAGCTCTCAGCGCGGGGCTGGCGGCCGTCCAGGGTAATCATGCCGCAGAGCTGAAATGAGGCCTCTGGCGGGCAGCCAAGTGACAAAGAACAAAGCTGTCAGTTCCTAATGTTGGCGGCAAAGCTTGTTTGGCACCCTTATATGGTTTCCCAGAACTCCCTGCCTTGGCCGCCGTCCATTCCCTTCAGGGCAGCAAACGGGATTAGCACAGCTCTGGGTTGTTTTTCTCCCCTCTGCTCCAACTGCTCCAGTGACATCATCCCTGCTGCATTCATGTGCCAGCAGGGTGGTTTTTCTCTGCTCCACCTCCCTCCCCCTGGCCCTCCCCCACCAACACTCACTTCCTGTGGCCGCCCCCTCGCCCCTCACTCTCTCCACGCAATGTTTTAGGTCATTCTTCTTGTCCAGCTTCTCTGTTAAATTAAAAACACCCTGGTGCTTGTACATTTAGCTGAATCAAGCCAGACGCTGTATTTTATTTTTATAACTGAATTCCTGTGAGATAAAAATCTCATTTTCCTTAGTCGGCTGTAATCAGCACTCACAGGGATGTGGTTTCCAACTGCCCCATCTCGTGCTTCCTTAGGCAGCTCCGCAGAGAAATGAACTTGGCTCCTGTTCAGGGTTAAAGGGCCCGAGGCCGGTCACACGTTGCTCATTCACACGCACGCGCACACACACACACACACACACACATACACACCCCACACACAAATGTGCACCCCAAAATCAACATAGATACATGCACACACACATACAATGGGCACACAGAGACCATCGTACACCACACACACGCACACACACACACAGCCCTTGTCAGGGAAAGTTGCCCACAGCAATAAACACAAAGGGCCTGAGAATACCCACCCAGATACAATCACACAGTCAGTACAGTATCCTTCTCTCACTTTCCAGAAGGAAAATAGGTGAATAAGTGGAAGCTCAAAGCTGCTTCTGAAAAGCCTGGTTCAAGCTAGCAGGCAGGCGAGGAGCCTTATGCAACTCATGGCCGGATGGATGCATGAAAGGAACCAGGGTTTGCGACTGCACAAACGGTCCCGCCCCTGCCCGGCCCCCCACCCTGCCACAGTCTGATTCATGAACTAGTTTTCAGATTCATGAATCACCCGGGAGCCAGCAAGAGAAAAATGAGTAGTATTGATCTCATTTCAGCTGAAATGGGCTCAGCAGGGCCATGCCGGCTGTGGACTGCATTCCAGGGCCGGACTTTCTGAGCTCCTGTCTACAGGCAGGCGCCCAACCTGGGCGGGGCCGGATCCTGGGTGGAGCCTTTGCACAGGGTGCCCCTTATTATAAACAGGCACAATACCATCTACTGGTACAGGGACGATGACAGGACCCCACTGTCCTTGCTGGGGACATCAGTGCCTTCTTTGGAAGTCTCCATTTTACTTTTTAATGACATCTTTTAAGAGACATCTCAATACCAATTCCTTTTCTGGACTTCAGGTAACTTCTTGAAGACCACCTGAAGTAGAAATTCACCTTCTGAAGGCATGGACCTGTCTTAGGGTTGCTGGTTTTAAGGCAAACAAGTAGCCCTTGCCCCGACCCCCTCTTCAGCCAAGAAGGACAGTGAAGGGACAGAGAGAGACTCCAGAGAGGGGCCATCTGATTCATGTAAGGGAGGGGACCCAGCAGCTGGGTGACTGCTTCTCCTGCACACAGCACTCTGGATTTGAGAAAAGCATTCTCTTCCTTCCCAAATGAAAGGAAGACCCTTTCTTTGATGGTCAGGGAACTTAGCCTGCATCCAGAGGTCTCACAGAGAGGTGTTAGGTCTCGGGTAGAATGACCCGGGCAATCCACCATGAGACCCTCTTTTCTCCAACTGCTCTCCTCCACCCGCTTGACACGTACCCCTTACCCCAACCCAGCCCAACCCTCTAAGCTGACCACCACAGGCGGTTGGCCTTGATCTTCATCTTCCCAATGAATGTTTGAGCAGTTTCTTCTTCCAGTCTCCCCTCCCAACCCCAATTCAGCCCTGAGAGATTTAGAATAGTTGACTGGACACAGGCTTTTCAGAAACCCCACAGAAGTTGGCAACCGGCACCAGAAAAGGATTCCATCCTAATCTACATGATTTTGGATCCAAGAGTCCAGAAGACAGATTCATATCCATTTCCTCCAGACACATGGTCTGGCCATTAGATGCATTTCACCCGCAGGGATTCCAAGAGGTGACCTGACTCCCTTCATTACTGTGGTGCCCAGAAGAACTGGGAGTGGACCAAAGAAGGGGGAAGAAGCTGTGTTTGAGCCAATTTCAACCAGCAGCTGGCTCAGAGGGGCAAGCGCTCTGCCTTGGTGAGCACGGCGTGAAGGTGCCTTTCAAGCTGAGCATTCTCAGGCTTACTGCAGCCAGCCCTGGTCTGCCAGTCCCCAGGGCTAAAAGCTGTCCTGCTGGCTTGATGGCTGGCCAGAGAGCGAGTGGGGATCGAGGTCTGGCTCGTGTTTTGCGTCACCTCAGTTGCTTTGCCAGTGTGGCCCCACGTTCAGTGATAAACCTGAGTCGCTAAGAAAGCTTTATGTAACACCCACCCGGCCCGCTTCTCAGAGCCGCAAGCGTTGTTTCCAGAGTTCCCCATAAACCTGGCAGCACATCAAACCTCTGTTTCATAACAGACTAGAAATAGGATTTTCTAATAACGTGCCGAGCACTGAACTTATCATGTGGAGATCAGGACTTTGGTGAATTGCTAATGGCTAGCTAGGCAGATACTCCCATGCCCAGCCTGCAGTCTCGGGTCAGGATGGAGGGAAAGTCAAAAAACCAGTTTCTGCATCCACGGTCTGCTGGTTGGTGACCTGAAAAGAGTTTGCTCAGCAATCTCAAATATATTGAGGATCTTGTTCGTGTTTTAAAGAAAGAGAAAGAAAAGATGCTTCCTACTGGTTCTTCCTTCATGGAGACTGTGGTTTCCTTTCATTTTGTCGCCAGACATGTTGGCTCTGATGGACTTGACCCTGGGGGAGGGCAGTGGCCTCCAGGACACACCTAGCTTCAGGGATCCAGAGAATCACCACTCATCTCAGACTGCTCTCCTGGAGTGGGGGCAGTGGGGTGATCACATGCCCTTCTGCACTGCAGCCCCATCAGGCCCTGGATAGGCTGTGGCCAGGAAGGGACTTCCCTCTGAAAGGCCACTTGAAGCCTGTTTATGTGCTACTCTAGAAAACTTCTTGGGGTTCAAGTGCATGTTGCTTTGTTCCGTTTTGTGCATTACTGTGGTGGGGAGGGTCATCCTGCCTGCCTGTGTAGGCCTGCCGCGTGGCTGTGGATGCCCTGCTTGTGCAGATGGCCCACGGAGCATCACTCAAAACAAAAGAAGCAGTTGTCACTCACCATCAGGGTGGACCAGCTGAAGCTCTGGGGGGCTGGGCTCTGTGCCTGCAAGGCTGACCCTGGAGACAGGTCCATGTGGCCCTGGAATAACTGCCTTCAGTGTCTTGAGCTGCCTCAGGAGGATGGAGCTCCTGGGGCTCTCCTCCTTCCCCCTGCAACCTCACCTCCTCCACAGTCTCCCTGGGGACCTTCCCTGGGCCGCCAGAACAATCTGGGGGAACATTGTCTTCGTGGCTGGGACTCAGCCTCCCTACTGCGTCCTCAGTTCTGTGCCCATGCAGTGTCCACGACTCAGGCTTGTCATCTTTCTCTCCCAGTCTCCTTAAGCAGCTCTGTTTTGAGATCTCTTCTCCCTTCTTGCTGTGAACCAGGTCACCAACTCGGGATCTCCAGGACGATTCTCCCTCCCATGTAAAAATTTCTCCAGCCCCTCTGGTGTGTGTCACACCTTCCGATTTA
Organism: Marmota flaviventris; assembly: GCF_047511675.1. Classification (NCBI taxonomy): domain Eukaryota; kingdom Metazoa; phylum Chordata; class Mammalia; order Rodentia; family Sciuridae; genus Marmota; species Marmota flaviventris. Next base: position 12,713,651 of record NC_092509.1, on the reverse strand, counting down.
GTTGCAGGCAGCTTTCGTTGGCCCACTCTGCCCTTTTTGCTGGGTTATTAGGAAAATTGATAAAGAAAAGGCCCCTCTCCCCTCACGTTGTCCCTGTGCCCAGCTGGGCCCTGGGGAGGAAGGCCCATGTCTCCCACCCCACATGCCAATCCGCAATGTGGAAGAACAGGCAGGGAAAGGGGCTTCCCTCCCTGGCTGCGACTGAATAGCCTTGAGATCCATTTAGCGTCTGGACACCTGGTTGCCATGGAGATGGTCGTCATAAAAACACACTGATCTGCAGAGAGATATAAAGCAGATCCCAGAGGTACACAATTGGACACATTAGCTCAGAGAAACACGGCGCTGCTTATCGCTTCCCTTTGTTGACAGTTCCTCTGCCTTTCAAAACCAGCCCAGGTGACCTTCTTAGAACCAGGCCAACGCAGTCCATTTCCAGTTAATATTTTGTAAGGAACAACCAAAGGCTTCAGTAAATGCCAGATGCCCCCAGCCTTCCTGTCCTGGGCTGAGTCAGCCAAGCAGAGGCTGTCCTTTGGCACGGGATGTTCTTTACCGCTTGCATTGATCGACTGGCAAGAGCAGAGTGGGTGGAACTGAATACCCACCTTGACCAGGCTCAGGTCAGGTGGCTAGAAGGGAGTGACAGATGTCAGCAGAGACACCTTGGGTGCACTGTTCAGTTCGCAAGGGAAGAGGCTAAAGGGGACACTGAGACCCATGGGGAGCATAGCGTAGCCTTGCGTCAGGATGGGTGATTCAGCAAAACACAGGTGTGTAGGGCTGTGTGTTACCCCGTCTACCTCCTTCCCCTTTACATTCTCCAAACTTGCATTTCCCCCTTGGTCCAGCCAACCTGCAGAAACCAATAAAAGACTTCACTCCTCTTGGCTCTGGAGCACACACCCAGACTGAGGCAGCTCTGGGCAGTGCAAAGGGGCAGGCACAGATCCTCTTGCAAAATGCAAAGGATGGTGGGAGTCCTTTGAAATTTGTTTGGGTTAAGAGTTGAAAGAATTATTTGGTGTTCAGAGTTTTAGCTGTGCCATTGCAATGCTGAGGGTAACTCAGAGTAAGAAAATGACTGGAAAATGTTCCATGGTGATGGCATGATGAACACAGGCAAGGTCTACTTCCAAGATGGTGCCCAGTGAGAGCCATTCCAGCCGAAACGGGAGGTTGTCTATCTGGAAGCCGGGAAGACTAGAAGCTGTGGCTGACATGAGACCTGGCAGCCTCTGTGCCTGTTGTCCACTCTTTCCTTCTTTTTTTGTTTTTTTCCTTTTAAGATGTCTGAATTCTAGAAAGTGGGTCATAACTTAGTCACCCATCTTGGCATTTGATCTTCAATTATTATTTTGATTACCCAGTGCCTCAGTTTTCTTCTTTTTTTTTTAATTGGGATTTTGTTTCCATTTCATTCCCAAATGAGTTTTAAACTTGTCTTGCTTCAGTCAGTCCTATCACATGGTAACTGGTGGAAGAGGTAAAGACCAGACCATGTGCGGATGTGGCAACAATTATTGCATTTACCATGTGCACTGTTACTGCCAGACACCACCCATGTTGGGATGCCTGTTCTTACTACACCCTGTATTCTGGATGGGTATGAAAAGACAAGTCTTTCCTTGATGCTGCAGCTTCTTCAGCTAGTTTCACCAAATGTCTTTGGCTGCTGATGTTTTGACCTCTCATTTGCATATTTCCAGTTACTCTGAATATGCCCTTGACCCCTTCTTAACAACAGTTTATTGCCAGAGTCTTCATTATTTCCCAACTGTCCTTATCTTTATTTTTCTTGTGAAAGATAATTTTTAAAAGCCGTTTAAAAGCTCAGCTCACTTGAAGCTGTTCAGCTCCTAGTTCCCTCCCGGCTCTGTGGTGGGTGACTTTCTTTTTCTTCCACCCTCCTCCCCTGCGCAGAACATGTTTATAAACACACACCCTCTTCTCCTTGGTTCCTTTGGCTGGCATTACATCATTCTGCCTTTTTTCCCTCCGCCCTCGTGTTTTTCCGGAAAGCTTTCCCCTGGTCCTGGTGTCTTCTTGTTCTCCATCCACTTGGGAGGGAGGTGCTAGTTTGATCCCTGCTGGCCCTTATGGGAGCACTTGGGGCACTTCCTTCCTGCTTCATCCTGTTTCCATAGTCCATCACCTCACCCAGCAGTATGGCCCCTGTCAATCATCTTCCTCCCAAGGCAACAGCTTGTACCCTGGCAAGCAGACAGTGGTAGCTGGGCCTTACTTAGCATCTATGCACTCTGGTTGCAGAATGCAGGATTTCCTTATAGTTTGGGCTTTTAAAAAGGCTTATTATTGAGCTTGAAAAGTGCCAGATTCATAGCCCTGAAGAATAAAGGCCAAGTTTGCATGTGCCTGAAAATACGCTATTATGCCCAGGCCAGTTGGACGTCGGGCCAACCTAGAGGCTGCTGTTGCTGTGAGCTCTGCTCTATTTGCCATGGAAGTGGCCATGAAGGTGTTCCCAAACCACCGCTCACTGTGTGTCTTTGAAACAGAACCAGGACTGGAAGTTCAGACCAGGACTGTGACTTCCAAGGGGCAGAATGTTTGTCAAGTTTTGAAACCAGGGCTTTGCTGATACTTTGTAGCCATGCTGCCTATGTGTTTGTTTACACTCAGCCCCCTTGCCTTAATTAAAAGTTACAAGGTGCGTGGGGGAGGTGGCACCCCTGTAATCCCAGGGATCCGGGATGATACAGGGGGATCTCCAGTTCAAAGCCAGCCTCAGCAATGGCGAGACGCCAAGCAACTCAGTGAGACCCTGTCTCTAAATAAACTACAAAATAGGGCTGGGGATGTGGCTCAGTGGTCGAGTGCCCCTGAGTTCACTCCCTGGTTCCTCCCCCTCAAAAAAGTTGCAAGGTGATTTTAAAAAATTTATCCAACTCTGCTTAAACCCCATGTTCTCATAATTTGTAACAAGGCCCCATCTTTGTACAGTGTTCTCTGTGCAATACAGCATCCTCACAAGCACAGCCAGGCCCAAGGTCTTTTTAAGAGAGAAAACATGTGATCTCCACAAGAAAACCACCAACAGGGCCCCTGAGCATGAACACTCTACAGACCCGCCCCATTATCTCCAGCCCACATTGGCCAATGTGCCTGTTTTACTCTCCCTGATGCTGGTGTGGCATGGTTGCCCGAGAAGCGCTGGAGGAGAGGCACAGGAACACACATGGCTTCATGGAGCGCTCACACACGTGTGCTCACTTGGAATGAAGGCAGGCAGGAGGTGCTGCCCTGACACGGAGCAGGGGACAGGTCAGTGCTGTCTCCGTGTCTTGGAGCAGGGAGGGAGTTTGGATCTGGTGATCCGGGAGGCCCTGACCCAAGTAGCTTTGGGAAGTCTGACTCTGCCCCAGATTCACTTTTTTTTTTGGGGGGGGGGGGGTGTTACCAGGGATTGCACTGAGCCACATCCCTAGCCCTATTTTGAACTTTTTATTTAGAGACAGGGTCTCACTGAGTTGCTTAGTGCCTCCCTTTTGCTGAGGCTGGCTTTGAAATTGCCATCCTCCTGCCTCAGCCTCCAGAGCCACTGGGCTTATAGGTGTGTGCCGCACCAGCCCCACATTCACTCTTTATGTTCACTCCTTTACGTTAAGACGTGTGGTAATAAGACAGTGTTTCCAGAAGTTTCTTCTTAACACTTCGCTAAAAATATTACAGCCTCTGCCTGAGGTGACTGTCTCTGCTGTCCCATCAGCCTTGACAGTCTACTGCTCAAGCACTGAGTCAGATGCCACCTTCTCCTGGAGACGTTGTTCATCCTGTTAAAATGGATTTCTTCCTTCCTTCCTTCCTTCCTTTTTTCCTTCCTTCTTTCTTTCCTTTCTTCCCACCGCATCCAAGTCCGGAGTGCAACCTCCTCCTCTATCAAGCCTGGACCCCCTGCTGTGCTGTGCCTGTGGGTAGATATGACCTGGGGTCAGTGCTATGAGAGTGGGGACTTTGGCTTTTCCCAAGGTCACAACTTGTGCTAACACTGCCCTGTCCAGAGTCTGTCCCTTTGTGTTTTAACGTCCCTGTCCAGACGCCTCTATGGCACTGCAGTGGACAAGCTCTTTGCCTTGTTAGTCTCCACGTCCTGATTGCTGAACAAGTGATCTGTGGCCTTGAAGAATGACAGCAGTGGCACAGCCCAGGGATAGAAGGATGGGCATCCACACAGCCTGCCCGACACTGTCCCTACACCGTCATTCTGTCTCCACATGCTCCCTGTCCATCTCAGTCACTGAAATCTGGCTCCTTCCCTCACTCAGGACTGCCCCACCTCCTTGCCACAGACCTTCTGAAGGCCACTGGCCCTGTACTCCAGGGGACATTGCTCAGGACTATGTTCAGTTCTTGGGAGGCCAGTGCAGGTGGTCGCACCCTCACAGGGACTCGATCCCTTCTCTGGGTGTCTGTGGCCGGCACTTCTCTGCTTCCGTCCTTTCACAGAACCTTGAGCATCCAGATCCCACGCTGCCTCAACAGCTTGAGCTCAGCCATGGCTCCAATGACCACCTCAGTTTGAATGAGCCCTGGATTTCCACCTCCAGGAAGACCCCTTTCCAGGGCTTAGACCTCATGCCCACCCACACATGAGGCAGCTGTCCATGGGCACCCCACGGACCTTTAAACCCAGCTAGACCCACCCTCCCTTAAGCTCCTCCTTATCCCAACGGATTCAGAATGGCTTTGCAGTGACTTTGCTCATTGGTTTGTCTCCACTGGGCATGTTGTTCTAAAATATAGAATCTAAAAACAGGACCACGTCACTGCACCAGAGCCTCCACACGCAGACGGAGTCCCACACCAGGTGTGCCAGGCCCAAGCCCAGGTCCTGCCAGCCTTTCACCCTTCCCCAGCCCTGGCTTTGCACACAGGGCTCTTCCTGGTCGACCTCACCTCCTGTGGTCCTTGGAGATGCGTCTTGGCTGCCTGTGCAGGGAAGCTGTCTGGGCCTCTGCAGCAGACCCCAGTGCCCCGCCTCTCTGCTCCCCATGCCACTCCCTGAATCACCCTCTGCTGGTGCCTGCCCTCCTCCTCCATGCACTCTGAACTCCTCGGGATTCACAGATGTGCCCCTCCTAGGAGCCACCTCCTGTCACTCATCTCCCCTGAGCACACAGTGAAAGTCTCGTGCTTTATGCTGTCCCTGGTCCCCTGGAGTGTGAACAGAGCCACTCAGCTGAATTCATCATTGGTTCCTCACTGCTCCTCTGGAGTTGGCTGGTAGAGGGAGTTTTGAAAAGAAAACGTAGGCTTCTACGTTCATATGCTTTAAAAAGAAATCCTGGCGTTTACCTCCCCATCAGCAGCCTGCGGGCTCCTCCATCCTTCCTTTGCATTGAATCAGTGGCAAGAGGTGAAAACTCCCCTCAGGGAAACTCCTTCCCGTGCCTTCTGTGTGCTTATTCCATCCACCAGCTCCAGTGCTGCCCCTAAAGCCCTCCCTTCACTCACCCAGTGCCCAGGCCTCCTTTGGACCTTGGGGCCTCCAGCTGCTGCTCAGTCTCTGTGGGGCCAAGGCTGGGGATTTACTCCAGATTCTTGTCCAAGGATTTCCACCCCCGTATCTTGTCTCCCTTTTTATTCTTATTGCCAGGTAGGAGCAATTGTGAATGTGTCTCTGCTATGCAATCTAACAGGTTGCCTACAAAACCTGAGTTTTGTGTCACATGATGGGGTCATGGAAGAAGTGGTGTGTTGGGGTGCCTTCCGGTCCTCCGCAGGGGCCCTGCCTGGCTGAGCACAACTCCTGCCCAGGAGCACGACTCCTGCTCTGCCCACTGAGAGCAGTTAGGCCTGAGACCCATGCCCTGCAGAGACACTTCCTACAGGGGACACCATGCGGCCTCATTCCAAGGCACAGCCATCCTTTTCTAATATTACAAAAGGAATGTATAATATATGTTCCCCAGTTTTCAAAGATTCCCTGTGCATTTTCCTAATACAGCAGCTATTTCCATTAAATTTTATTCTTGATTCATCATTTTTAAATGCAGTCCTGTGCTTTTGAAGGCCAATAAGAGAGAAATGGGGTTGGAGGATGGTGAGAAAGATTGCTTTAGAGGAGAGGTGTAGCTGTCAATCTTGAAGTAAAATTATCTTTGTGAACTAAATGGTACCCGGATTTTATTCAAGTGCAAAGCTGGGCAATTCACTGTGATTTAAAACGATCAGTGTTACACATTGCGTGCTTCAGATGCATGGAAGAACGGGTTTTTTTCTTTTCTTTTTCTTTTTGCAATAACCGAGGAAACACATGCAAATTGAAGTTTAGTCTGAACAATTGACCACAAGTGCATCAGGCATTTTGCTGAGGACACCTGCCATCACTGGCCATCACATAGGACACAAAATTAAAATGGACTTGAGGTACTTAAAGTAGGTCAAGATAATAGAAATAAAAATAGCTCATGTTTAGTGGATTTTTCAACATTTTTTATTTGTTTTTGTTTTTCTTTTAAAGTAGCAAGAAGACACTAGGGGGAAACTGATGGAACCACGGGCAGTTCTCCTTGGATAGCCTCGAGTCTGGACCCTAGAGCAGAGGCTCTGAGAGTGAGGTCGCCGGGTCTTCTCATTCTTCATTCCCTTTAAGACACTGCTCCCCTCTATCCCCAGGCTCCAGAGTGTCTGGCCTGAGGTTCTGGGTCCACTGGGAGAGCCAAGTGTGTGATTTCCCATCTGCTCCCTACAGACACTAGTGGGAACTCGCTGATCGATGGCGACGATCCCTCCTCCATCCTTTCCATGTTATGGTGTGGATGTGAGGTGTCCTTTAAAAGCTCCTGTGTGAGGCAGAGAAAGAAGGTTCAGAGGTGAAATGATCGAGTTATTAAGGCCTTGACCTGGCCAGTGCATTAATCCCCAGTAGGGATGAACTGAGTGGTGACTGCAGGCGGGGTGTGGCTGGAGGAGGTGGGTCCCTAGGGGTGAGCCTCTGGGGTATATATTTTGTCCTTGTGGAGCAGAGCTCTCTCTCTCTGCTTCCTGGTGGGATGTCCTGAGCTGCTTCCCTCCACCCCACTTTTCTGCCTTGATGTTCTGCCTCACCTCGAGCCCCGAGGAATGGAATAAGACCTCTGAAACTGTGAGCCCCAAATAAATTCTTCCTCCTCCAATTGTTCTCATCAGGTCTTTTGGTCAAATCAAAAAATGCTGACTAAACAAATGGGGTTGGGCCTCAGGGTACAGAATGCACATCAGCCTCTGCTTGCAACCCCTGCAGGGAGGGTCTGACTCGTTGCCTGCCTTGGGCCTTAGCAGCAGGCAAAGCCTGGTAGCCTCACGGGGGTCACCAGGAGCTGGAAGCAGGGCAGCTGTTATTGGTGCTCCTCCCCACAAGTGAGAAGTCCGCTCATTCACTTCCCTGGGGATTCTGGAGGGATCTGGGCTGGCTCTGCTTGTGGTGGGCAGCTGTAGAACATCTAGAGAGGTTCCAGAAGTGCCCGTGGAGATGGCAGGCATGGGACAACACTGTCCCTCCTTCCAGGGAGAAAGTTAGCGTGACTGACCTCCTGCTTGGCCCTTGGAACGGACCAGCCTCTTTACTCCCAAACCCTTTATGGTCCTGATGGCTCTTATTGTGGTGGGCCCCACTTCTAGTCTGCCAAACTAGACCTGGACCAAAGGCAGGACCAGAGTGGCTCTGTGCCTCCCTTTCAGCAGCAAGGCTCCTGTGAAATCCTGCCACGTCCTGGTGACCCAGTTCCTGCCCTCAATATGCCCATGAACGGGGCAGGCGCTCTGCGAAGGGCCAGATCTGGGGGCCTTTATTTCTGTGCTTCTGTGTAAGTGTTCTCATGCCCGTGGAGCCACTCAGGGAGCTTCTAAATGATACCTGTGTTGGGCCCCACCCCAGGCCAATTAAATCAGGTTCTCTGGGGACGAAGCAAAGCTTGGCAACGGTGCTTTTTAAAAAGCTCCCCAGACGATTCTAACGTGCGGCCTGGGCTGGATCAATTGCCGTGACTCTGCAAGAAGAGAGTTGTGCACCAGGGTTTTCAGGGCCTTGAGGGGCCCCTCTGCGCTGGCTTGATGCCCACTTCCATGAGAGGTTCAGACAGATCAAGGATTCTCGCCGTTAAATCAAGGTTGAGAATGTTCACCTTTTAAAAGATCTTTCTTAGGTAAATCATGACTGTTTTTGAGCTTCCCGATTAAGGTTTCTCTGTGGCTGGGCTGGAACTGTGAAGAAGCACAGGTCTAGTGTGGTCCAGCCTCGGGGACTCCACACAGATATTCCCATGGTCATCCCCTCACTCTCTACACATCTTGCCACCAACTCCCTGACCAAGGTTTTGGGGACCTAGTCTCCTCCAGAATGCACATAGCTACTTCATGGTCCCAATGGCCTTAAGACCTAGGCCTCTGTAACCTTTGGAGTTTGCAAATCTGTGGCACAGTAGCCCATACCCCCTGCATACTCCCACCCCAAACAACAAACAAAAATACAAATGAATTTCTCTGCATCATTTTCACTATAGGAACTTACTGGCTTTATAGTCTATTTTCCATTGCTATAACGGAATACCTAAGGCTGGCTACTTTACTTTAAAGAAAAGAAGCTTATTTAACTCACAGGTTTAGAGACTGCAAGTCCAAGATCAGGTAGCCCTGCCTTTAGGCCTCTAATGAGGTCCCCCTTGGCTATGTCACATGGCAGCTGGCATTATTAGGAGTGTATTTGAGAGGGAGAGATCACATGGCCTGACGGAAAGCCAGGGAGTGGGGAGGACTAGTCTTGCTCTTCCACCACAACCCTCTCTGAGAACTGACTGGGTCCCTGTGAGAACTGTTAATCCCTTCCTTCCAAGGCAGCGTCCCCAGTGACCCCATTATCCCCACTAGGCCCCGCTCTTAACAGTCCCACCACCTCCCAACATCGCCATGCGGGGGATCCAGTGCCAGCCCTGAACACACGGGGACACAAACCACATCAAATGATGACACTGGCTTACTTAGAATCTAGGTGGCTCAGAGCCTATGGATTTGTCTACGTTTCCAGAGCTAGAAGAGGTTAGTTCTTCATCATCCAGAGGTGGACACTGGGCCGTCCTAACAGTGCCCACTGGGACTTCTGGAATGTGCTGTTCACAGGGATTTACCCTCACCACCATCTCATGAGGTCGACACCTCGTCTCCTCAGTCTTACAGAAAGGAGGAGAGAGGTTAAGTAAATGTGTGGTAAAATCCACGGAGTCTGGTGAACAACTGGGTCAGGAATGAGGAGGAGGAGGGTGCTCCGGGATGACCCAGGGATCCCCACTCAGAGACCGGGCAGAGGAGGTACCAACACTGAACTTGGAGCCCTAGGAAAGGTCACGGTCAGCCATTGCATTGTCTTGAACCTTCCTTGTTCACTCTTCCATTCATATTTCTCACATTTGACGTTTCCTACAAAATCTAATAAATCATTCATTAGCCGTTTAGCCAAGTATTGGCCAAACCAGACCCAGTCAGAGGAATAAGACTTGGGCACTGACTGCTGAAAGTGCATTATCTCCACTTCATTCTTTCCCTGGTCTTTCACATGACCATGACTCACTAGAGCCAGTCTTTAAATCAACCTTGGAAATTGAGAGAAAAATCTATGAAGCTGGGTGTGTGTGTCCTGCGTCCCCAGTGTGTTAGACATGCTGGGGCCTGGCTTCAGGGACCTGTTCCTAAACGGGTCTGTGTGGACGGATCTCCAGTTACCGTCAGTATCTTAGCCTTTGTCACATGGGGCTCCCCAGCAGAGGCCCCGGGAGACAGAACAGAATAGGACACACCAAGTCACTTTTAAAATGCAAGTCTTCAGTGGGGAGTTCCTGTCTCAGGGCCCCGAATAAAGGCCAAGTCTTCAATCTTTCATCTGAAAGGTACTTCCATGATTGGAGTAATCAGTCACCTAGCATATTCAACACTGTTTCTGTAATAGTCACTGTGTCTTATAAGTTATCGAAAAATAAAGAAAATAGAAGGAATTGATTGAAGCTAGGGCCTTGTGGATGCTAGGCAAATGCTCTACCAATGAGCTACATCTCCAGCCCTTATAAAATTTTATTTTGAGTCAGGTTCTCATTAAATTGCACAGTTGGCCTCAGACTTGCAATCTTCCTGCCTCAGTCTCCCAAGTAGCTGGGATTACAGTCGTGGGCCACCACACCCGGCAATAAATATTTTTTAATCAGGCAAGTAAAATGATGTCTAGCAAACATGTATACACAGGAAGCACATGCATCTGATGTGAGATCAGAGCTTTCCAGGAGGTCCTGAGGTGAGGTTTTAACTGGTACAAGAGGCTCCTGAGCTCTGGAAGGCATGTTTTATACTAATGTTGCCCCAGGTCCCATGGCGTCACAGTTACAGTGACAGCTGCAGCTCCATGTCCCTGCTGATGACCCCTGAGAGCCTCTCATCCTGCTGTCCCTGCCGTATGATCCTGGGGTCTCCGCAGGGGGAGCCCACACCTCTTGCTCACTCAGCCGCGAGCCCTGCTCCTGCACCCGGGGCACTTCTAGGGATGCTGCTGTGTATGCAGGGCTCCAGCCCAGGCCTCCTAGGTCACACCTTGGAGGGACCCAGTGGCCTCCCAGGTCCCAGCCTGGAACTTCGCTGTGTCCTGCTCAGGCCACTCCCTCCAATTCCACATGCCACCCGTGTCACCTGAGTGTCAGGCCCACAAGTGATCAGTCACCTCCACCATCTCCTCAGGTGGCCTCATAGAGCAGACCCTGCTGGCCCCTGTGTCCCCTGGCCCCAGTTGAGACTGGATGGGACTGGCTGACACCACCAATGTGTGATGCCAACGTATGGCCAAGATGGGGCTGAGCAGAGTGGTCCTATGTCCTGGGTTTGGCTCAGCCTGGCCCCACTCCACGAGGGGCCCTGTGACCACAGGACACATGCTGGGGGAGGGTGACAGCAAGTGCACATCCTCTTGGACCCCAGGAGCCAGCAATTGCTCAGAGGAGAGCTCAAAGAACTGGAGGCTGAAGGCCATTTTAAGAAGGAGAATGAGCGCCAAGGCCTGCAGCCCCCAGCCCCTGGGACCCCCTGGGAGCCCCTGGGAGCCCCTGCGAGGAGAGCTCCCCAGGAATACAGGTGGTGCCCGGGGCACTTCTGGACTCTGGCAAAAGGCATTCACATCAGCTCCTGCTGTGGCCTGAAGTGACCTTTGCCCTACTCTGCTTTTGACTAGCAGCCCCTGGTCTCCCCACGCCCCCTCCGCCCAGGGCCCCTGACTCCAGCTCCAGTCCATGTCCTGTCTAACTCAGGGTCTCTGTGGACCTCCCCCTGCAGCACTCGGCCACCACCCTCAGCCCAGCCTCCAGTCAGGCAGATGTGACTTCCTGTCTCCTCATCAACCCCCTTGTCCTCAACTGCCCATCCCCCCTCTCTCCATGGAGGCTCCAGCCTCTCACTTCTGTGCCTTCATCCTCCTGCCTGACAGAAGTCTCTGCGCCCAGGAATGGCGGCCTCTCTAAGGGAGCTTCCATAGGCAAATTCCACGGGGTCTGCTGCTGCTTCTGCTGCTCTTACCACCTGTTCTCCACCCGGGACAGAGGCAGTGTCCTGCCACCTCACTTCCCAGGAGCCCAGGAGACTCGGCTGCCAGCACACCTGGCCAGCCTGGTCCATCTCCGACCTTGCCACTCACCACGGGCCTCTCCCAGCACCATCGGCTCCCTGGGGCTCTCCAGAGCGCTCGGCCTCCCAGCAGCCCCAGGTCCTCTGCATGAGCTGCTCCCTCCCTCTCCCTGGAGTTCTTGCGGAGTGTCTCCCAGGTCTAGGGTTAAGTGTTGCCCCCTCAGAAGGGCCCCCACCCTCCTGCCTAATCCGACCCCATTGTCTCATCACACTGCTGTTAGTGTGGGAGTCCGGTCCAGCTGCTATCACAAAATGCCATCGACGAGAGGATCCTGGACAGCAGGCATTTACTGCTTATAGTTCTGGAGGCTGGAAGTCCAAGATCAAAGCCCCGGAAGACCCACCACCTGGCCAAGGGCAGCTTCGGGGCTCATAGGAGGCACCTTCTCCTTGCAACCTCACAGAGTGCAAGGGGCAAAGATCTCTCTGAGGTCTCTGCAAGGACACCATTCACAAGGGCTCCACTTCCGTGAGCTAATTGCTTTCCAAAGCACCCCCCCCCCATTATCATCCTGGGGGACAGAGTTTCAGCGTATGCCTGGGGGGCACATGGACACTCAGGCCATAGCAGTCATTCCTTCCTTCCCTCCTTTCTCTCTTTCCCAGTTTCACCTCCTCCTTCCTAGGTGTGAACATCAGGAGGACAGACCCCAGATGTCATAGCAGAATATTTGTCAAATAAATGAAGGAAGCATTAATTATTCAGTTACTGTGATTCGAATGAGCAAGTTTCCCCAGGCCTTTGGACCTGGGGCGGAAATATATATATATATATATATATATATATATATATATATATATATAGAGAGAGAGAGAGAGAGAGAGAGAGAGAGAGAGAGAATATAATATATTGGCTTGGCCTTGGATGCAAATATTGGCAGAATTGCAGAGACCTTGATGTATGGTTCGAATGAACTGCAAAGAAGATGCCTTCAGTACTTGGGCACTTCACACCCAGCCTCTGGAATGGAGCTGAGCCCAGCACAAGCCCTGGGCCAAGATTCAAGGGCACTTCTGGACCTTGCGAGTGGTTGGGGCAATGAAGCCTCACCCCAAGGCCTAGCTGGGGAAAGGAAGCAAGAGACTGATGCTCCTGGTTTGCCTCTGGGTTCCCTCTGAGTCTGAGGCTCCTCCTTCTCACGGCTGGAACAGGGCTCCAGGCTTCCTGCAAAGCCCCTGCCTGGGCCTGGGAAGGAAGTCATGGCCTCAGGGTCTCCATTCTCCCCTCCTCAGCTGCTTCTGGCATCTCCTTCTTGCCAGCAAGGGAGGACTGCTGGGAACGGAAAGGGCATGTCAAAGGGGTTACACACACACACACACACACTCTCTCTCTCTCTCTCTCTCTCTCTCTCTCTCTCTCACACACACACACACACACACACACACTCTCTCTCTCTCTCTCTCTCTCACACACACACACACACACTCTCTCTCTCTCTCTCTCTCTCTCTGTCTCACACACACACACACACACACACACACCAACACACCAGAAATACTCCCCTCAACTGCAATGGCAGACACGGGGCAGAGGCTGTGGGCTCAGCCCAGCACTTGGAGGAAGTTTCATGATGTTGACGCTGAGTCCCTGGCCCCACTGTTCACATTACCAGGGGTAACGAGCATTGAGGTTGATCTCTGCAAAGCCCTGAAGACAGAGTTTGAATTTTCTTTTAAAAATGTCTCCAAGGTTTAGAGAAATTAAAACCAGCTCTTCCTGATGGTGAAGAGCCAAAGCCCCAAGGCACAGGTCCACAACTGACTGAGCTGTCTCCTGTCCTCCTGTCTGTCTGCTCAGGACTTCCTCAGGGCTGCATATGGAATCTCCCTCCCAGTCCTCCAGAGGGGCCTTCAGTGCACATGACGCCAACAAACTAGAAATGAGCCCTTGCTCAGTTACCCAGGGCCCGGAAGAGCCTGCCCCCACATGATCTCCTTGGGGTCTACTCCAGTCCACTTTTGGGAGGAAGGAGGCTCAGATGGTTCCATGTCCGTTGAGGCAAAATGGACCCCACACATATATCCATTTGCCCATTTCACTGTTCAGCAGCACAAGAAGCACGTGCACAAAGGACAAGGCTGGGACACTGGCCTACTTCCTTGTTCTGTACTGCAAACTACTTCCCCTTCTCTTCCAGCCATGTTCATGCACCTCCTGAGCAGAACCAGTCAGAAGTTTGCCCTCGGGAGCAGCCTCTCACCTCCCCACACTTGACCCTTTTTCTTCCTGGTTCAAAGGCCCAGAACTGGCCCATGGCTCAGACTCTCACCCAGCTGTGTTCCAAGAGCCTCCCCAAACCAACGCTTTTCCATTTTCCATCAAAACACAACAGTTCTGGGCCCTGTTTCCCTTCATTCCTTGTGGAGGGAGAAGTTTAATCATTGATTCTGATCCCTTCTGTGTCCCTGTTGCAACCAGCTAATGACGGATACAGCTCCCAGTGCTGCTTTCCCAGAGCAACTCAAGTGGTGGCAAAGGGCTCCCAAGATCATACCACCCCAGCATGCACAACAGGCATTGGTTTTCTGCTTGTCCTCTCAGCGCTAGGACCTGCCACACAATTCAAAAGTCCATATGAGCAGCTTGTCATATCTTGAGCTATTTTCATGTGAGTTATTTCTGTGCATCTAGATTTCAAATTCTAAATCCATTGTGTTCCAGCACAGAGCTAAAGACATTGGTTAACTCCCAGAACAGAGTCAAAAACTGCTTGACAGCTAGAATGGAGAGGACCTTCCAGAATCTAGTTCCACATCCTCCTGTCGTAGACTAGAACAGTGATGTTCAGAGAAGCTCAACGGCTCTTGAAACAGTGAACTGTGTTATCTATTGAAGAATAAATACTGGTTCAGTGTCTAGTCTGTGTGATGGGCATGTAGAGCTGGATCAGTCCTTACTCTCCAAGACTTAGGGTTTGATGTGAGAGGGAAATGGGATAAGGCGTGGGTGAGCATCAATAATAGTACCAGGCAACAGGAAGCAGAGAGTACCACCAATGTGCTAAATAGACCATAACCAAATGCTAAAAGGATAGGATGAACTTGACCCCTGTGAGTGTCCAGAAAAGAGAAGAGGTCAGGGCAGGTGGTAATTCAGAGGAAACTCCACCAGATCTACGCCAAACATCCAGCCAGTCAGGCAATGAAGCCAAGCCCCTGTCCTGCCCTTTACCTGGTCAAGTGATGATAGAAACTTGATTTAGCTCAGGTTAGGAGGAGTGTATTGTGTGCCCTTTCATGACTAACAGAGAGTCCTGGATCGAAACTAAAGTGGTAAATGTGCACACATTGCCACCTCCAGCTCAGTCTGACTCTAAAGAAACTAGCCACTTTAAAGAGGGGAAAAGAAATGCCTTTGTTTCCTAGAAAGACCCTCTCTTCCCACCAAGTAATTATTACTATTATTCTTCAACTGTAACTTGAGTTTTTCACCCAGTTTCCTTCATATTAAGTGAATGATTGTAAACTGTGCCAGGTTGATACAGCCCAACTCTCTACAGATGGAGAGCAGCTGGTACTCAGCACTTCTTAGACTGGCCAGGTAATCCAGGAGTCCAAAGGCAGTCAGTAAGCAGAGCCAAATTCATCCACAACTCACTCAGTTCTTACATGTGGAGCTATTGGGATGGCAAAAGAGTCCAAGCCACAGTCCTTGTCTTCTAAGAGACTGCTCCCTAAGAGAAAGAAGATGCTCACATTTGCTTAGAGAGCACTGACTCCTGAGAGCAAGGAAAGCACAGTTTGCCAATGTTGTGCATGCATGTCCGGCCCAGAGTCCAGAGCAGGGTTGTGCTTTGTTGCTCTACATCTTCATGACCTTATCCAGCTGCTGGCCCATCCCTGATTGCTCCCCCTGCCTCCGAGGAAGGAGGGTCCTGGCTCCCTAAGGGCTGTCCTGACACCTGATGCTCCTCATTCCTCCTGAGACTCCAGCTCTGTGAGCACCTGTTGTCTACAGCCATCAATCCTGTCTCCTCTTCTGGTTTCTTTTCAACACTCACCCAACATGCTGAAGACCCCTGGCTCTAACAGCCCTGCCTGCTACTGTGTCCTCTTCTCGGGCCACTGCCCCACCTACCCCTTTCCTTTCCCAGCAGTCTTCATGGCCTCCTCCCCATCTTCCACTTCCCCTCCAACTCTGCGGGTGGGCTTCCACCACGGCCATATGCCTTGTGGCAATAGCTGCTCCTGAGTTGTGAGGACCTGCAATGTTCCACCCTGGGTGGCTGTCAGTTTCCTCTGGGGTCCTTTCTCTCCTTACTGATGACTCCTACATTCAGGTCTCCAGTTTTGACTAAATTGTAACATGAAAACACTGTATCTCCAACCACCTACAAAACAGTGACCCTCCCTGGCTACCCCTTGAAAACCTTAAACTCTGCATGGCGTGGGTGGGACCACCCCTTCCTCTGTGGCCTACGTCTCCCTCACCTCTGGGCTGTGCACTTGCCTCATGCACCCAGCAGGAAGATTTAACTAGAACCTCGGGCTCACCTTAGAGCCTCCTCTCTTTCACAGCTCATGTCCCCTGCTTCCCATCGTGTCCTGAATCTGTTCCCTGTCATTCTACCCTGGTCCTTCCAGTTCAGCTGACCTGCAGACTCATCCTGGCTCTCCAAAGCCCTGAACCCCAGCTGTTTCAGGCCAGAGCTCCATCTCCTCCTTGTTGGTCCCAACTCCCTACTTCTTAAGTCCTTTTCTCTGTCTCCACTTTATTTACGATTTCTGTCTCCTCCAGCTCCTCTGGCTTCGGATTTCTCTACAATTTTCCCTAGTAATTCTCCAGCCGGCTTGTCCCTCTAGTTTTAGTTTAGAATCACATCCTCATCTCTTGTGAGAATCATCTGAGCCCATTCCCTGAAGCTGTGGACCCCCAAGGCCCAGCCAGCACCCACCTCCAACTGTATGCTTCCACAGTGACATTGTCATTTGTGCTGTGCACCTGTTTCCCTCACTTGGCTATGCCTTCCTCCAGGACAAGGATGGTTATTTACTTGTCTCTGAACTCCATTGGATTCTCTTGAATTATGTCAGATATTATAGTATTAAAATGGAACCAGGTGTGGTGGCCATGCCTGTAATCCCAGCTACTCAGGAGGTTAGACAGGAGGATTACAAGTTCAATGCCAGCATGGGCAAATTAACAAGATCCTGTCTCAAAATAAATAAATAAAAAGGACTGGGGATGTACATCATTGGTATAGTGCTTTCTTAACATGCAGGAGTCCCTGGGTTCAGTTCCCAGCAACACACACACACACACACACACACACACACACACGGTACTAAAATGGAAAAAAATGTGCCATATGCAGGAAATATTCAGGACTGGTTCAGGGCAATGCACAGACTACAGAACTGCAGAGGGAGGGCAGGGCCCGAGTCAGTGCAGGAAGCAGTACTGCCAGCTGGATGCCGATGCTGTAATTACATGTCCTAAAAACAGGAAAGTGCCTGTTACTCTGATGAAGTCTGCCTTTTCATTCCTCACTCAGCCTGTTACCTCCACATAACCCAGCTGGGATGACGACTGCCCTTCGCACCAAGCAGAGGTGTCCAGAATGTCATGGGAAGCTCAGTGCAGCCGACTTGATGTCCTGAGCCAGCACGCTCCCTGCGTGCGACGCCGGGGTTTGGGAGCCCCTCTTCTGTTTACTTGGACCCAAAAGACCTTGGGGCTGTGCTTGGCTCCAGAGCAGCTCCAAAATCAGAAGGGTTCATCATTCCTATGAGTACATACCCAGGGTGTGTTTGATCGTAAGTTCTCCCCAGAGTCAATTCTCCAGCCAAGTGTGAGCAGCCATTGTATAATCCTGGCTGATGCTCAAAGGCCTAGGGTTTTTCCAGCGAAGTACCCTGAGCCTTCCATTGGCTTTCCCACTGACTGTTTCCTGTCATGCAGTCATGCGGCTGGAATACTGCTGTCCTTAAGGCTGTGTCCCTTTGGTACTCTGAGCTCATATTATGGTTCTTTTTTCCTCCTGGCTTTGCCCCGGCACCCGCCTTGGCTGAGAGATCACTGGACTGTCCTGCAGTATCAGCTGGACTGTGGTTTTCCCGAGGGTCCCTGCCTAAGCTGTTCATCTCAGACACAAGCTGAGTTTGCAGTTCATGCCCATTGTCAGTTCTGGGCAGGGCCCCCTCCAAGCTGGCTCCTGTCTAAGGAAAGCCCCGTCCACAGAGGTTGGGTCAGGCTACTCTCTTCTCATTCACTCTGGCAGCCTGACTCCTTTTATTCTCCTCTCTCCAGCCCATCTCCCTTGTGGTCACTCACCCTTACCTCATTTCTCTCCCAGTTCTTGTGGGCTCCAGAGGTTGCAGAGGATCTGCTAGCAGTGACTGACTGTCCATGGGAAGCACTGCAGGTGTAAAGAGACCTGCCAGCTGCATTGGCCTTGCAGTTAAGAAAGCACTATACCACTGATATACACCCCCAGTCATTATGCATTATGGGTGACCTGACGGAATACAACCCAGAGGAATGCATGCCTGGAGCCCTGGATCTCTTTCAGGTGGGCTTATCCCTTCAAATATCACTCTCAGGGCCCACTGAGCTGGAGCTTCCCATTGAAACACAGCTCAAGCAACCCACGGTTGCTCCCTGGCCTCATCCACGATCACCAAGCCATCCTCTGCTTTCCTTGGGTCCTGGAGAGCCTTGGGGACCTCTGCCCAAGAGTGGTTTGTCCCCAGAAGAGCCTGTTAACACTGCAAGGTCAAAAGTGGGCACCACTGTCCACGTCATAATGTGGTTTCTCACCCTGCTGGTTTCCAAGCCCAAAAGAAGGTGCTGAGCTTCAGGAACAAACAAAAAGAAAGAAACAATGGAACAACCCTATGAATAAGGGGAAAGGCCCACAGTTCTAGAAACTTCTATCTATAGATGCATATCTGTGCAACACCTTCTCTTTTTGTCTAATCTAACTCCAGAGGCAGAGATTAGATAGACAAAGAAGAAAGATGCCTGATAGATTAGATAGATGACTGATGTAGATAGGTAGGTGATAGTTTAGATGGGGAGGTAGGTAGATAGACAGATGTAGATCTAAAGAAGAAACTCAGTGGCCTCTTGTTCCCTTCTGTTTCCTCACTGCTGTCAATCCTGCAGCCCTGAGTCATGGAGAGGCTCTCCAGGGAATCCGCCTGCCGACATTCTCACTCCCTGGTCCTGGAGATCTTGACAAAGCACTTTCTATAGCCACTGAGGGAGGGCGAAACAGCAACAATGAATAACGCCTTTGAGCCCTGCCTGACCTCTGCAATGCCATCTCTGTGTTTAGCTGTCACTTGCTAGCAGTGTCACCTGGAGTCCCTGATGGCCACTCAAGTTGTGTGACGAGCGCCCCTCCCTGACAGCCCATCTGTCCTGGTTCCAGGAGGCCCAGCTGTGGCCAGCTTCTCCCCACGCTATTCTGAGCTGATAGGCCATTTTCACTGATGCTGCTAGGAAGGCCCCATGTCCTCAGCCCCACTTGGTCTCAGCTGCAGACTATGCCTGCTGCTTGGCAAGCAGCTGGCCTTTGGGTCCAGTCTCATGCTCTGCATTCCTCAAGTCCTCAAGTCAGGCTTGTCTTGGAAACCTCCACCCTCAGGCCACAGGGCTCAGCCACAAGGACAGTGTCTATAAGACTGATGGGCCATTCCACCGGCCATCGCCTCCCTCTTGTGACCTGTTTGTTCTTGCTGAGCTAGTTCCCAAGGCTTATTTCTACATACTTCCTTTCTCTAAAGCCCGGCACTAAGCCACATGGCAATCAGTACACACCGGAGATGCTTCTAGAAGTGTGGCAGTCCTATCCACAAAGCCTGTCCACGCAGGAGCCAAGGAGCACCCGCCATACTACCTCAAGTGCGGCTGCAGATCACAGCCGCCACTCCATGCAGAACAGTGTTTCATTATTTAGCCTCTGACTCTCTCTAGCCCCGAGGTCCATCTTGAAGCACAAATGGGGACAGGAAAGGGGCCTGGTCACGCCCCACTTAGTGCCACTCACATCTTCCCATTCCTCAGCCTGTGGATCCAGAGGTCCTCAGAGTCTTGCTTCCCGCCTCTGTTAACCAGCCTGACACAAGGTTTGGCCCACTGCTAGGTGGCTAAGATCACAGTCACCTGGAGCTTTGGGGGAGGGGGACAGACAGGGAAGTGAACAAAGGACCCTGCAGGGGGTGGACTGGGGAGGAGCAAAGACAGCCTGCTGAGACAGGAGGGAGACAGGAGGCAGAGACAGAGAGAAGGACTAGTCCAGCGAGAGGAGGGCAGCCAGGGTGCGGGGCTGACTTGGAGGCTGTGTGTCTACCTGCTCGTGCATGGACCTGGCCACAGCAAGGAGGTGTGAGGCCCGAGGTGAGTCCCCACCTGCCATGATGCAGGGTCCAGACATGGTCCTCAAGAGGCAGAGAGTCTTTGAAGGCATGTCAGCAGCGTTGGTGTGAAGATGAAAGACAGGCCACCCTGGGGAGAGGACAGAGGGTGTGGTGGCTCCATCAGAGATGACGGAGGCAGTGGGAGAGCAAAGGAAGAGGACGATTCAGTGACAGAATCTGCCAACTCTGGTGACCTGTTGAACACAGAAAGAGGAAAATAAGGAAACATTGAGACTCCTACTGAGGGTTTGGATTTGAGACTAGAATCAAGGGGCAGGGCAGGATGATGTTGGGAATGAAGGACATCGGGGGTCTAGGTGGGGCCAGATGGCTCCAGGATTAGGGCAGGGACAAAGAGGAGGCTGAGTGCAGACAGGTGTGCAGTGAAGTTGAGCAGTGACAATAAAGAAGGAAACTGACCGTGCTGAGGGAGTCTTCTAAAGTACAGGAAGGGCATGGTGGGCGGAGGGCAGGACAGCCACCACTGTAGGGTGGGCACCGTGGCTGCCCGAGCCCTGCGCTCCTCATATTCCCCTCCCTCCTGTGTCACACCCACCTGCCAGGGCAGCTGTGGTCTGACCCAGGCTCCAAGTGAAGACACCGAGGCCGACTGGTGTGTCACCCTGGGGTGGGGACTTGCCAAGCCGTGGAAGCAGAGGATGAAGTGTTTGGGAAAGGAACAGATGCAGATCAAGTGGGGCTCATAGGAAGGGAGCGGGGCTGGGGGCTGAGGGACGAGTGCTGGACTCAGGGTCTGCAGCCATTCTGGGGGGACAAGGACCAGACTTGGGGATCTGGAGCAGAGTGGCCCGCCGGCACGAGTGTGATGGTCACCCAGGACAAGCCGAGGCCAAACGCCCTCTGTGATGGTAGCCTCAGGGGACACTGAGGCAGATGTCAGGGCCTCCCGAGGACCACAGCCAGAGAGCCTGCTGTCCACAGAGCAGTGTGTCCAGAGTCACCCACGGTCCCGCTGCCTTTGCCTTGCTCCCTGTCTTCTGAAGCAGATATGAACTACAAATAGACACGGCCCATACTTTGCCTCAGATATATTCTTTGTTTTCTCCCAGTTTTCAAGCTGAACTCTAAGCTGTTGTTTTATTTATCTGTGGTAATGAGGGACGGGAGAGCCATGCATAATTGGAACCTGAAGATAAGCCAAAAGTTCTGTGTAGCCAAAATTCCTGTGTCCTTTCCCACCAAGTCTCCATGCCTGTGTTGTTAAAAATGGCAACTTGACTAATCCAAGTTTCGCTAGTTCTTTGTGTTATGCCTCTGGCCTTGCACAATGGGCCGTGAGTGGGCGTCTCCATCCGTCCAACGCATGAGGTTCTCTTACACAGCCCTGCAGTTGTGGTGTCTGGGGCTTGGGTGGCCGTCACAGCAGTGCAGGAAGGCCAGGCTCTTCCCTGGGCCATCAATGTGGTTGGTGCAATGCCCCTCTGTCTATCTATAGCCTCCGTGAAATTGATGGGTGTGTGAGCAAGTGAATGAACGAACAACTTTCCAAACCATGTGCGAAAGGAATTCCTGGGCACTTCATCGGACGTGAGAGGTGTCTCTGACCCAGGTATCCCAGGAGACATGTGGATCTGTCACTCTCAATTCCTCTTTCACTTGCTGTCAGCTAACCAAAGACCCAAACGCGCTCCGGTGTGTGAGGGGTGTGAGAGGACCAAGCTAGTGACATTTGCATGTACAGTTACACGCTTCAGTCCTGGTTTTCGAGGACCCCCCCCCCACCCGGTACAGAAGAACGGAACCAAACAACACTGTGCGGAGTCGGCTGTGGAAGGGGCCAACACACAGTCAAGTTTTTCCAAAGCTAAATTAATCTCACTGAGGCTCAAACTCTTAATTTAGTCAAGGATTATTTTTTTCACAATCCAAATCCACCAGTCTTAAATTTTGAAGGGGGTTTAATTCAGAGAATAGAAACAGCGGAGAGTTTCCCTGGGAGCTCATGGGGACTGGCAAGCCATTGTTCCTTTCTCTGTCCACCTCTTTGGGGCCTCGTGGGCTCTTCTCTGCTTCTGGAAGCATCCTTCACATCTCCTACAGACTGGCCTGTCTACTCTCACAGCTACCCTGAAGGACAGTCAGTGTTATGTCCCCGTGTCCTACCCCGAGTCTCTTGTAAGCTCACTGACCCAGACAGATCTCTGTGGCCCAGGTTAGGCTAGGGCCATCTCTAGCCTGTGGCTGTGGTAGGAGGTGGGCTATCCCTTGAGACCTAATGGGGATGGACTCTTTGAGAAAGGGGTGAGGGTGGGGAGGCCACGACCAGCCACTCTATTACCCAGGATGGCATCTGTGTGTCCAAGCCTGCTGACTGGCTGGAAAGGGAGGGGGACAAAGACCAACAGGTGACAGCAGGGAGTTGCTCCCGAGGCAAGCGCAGTCTTAGGGGGAAGGTAGGTCCAGTTCCGCTCCTGTCCTCCGGTTGGAGCCTAGTCCCAGCAGCATGGCTGACATGTTTTATGAAGAGCCCAGAGCCAACTCAGCACAGCCAGGAGTCGGTGGGCAGTGACGGTGAAGAGATTCAAACTTGTGATACAGAGGAAACGACTGCAGGGCCTTGGTGTACTTAGTCTGCAAAAAGGGAGATTTGAAGGCAAAGTGGTTCTTTTGTCCAAGTGTTTGAAGCGCTGACTTATTGTTTAAAAGGTTTTCAGTTTGCGTATGTCTGCAGAGGCCCAGAACTGGCTCCAGTGGGTAAAAATTAAAAGGAGGGAGACTTTGGCATAAGACCAGTGTTTTCCACCAGGGTCCTCTACAGCTTGCTGCCGACCATGGTCAAGAAGAGGTGGGACAATCACCTGTAGGGAAAGCTGTAGAATGGACACATTGCTCAGGCCTAGTCCAGCTCTGGAATGCTATGACCCTGCAGCAGGTGCTCCCATGGGCTGGACTGATTGCCAACCTGGGAGCAAAGGCCACTTTGTGCAGGATCAGCAGATGCCATAGGGTATCATGGCTGGGGAGGGCAGGTTGCCCTCCCTTGTCTCAACCCCTCTTGAGTCCAGCTGAGACAAGCCTCTTTCAGCTAAGATGTGCTGGGTCCTTCAGGACTCCCTACCACCCGTAGGGCCACCATCTGCTGGGCTGACCAAGGAGGCTGCAGGTCACCATCAAAGCCCCAGTATGAGCTGGCATTGAGAGAGTGCTGAGGACATAACCCATTTGGTTACAAAGATCAGAAGCCTGTTCAAAGTAGCTCAGATTTTAGAAAGAACAAGGGAAAACGTGAAGGTCTGTATAGCAGGATTCTGAAGAGGCTTCAGAGAAACTGCACATCAGGAGTCAGGACGGGCAAGAGTTAAAGGAGGTCTGGGACCCAAGCCATAAAAATTCACTGTCCTTGCCATTAGTCAGCCACTCCTCATATGACCAGGCTGCAATCTTCAGGGCCACTTCCTCCTGCCTGTGTCTCTTCACTAAGACCCACGAGAGTCCTCTGCTGCTGCTGCTGCTGCTCAATACATTGGCTCAATGGACCCCTATTGATCCACAGACTGGCTGCTGGTGTAATTTATCCAGGGCCTCTGCTTAGAGCAAGTTAAGCTAGAAACAGAAATTAGGCTTGGTAGGGGAGTTGACCAAATTATCCAATGCAGGAGCAACCCAGAGTCCGGGTCGACCCACTGTAGTGAACACTCAACAGTCCACACTAATCTGGGGTTTGTCTTCATGCTGGGTTTGAACTCTCCTTCTCTTCCTCTCCTGGGCCTTTCTCTGCATATCTGCAGAGCTATGCTGCTTTCAATGGACTCAACTATCCCAAAATATTTGATTAGCATGCCCACTAGTCTAAGTGCCCAAATACAATACCAGAGTTCAGGCTGAAGACTGAATGAATTCACAGATTTGGTTACTCATTCTAATTAATTCACTCATTAGGACTTGTGAGAAGTTATTACCACGTGCTTATTATGAACATCACTTTCTTCTGAAAACAAAGAGGTTGTGTGTATGCGTTGTCTTCAGGCAGCTTGCAGTCTGAGAACCAAGGTATATGCCCTCCAACAAATAAATGCCAATCAAGGCATTTCTAGAAACTCGGATCCGGGTGGGTGTCACCAGCCTGATGCTGAAAGGCAGGCCGTGCACGGAGTGCTCACTGAGCAGACCCAGGGTCTTTGTGCCACACTGCCAGCCTCCCTCTCTGCAGCATGGACTGAGGAAACTTTGAAGTCTTCTGCAATGTGTTATGCGGAATCCAACTGATCGACACAAAGGAGAAAGACGGAACTCACGAAAAGTTCTTGCACACAGTGGGTGATAGGTGCGGAGCCAAGATAGCCTCTTCCCAAGCTCCTGTGTGGCCAGTGGTCTCCTGGGAAAGATGTTCTTATTCTCGGCCTCTAGGACAGGACTTGCTGTAAGTTGGCTAAGACACTCACTGACTGTAGTTCACAAAAGCTTTGGGACCGAGCTTGGTGTGAACCCTCAGGACCGTAGGAAAAGGAGCTCTTAGATGGAATAGTTTTAGCTGAAACAAAACCCCATAGATTTGTTTTTTCTGAGTTTTATTTGTTTCTATTCCTAGAGATGGGGCTGCAAAGGGCAGGGTTTTGGTTCCTCAGAAAAGGCTCTGCCCATCAGGTGTCACATGTCCCCACTCATGTCATCCCTCTCCTTCAGCTGGTCAGCTCTGGCACTACGCCCGGCCCTTGTCTTTTCAAAATGACCAGCTTACTAAGTGGCCTCCTCCCTCACACAGGTTCCACCTGTGGTCAGGTGGTGGGCTGCTCTGGCTGGGGTCGGGCTGAGCACCTGGGAGTTGGCAGCAGACCTGCCCTGCAAAAGTCACCGTGGGAGGAGAAACCTGGTATGTGGACTGCTCTAACCCCACGCCAGCTCACTGGGTTCCCATTGGACCCACACCCATCCTCTTAACTTGGGGTCATATGTGTGTCTCTAAAAGAAGAAACAATAGAAAAACAGGCATCGGGTAGGGGGCCATTCACACAAGGAAACCCAAGTAGGCAGTGATACCCAGTCACACTAGAAATAAGAGAAACGGCAAACAGGACAAGGTGAGACACACTTTTGACCATGGGGCTGGGACCAAAACACGAAGTTAAATAACACCTGCTGCTGTTGAGGACAGGAGTAGCTGGAATTTCCAGGAAGCTTCTGTCTTTCTTCGGGAATTTTTAAACAACTACTAACCAATAAACTGGACACATTTAAATTGGACAATCGGGTGTGTGCACACGTGTGTAGTCATGAAGCCACAAGAGGACAGGGAACACATCTGTCCTAATGGTGCTTCCTGTACCCTAGCTCCCTCCGCCAGCTCTTCTCTGTGCTGTACTTCCGGGTAATCACCCACTTACCTGTGTTAGAATCTTACAAAAAATTATATAAATGCTGGGAACTGAATTAGAACAAGATATATTCCATGCTTTTATAATTACATCAAAATGGATTCTATTGTCAAGTATAACTAAAAAGAACCAATAAAATTATATAAATGGAGTGTGTCCTGTGCACTCTATTCCTGACTATTCTCGGCACTGCTATTTCAAGGTTCATCACAGTGTCACACACATACACACTTTCGGTCATCAGGTGACACGGTTGCACAGCTAACAAACTCAGGTTTGTTAGCCTCTTTGTGTACTTTGAGTTGCATCTAATTTGGACCTACTGTAAAGAAGCTGGTAAGAACATTGGTGTATAAGTTTTTGTGTGGGTACAGACTTTTATTTCTCTTGGATAAATACCTCGTGGTGGAAAGGCCACATCAGATTGCAGGTGTATATTTAATTTTTTAAAAAAACTGCCAAACTATTTTCCTAGGAATTTGAACTGTCTTAACACTTCTCTGAGCCTGAGAGCTGAAGTTCCTCCACATCCTCCCCTGGATTCATGCGGTCAGAGTATGGTTTTAGC
The DNA here is from genome assembly GCF_047511675.1 of Marmota flaviventris. Lineage (NCBI taxonomy): Eukaryota > Metazoa > Chordata > Mammalia > Rodentia > Sciuridae > Marmota > Marmota flaviventris. The sequence continues at coordinate 12,687,734 of NC_092509.1, read as the reverse complement.
CATTTTCATAGGTGTGTGTTATAGTTTGAATGTGTCTCCCAAATTCAGGGTTGAAACTGAATGTCGTAGCTAATGTCGTAGTACTAAGAGGAGGGGCATTTAAGAGGCCATTAGGCTTTGAGGGCTTTCCCCCCCAGGAATGGGATTAAGGCCTTGGTAAAAGAGATTTCACCTCTTGATCCTCTTGTCCTTCTGCCTTCCGCCATGTGAGCACACAGTGATCCTCCCCTGCAAAGGATAAAGTAACCAGGCACCATCTTGGAAGCGGAGGGTATCCCTCACCAGAGCCTGGACCTGCCAGAGTCTTGACCTTGGACTTCCCAGCCTCCAGAACTGTGAGAAATAAATTTCTCTTCTTTATAAAGAACCCAGTCTTGGGTATTTTGTTGTAACAGCACAAAATAAATTAAGAGTGTATATAATTACCTCATAATGGTTTTAACTTGCATTTCTTTATAACTAATGATATTCAACATCTCCTCATGACCTTATTTGCCATCTGTTTAATTTCTTTGGGAGAGTGTTTAAATTGTCTTCCTGTTTTTGAATTGTAGTGCTTGTTTTTTTTTTTTTTTTTTTTTTATTGAGTTTGAGGAATTCTTCATGTTTTCTGAATACATGCCCTTTAGCAAGTACATGTTTTGCAAATGTCTTCTTCCAGACCGAGGCGTCTCTCATCATTCTCTTAATAGTATCTTCAAAGAGTAGAGAATTTTTATCTCTAAAGGTTTATCAATTTCCCAGTTAAGGTCATCAATTTCTTTCTGTTACAGATTGCCTTTTCAGAGCTGTACCTAAGAAATCTTTTCCTAAAGAAAAGTCACAAAGATTTCTTCACCTGTATTTTCACCCAGAAGATTTATAGTTTTGTCTACGAATCTATCTTCTATGTTAGTAATGCACCATGTCAATTATGGGAGCTTTATAAGAAGTCTTGATATTAGGTAACATTAGCATGACTTCTTTAGTCTTATTCAAAGATGGTTTTGGTTATGCTAGATTTTATATATATATATGAAAAATATATATTATTTTATATATAATCTTGTTTTCCTTGTATGATTTTAGTATCAGCAGTGCTGGTCTTAGAAGTTGAGAAATGTTCCTTTCTCTTCAATTTTTCTGGAAGAATTTCTGAAAATTTGTTATTATTTCTTCCTTAAATGTTTTATACTGCATATCTCTCAGTGATGAGATATTTCAACTTTTGTACATTTAAAAATAGTCTTTATTTTCTACTTCATTTTTGAAACACATTTCATGGGTTCTAGGTTGACAGTTTCCCTTCCTCCCGCCCTCCCTCCCTCCCTCCTTCCCTCCTTCCCTCCCTTCCTTCCTTCCTTCCTTTCAAGACATCATACCATTGTCCTCTTGCTTTCACTGCTTCCTGGTAGAAGTCTGTCATCATCCTAGTTTGTTACTTGTCCTTTGTCTCTGGCTGCTTTTAAGATTTTCTCTTTTCACTGGTTTTGAATCTTTTCATTATGATGTGGCTTGATGTCGTTTTTCTTCATAATTTTTGTGCTTTAAAGTCATTCAAAGTTTGTGGGTCTATAATTTTTATCAAATTTGGGAGAAACTTGGCCATTATTTTTAAAGTATTTTTCTGTCTTCCCCTCCTTTGAGGATTCCATTACATTTATATTAAAACTTTCCCCACTGCTCACTGGTGCTCTTTCCCCCATTTAAAGTTCTTTTCTTCTCTGGATTTCATTTGGGTGGTTTTTATTGCTTATCTTCAAGTTCATCATATCTCTATCTATCATCCCCTCATCCCATCCTAGGCATATTTCATCTCACATATTGTACTTTTCATCTCTATAACTAATTTTTAAAAATATGTTTCATGCCTTCCTTAACTTTCTTTTTAAAGAAGAAGCTTTTCTATGTTGTCCAGGCTGGCCATGAACTCTTGGACTCAAGCAATCCTCCCATCTCAGCCTCTCAAGTAGCTGGGGCTACAGGCATATGCCACAATGCCTGGTTTTTCTTAACTTTTTGAACACATGAAATTGTAACAACTGCCTCGGTCTCCTAATGTGCTTCTTTTAGCACCCATGTGAGTTATGGGTTGGTTAATAAATATCATTTCTTACTAAGAAGAAGTAGGATTCCCTGGAATGACTAATTCCAAGTACAAGACAAAAAAACGTCCAAGATGATCTTGAGGAATCTTCTCATGTCAGAAAGAAAGGAAAAAAATCAAAGACTGTTGCTACTGAGTTTTCATTTTTGCTAGTCCTTTTCTCTTAAGAGATTAAAAAAAAAACAGATTAAGCTTTGATGATAATATTTCCGATTCAAGTTTATCATTGTGGGGCTTTTATATAAATCCTTTCATTTTATGTTTGTACCTTTTTTTGTATGCTGTTAAAATAGATGTGCAGATAAAACATGTGGAGTGAAATAAATGATGCCTGTGATTCCATATAAAACCTCCAGCAAAGATATAATACAAACAAAAATGGGAAAGATAAATGGAATGTTGCAAAATCTTGATAACTGTTGATCTGGGTGACAGGTGTGAGGTGTCATAATATTCTACGTGTGGGTTTGAAATTTTTTAATCTAGTTTTTTGAGAGAGAGAGAAAGAGAGAGAGATCAAGATTCTCTTGCCTAATAAGATTGGCAGCCTCCTCCTCCTTGCTCCCCACCCCCCCAGGCTGCAGCAACATTAGCTCATTGCCATTCTGGTGTTCAAATCCATCTTCATTTTTTACCCCCAGGGATTTTTCTCTCTGTCTTGGAATTCAAAGGATGAATTTAAAAGGATAACACAGATTGTCAACATTTCTAGGTATTTGTAGTGGTGGGGTGTCAGGGAAACTAGTCCTATTTTTTGAAATGAAAGCTTTCTGATGTCCTTTTAAGCTGTTTGTTTTTAATATACAGAGAGGCCATCTATCAAGTGACCTTCTCCTTACCAAAAGCACCACACAAACACATAGTACGGGTTCCTAAAGAGTGTGCATGAATGGAGGTAACACCTATCCTTACTCCTAGAAAAAAAATGCAGACTTGGAACAGGCTGTGCATGACCACA